>NC_067150.1:31297486-31605300 GCF_903995435.1 Acomys russatus
AATCTCAGTGGGTATACAAACTACATTTAATGGCAGGCCCGATGTCAGCAGTAGAAGACCAACACAAAATGCACATGTTGGTACCTTTCGAGTTTTTAAGTTGTTTTAATTTTAATTTTTCATTTATTTTGTTTCCAAGTGCTTTATCCGGGCTTTCTCCTCCCCATATAGATATTTTACATATAGATTATGATTTCTCCTAATGTTTTTATAGACTTTCTCTCTGTGTGTGAATGTATGTTTCTCTACATTCTTGCACTTTTCCTTTGGTTCTTTTTTTCAGTTAATTTGTTCTACTCTAATCTGGTTTCTTTTAGTTTATTTTATCTTATTGATTTCAGATGCCTTTTTTCATTCTAATAAAAGAAAAAGGGTGTAGATTTTGGAGAATGGGGAAATGAGGAGGATCTGGGAGGAATTGGTGGAGTGATAACTGTAATCAAAATATAATTATGAAAAATCCGTTTTCAATAGAATATTGTAACATGTTGTTGTGAGGAGAAAAGGTGCTTTTTTGGGATATATTGAAAGGAAAGCTATGTTGAAGAGTTGAATGCATTCACTCCATGTAAATGTCTGTCCATCTCAAATGTTTCTAGTCCAATGTGCTGCCTACAAGAACCCTGCTCTTATACCTGCATGTATTGACAAGATGATTCTAAAATGCTCGTAAGAACCTGAACCTGGAATAATCAACAGAAGTTTGATATAGAAGAGCAAAGTAGTGGGCTCACATTTCCTCATCAGAAAAAGCATACAAAGTTATAATAATCAAGAGTAGAAGCCATTTGAATAATTATGGTAACATATATTAAGAAATTTGAACAGGCAATGACTTGTTATGCCAATGAATAACTGTGTTTTGTTTTAATCATAAAATTTAATGAAAAAAAGAAGGATTTTTAAACAAATAGTCTGAAATAATTATATAGTTGCATGAAAATAATTATTTAGAACACTCTCTGAAACAAACCAAAGATCTTCATTCAAACATATAGCAGACATCCATGAAAATGACAACATAATACAGTATTATTAAAAGCCTGTATCTTTTTACATTTAATGATATCGTCTTAGACAGGATGAAAATATTTTTAAAACAGTATATATCTAGGTCTAGACATTCAACAGCGTCATGCAGAAAGTGAAACAGACTGTGCAAAAAACAGTATAACATGCTTTTATCCTCTGTTCCTGATTAAAGATTTGTGGTCACATTATAAAGCATGCTTGTGTTTTAAAACAAACAAAACCTGAAATGCCAATTATAAATGGTCAGATAGTTGGAGCACTGTTGTGATGTAGGTTCAACAAAATTTGACTGATGTCTTTCAGATAATGTCAGGAAACCCCCAAGGTTGTGGGGACGCTCCTCTGCATGAGGGTCTTACATCATGTGGGGAGGTTTAAAAGCACAAATGGAATTCAGGTACTTACTCTTTCTTTAAAGGAAGCTTTGTCCAGATCTGAAGTAAGCTAGGCTAAATGCTTTCTGAAGCAAAGAGCTCAGAATGAAGCTGATGCTGGTGACTCAAAACAGACTTCTGGCTCCCTTTGTTTTCAGCATCAGATTTCAGATCTTAGTTGCTGTGTGGCTCACATACACACTATGAGCCAAATGTTGTGATTCATCTAACAGCTTCCTCATGCTTCAACCCAAAGAATATACCAAAATGACATTATTTACAAAAATTGTTCATACTTAAGTAAAGTCATAACTATTTATAGAAGGCAACTCTCTGAAGAAATACTTTCATCAGGGATGAACTGGTGGAAAGTAGAAGCAATTAAAAGTTGTTTTTTATGGATTGTGAGACACTCATTAACTCCCCTGTGTATAATATTCTCTCTGTTGTAAATTGTAGCAATCCTTAGGTTAAGACTAGTAATTAAGGCTACAAAGTATGGTTCTTAAATATCTTATGAAGACATCTTCCTACCTAAAAATAATTTCTGAATTTTCTTTCTAGTCTTTTTCATCTACTTGGAGAATTAATGTCTTGTCATTTTATTGACAGTTTCCCCATTTTGACCATTTTCTAGTCTTCTCTTTTTGGTTTTTGGTTTCTGGGGGTTGGTTTGTTTGAGGGTTATTTTTCTTTTGCTTTTTGTGCCTTTGGAAGCAGGGTTTCTATGTGTAGCCTTGCGTTACATTTTACAAATAAAGACTCAAGAACCAAATGCTTGGGTGAAAAACCTACTAGCTCAGAGAGGCAAATAAAGCGTCCAGCTAACCGGGCTATTTGTGATCATTCTTGGATGTGAAAGTCAAAGCTTCCTTTCTCATCACATAGACTATAGGCCAATCTCTTGGCACACCTTTGCACTGAAACACTATGCTTAGGACTAGGCCCTGCGGGAGAGCAGTGAATCCTGTAATGACATAAGCAGTCCATATACTCATGGATCCTCCAAGTACACTTCATTATAGTTTGATAAGTTGTGTAGCCCAGTGCTTTGGTAAGCATCTTAGCTTGTGAAAATGTATTCCGTTATCATCCCACAAAGACAGAATCAATCATTGTCAGAAAGCAATCTCTATTGTCAGGCAATTTGATGATATTTCTTCTGTAGTTTTCCACATGTATGTGATGTTATGTTACTTCTTCCCATTATTAAGAGCTTTGCATTGTGCAACAAGCTTCCCTATAATAACTAATCACACTGAATGCCTGTGATAATATGGTTCATATTGTGCATCTGTCTTATATACAGAGAAGTGAAAGCTTGCTGAATGTTGATGGTATTTCCCTATGGCTGGACTTTGTGATATGATCTACAGCTTTCCTTATTAGAATCCTTATATCTTCAATATCTATTCTCACAGCATGTATCTTCTGACTGAAGTGTGGTTCTATATGATTTTCAATAAATGGTCTTATTTCTCTACACTAAATTTTGCACTCATTTTCTGTGGGTATTTGTCCAGGTATTAGTTCAGTTTTGGAAACACCTGAAGTATAATTTGAGTTTTGTCTGTGTGGACAAACATGGACCAGTTGGATACATCAGCAGGGGACTGTATGGCTTAAACGTCGAAACCACTGATTCTCCAATGTAAGTGAGAGCCATTACTGTTCATGAAGGAAGAAAACTAGTGATGTGCGCATGCACTCCATGAGATGGTTCCTTTAGTTGTGAATAAACCATAGAACTGGCTCTTATTTGTTACTCACCCCTTAATGAAGTGGTTAGGGAAACAAAATACTACATGTGCTTCCTTTCTTTTATAACTTCAGAATTGCATAAACAAAAGCAGAGGAGAAACATAATTAACAGTGCTTGGGAGTCGGAAACTATGGGTCAAAATAAACAATGTGGCTATATGTAGGACCCATGAATCTAGAGAACCATGATACAGGGTTATTATAGATAATTGTTTCCTATTGTACACACCAATCTCATAAAATGTTTAGGGTTTTGTTTTAAAATACGCTACATTATGCATTTTTCATTATTGAATTATGTGGATGTTTTTGTTTTGCTTCAACTATGGTGTCCCCTTCATGTGATGAGTGTGTGATGAGGCTTGGCTTGTTTTGGGCTATCGATCTAATAGACTGCATCATCGCTCACATAACTAGGAAAAAATGTCCACCACATGTTAATCCAAGCCACAGAGAAGAGGATGACAATGTTATCTCTTGTTGCAGAGACAAACAACATTAAACAGGTCCGAAGACCCAGAAATGATTTGAAGAGACAGGGAGCATATTGGTGCTAATCTTTTAAAACACAACACAGAAGGGAAGTAAGGGGGAAGCCAGGATATCTATTCTTCCTCAGACCTCTTCTCCCACACTTGGTGATGTCATGGAGGAATGTGAATAATGAATGCATTTATTTGGTTAGGTTCAGTTTGGGAAGTCATACGTTACTGAAGCTACTACACATCTGTTATTTTGCTTTTTGCATTCCTATGTCCTGATAAAATGGGTTCTGGAAATGCTTGCAGGAGACAGACCCCAGATAAAGCATGTCTCTTCTCACAATTATAGGGATAGGACTCCAAGTAGAAATTATTAAATGCTGGCACACCTATCAAAGGGAATTCCAGGTTCTTCTGCTCTCAATATTGCTAAGAAACAAAGTATAAAAGAATATCTCATCACCAAGAATTCCAAACATGAATTAATTTATTTTAATATAAGCTTAAAATGAACTGTTACTTTTTTTTTTTTTGCCTAAGCATAAATATAAGTAGAATTCTATAAAATACAAAGGGTTACTTCTCTATTTAAAAAAAAAAGACATTCATTTAAGCCACAATGCACACAAGTACATCTGAAAAGTAGCTATTTTGTTGTATCCTTTCTGACCTTCTTATTTTATATAAATGTCCGTGATGTTCCATTTTAAAATATGTTTAGTTAGGAACCATTGTTATGGTGCTGGAGAGGGGTCCAAAGGATAAGAACAATTTCTAAGCTTGCAGAAGACCCAAGTTCTGTTTCTAGCACCCATATGGGTGGCTCACAGCTCTAGCTTTAATCATATTTCTCATACAGAAAGGGAGTGAATATAATCTAATAGCTGTTTTATAAGGTTACAACAGCATGCATTCTGGAAGTTGCACACAGCTCCCTATTGAGAAAGAGCTGCACAGCTTCTCTGTGCCACAGGCAGAAAAAAAATGATCTGATGCCAAAAGGAAACAGAGTTGAACATCAACCCTGCACCTCACTTGATTATCTTTATTAGAAGGAAATTTGGAGCTAAGACTGAAATAGATAAAACATTCCTTATGCACTGACTGTTCTAGCTTCTAAAGCAAGGATGACAAGAATGTGATTTTGTGTTATGTTATATAAATTGTGTCAACTACATAGATGAACATACCCACCATCATAAATGCTCAAATAACAAAATTTGGATATTTTTATTTGCTACAAATGGTGGTAATTTGAATAAATTTCTAAATCTTCAGCCAATTCTTTTCCTGAAAATTTAATTAGTAAAATGTGTACAGGTGAATTTAATCAGCTGGGTTATTTTTTATTTGTTTGTGTTATATTTTACTTTGTTATAATTTAACTCTATTAAATATTTACTTTGGTACATACTTTTAATTTAAGTAATCCCCTGCAAAATCAAAGTTCAAACTTTTTGTCACAAATATACAGGATACCTCATGTCAGGCATTAAAGTATTCCAAATACTCTGTTGGCACCCAACGTGCTCTGGGCATCATGGGTAACTTAACTTCTAATGTTGTAGAGGAAGATAATGGTTTTCAAGAGATAGTAATGCTTTCTCAGGGTCGGCAAATTTGCAGCTGCTGTTACAAAGTCCTTTCCTGCCTTCCCCATTATACCCAGATGGAATCTTTTGTTTTTTTTTTGGTCTTTTTTACTGTATAACATATTTTAAAGGATTGGAAGAAAGACTGATAAGATGCAAAAACTGGAAGGGTCAGTAAATTCTATCATTCTGGAAAGGATTGCAGAGTTGGCAGTACAAGTCGAAAATTCAAAGATAGAGGTTGAAGCAATTGGAAAACGAAAAGTGCCATTGGTAAAGGAGAAAATCCTGGTAATTGAGAGTGAGTGTTTCCCACAATTGTTGCCCCACCCATGGGCCAGGTGGGCAGAGCACCAGCATGTGGAAGAGGGCAGAGAGAAACAGAGAGCCAGAAAGGATGTAAAAATACTACAAGAGCAGGAGAACAGAAAAACAAAAGGGTCCTTGGAGGAAAATGTTCCCATAGAGGAACCCCCCAGAGTCCCACCATCACCATCGGCTTTTCCAGTAACTGTAAGACGTATGCTTGCTCAGAATGGTTCTGAGGATTATGATGAAACGGCATGAAGTCCAACAGATATGTTAGATTTAAGACATTTTAAAGAATTTGTCATCAGTTGTGGACTACATTCCGTTTTCATCAAAGAAATGTTGAACAACTGGGCCATGCAGCATAGACTTGTTCCCCAAGATTGGAAAAGTTTGGTTTCAGTGGTATTAGAAACAGTGCAACAGCTGCACTGGTTATCATGGTGGCAAAGGGAGGCAAAGAGAATAAAACAAGAAAATAGGAGAAGAGACATAAATGTTAGTAAGGAGCAATTACTTGGTGAAGGGTGATATGCTGACTTGAGACAAGTAAAATATGATGATATGATGATCGAACAATGTCATGCTGCAGCCTTAAGAGTTTGGGACATAGTCCCTCTCAGTCACAGTCATAGGGGAGGGGAGTAAAGGGAAAAGGGGAGGGAGGGAGGAATGGGAGAATACAAGGGATGGGATAACCATTGAGATGTAATATGAATAAATTAATAAAATAAAATAAAATAAATAAACAGTAAAAAAAAAAAAAAAAAGAGTTTGGGACATGGTGGAGGAACCTGATACGATAACTATTCCCTTTACTAAGATATTTCATGGGCCTGGAGAGGCCTTCACAGAAGTTTTGCAGAGATTGCTCTCAGCACTAGATAGAGCAATAGCAGATGCTAACACCAAACAGGCATTGAAACTTATTAAGGCATATGAGAATGCTAACACAGAACGTAAGAATGCAAGTAGACCCTTAAATGAAAAAGGAGCTCCATTAGATGAATGGGTAAGAGAAACAGTTCATATTAGCTTTCCAGAACATCAAAACAATACAGTAGGTGAGACGCTCCGAGAGAGAACTGCTCGAGGGAAGGCTTCGGGGCTCCGGGCTCCTGCTGAGGTCGTGGGTTCTGGTTACTCCAGGTTCCAGCAGAAGAAATCCAGCTGATTATGCCAGGAGAATCATTCCTTAGAACTGATATTCTTACGGTTTTGTTTTTGTATTCTTTAATCTTCTTTTTCTATTCTTTCAGTTAGTCAGGTTATAAGTGACGTATGCTCAGTTAATAAGTTCATAATACAATATATCTGTTAAGAAAATTGCGCCTACACTCTGTTGCCTTTAGCTATAATAGTATTTCTCCAAAATGGAATCAGAATACTTGTGGCTTTATAATTGTTTTGTATGCTAACAAACTAGACTCATTCTAGAAATGGTGAAAAACTATTGAAGCACTTCTCACTCTTCCTAATGCTGTGATCCTTTACTACAATTACTCAAGTTGTGGTGACCACCAACCATAAAATTATTTAATTGTAACTTTATACCTTTAACTTTGCTACTGTAATGAACCATATTGTAAACATTTGATTTGCAGGATATCTGATATGTGAATCACGTGAAAGGGTAACTTGACCACTAAAGGAGTGTCAACCTACAGGTTGAACTATTGCTCTATTGGAAAAGCACCTTAAATGCTAATTGTGTGTGTGTGTGTGTGTGTGTATGTGTCTTGTCTATCTGTCTGTGTGTTTGTGTGGTAAGGGCACATGATTGTTATTGCTGTGGATATTTTTAAGTGATTTCTCATGCTAATTTTCATTAAACAATTCATATATTTGGTTCCATTTAACAACTCTGGTTTTTTTTTTTTTTTTAGATTTATTTATTTATCATTTATACCATGTTCTGCCTACTTGTACACCTTCAGGCCAGAAGAGAGCACCAGATCTCATTATAGATGGTTTTGAGCCACCATGTGGTTGCTGGGAATTGAACTCAGGACCTCTGGGAGAACAGCCAGTGCAGTGCGCTTAACCTCTGAGCCTTCTCTCCAGCCCAACAATTCTGTTTTTTGATGACTAATACTTGAGATTTTCTGAACATGTTAAAGGTATAATATTCTTTGTTATAACATTATACATAATTTCAAGGAGCCCAGAGCACTAGCATTGACTATTTATTTCCTCATGAGGGGAAGGTGCACATAGGAGAGGGAAACAGAGAAGTAATCCTAATGTCTCTCCAGGACATGCCATGTCCCTGTGAGAACCTGCTCTCTTCTTGAAATCTCTAGTCAGAGATGCCAATCTATTTCATAAGGTTTAGACATGCATGGCCTTTGAGCTCATCCATACATTCCCCACTGCTCAGACATCTGCTGAGGAAGAGAGTCCCAGGAGAGTTGAAGATCACCAGGGAAAATGTATTAGTTTCTTTTTATTGCTGTGACAAATTACCATAGATGTAAAGGTTTTTGTTATAATTAATTTGCATCCTGGTCATAGCTGCATCCTTCCTCACCTCTCAGTCCCACCCTCCCTCCCTCTTCCTCTCTCCCTCCCCATCCTACTGTGTAGGGTGTAGTTTCCCTAATTTCATTCTCGGCCCATTTGTCATTTGTTTATGGGAGGAGTACTGATTTTGTTTGTTTGTTTTGGTTTGTTTTGCAAAGTCCAGTTATTCGGGAAACAAACAAAAAATAAATAGATGTAAAATAAAATAAACAGCAAGGACACTTGAAAACCTACTTTTTTTATACAATACATTGCTAAATTATTGTATGTATGCAACTATACAACATTATATAATGTATAACTAGAATCACTTGTGATGTGATGATATCTTGATACCTTTTGTCTAATATCTTCTGTTCTTTGACCAGTAGTTTCTCAGTTGGCTTCAGTCTTAACCAGTTGTGACTATCATTTTACTTTGTTTCATTCAGACTGACTCTTTTTACATTCCATGTATAAGTGAGTGTATTTTCTATTTATCTGTGTCTTTTCACTTAGCTTGCTATTCTCCAAGTTCATCTATCTTCTTGGAAGGAACAGTCTTCTTCTTTCTTCTTCTTCTCCTTCTCCTTCTTCTTCTTCTTCTTCTTCTTCTTCTTCTTCTTCTTCTTCTTCTTCTTCTCTGACTTGTTCTCTTCCTCTTCTTCTTTTCTTTTTCTCATCCTCCTTTTCCTCCTCCTCCTTCTGTTTTTCAAGACACAGTTTTTCTGTATACCTGTCCTCCCCATACTCACTTTGTAGACCAGATTGGCCTTGAACTCACAGAGATCCACCTGCCTCTGCCTCTGCCTCCTAAGTGCTGGGATTAAAAGCATATGCCACCATTCCAGGATCTAATGTTTTCTTTTTAAATCTTGCATCCAACCACTTTGCTGAAGGTGTTTATCAGCTGTAGGAGATCTCTGGTAGAATGTTAGAGTCATCGATGTGTACTATTATATCATCTGTGAGTAGTGATGCTCTCAGTTTAATTTGATGACGGCTATCAGCTTGCTGTATATACCCTTTATTATGTTTAGGTGTAGTTTTTTTTTTTTTTAATCTCTGACCTCTTCAAGACTTTCATAATGAAGGCACATTGTATTTTGTCCAAGGCTTTTTCAGAATCTAATGAAATGATCATGTGATTTTTTTTTCTTTCAGCTTGTTTATATTTTGAATTACATTGATGGATTTATGTATGTTGAGCCATCCCTGAATCAATGGGATAAAGCCTACTTGATGATAGTGGATCATGTATTAGATGTGCTCTTGGATTCAGTTTGAAAGTATATTATTTTTTTATCAATATCCATGAATGAAGTACATCTGGAATTCTTTTTCTTTATTGAATCTTTGTGTTGTTAGGGTATCAGGGAAACTGCGGCTTCATAGATAGACCTTGGCAGTGTTCCTCCTGTTTCTATTTTCTGGAATAGTTTGAGAAGTGTTAGTATCAGATCTTCTTTGAATGTCTGGTAATTTTGTACTAAAACCATCTGGCCCTGTGGTTTCTTTTTGGTTGAGAAGTTTTTGATGACTATTTCTGTTTCCTTTTTTATGATTTTAATTTAACTTTAGTGATTGAAATCTATCAAGAAAATCACCCATTTCTTTAGATTCCTCTATTTTGTGAAGTAAGACCTAATGATTTTTTTTATTTCCTCAGTGTCTGTTTTATGTTCACCTTATCATATCTGATTTTGTTAATTTGTGTTGGGTCCCAGCCTACGGGAAAAATCAAATCAGGGTTTACCTGAAAGAGGGAGTGGGGATTGAAAGTAGGATACAGAGACACGAGAAATAATGAATCAAGTCAGGAAATTTCTGATCAAGGTTCACTTTATTGCCGACTAGCAGGAACATATATAGGGCAAGGTCAACAGGATCTATTCTTATCTCACTCACCCTAGGCCCTGGGCAAGAATGCAATAGGCTAAATCGCTCCCTGTAGAACTTCCTAGTTCTCTGAGTAGTTCCTTGTAAGAACTTCCTAGATCCTCTGGGTGGTTCCAAGTTGAGATTTCTCTACTTCTTTCAAAGGTAAATAGTCCAAGGATAGCCTAGAAGACAAGACCTCCTGGTGAGGTAAAGGTCAGCAACTTGAAGATCATAGCATACAGCCTAAGCACAGGATTTCTGGCACGCCAGAATTTGGCACTGGTCCCACAAATTTGGATACTCTCTTTCTGGCTTTTAGTTAGTTTGGCTAAGGGTTTGTCTATCTTGCTGATTTTCCCAAAGAACCAGCTCTTGGTTTCATGGATTCTTAGTTCTGTTTTCTTTTCTAATTTATTGATTTCAGCCCTAACTTTGACTATTTCCTGTCATCTACTCCTCTTTGCTGAGCTTGTTTCATTTTGTTCTAGAGCTTTCAGGTGTGCTGTTAAATTGCTAGTATGGAATCTCTCCAATTTATGTATGAAGGCACTTAGGACTATGAGCTTTCTTTTTAGCACTGTTTTCATTGTGGCCCTTAAGTTTGCTACATTGTACCTTCATTTTCATTGGTTTCTAGAATATCTTTCTTTTCTTTCTTTATTTTGTTCCTGACCCAGTAGTCATTAAGTAGAGAGTTGTTCAGTTTACATGAGTTTGTAGGCTGTTTGTTGTTTCTCTTGTTGGTGAGTTCCAGCTCTATTCCATGGTGTCCTGATAAGGTGCAAGTGGTTATTTTGATCTTCAGGTATCTGTTGAAGTTTGTTTTGTGAGTGACCATATGCTTGATTTTGGAGAAGGTTCTGTGTGGTGCTAAAAAGAAAATATATTCTTTTCTGTTTGGGTGAAAGCTTCTGTAGACATCGATTAGGTCCATTTGATTCATGACCTTTGTTAACTTTATATTATTTCTCTATATTTATCAGTAGTTCTCCCTGCCGTGTAGCCTAATATGCTCAATCAACTAGCATTCCAAGATTAAAGCACTGCGTCTTTGAGAAGAAAATCTACCCAGGCTACCATGCCAACTGGCAGGCTTCTTGCCTGTGCTATCAGATTCCAGAATTACTAGAGTTCTCTGGGACAGAAATGTTGAACATTCACACAGAGATCATCACTGGGCTCTCAGTCAATCTACCCAAGCAGGTTCTTTTAGAAACTGACACTTTAGTTGTTGTCTGAGATGAAGTACTTATTTGGCAGTACTGGTCCTGGGCAGGTCAGCATGTCTTTGAATTTAAAATCATCTAAACGTTTCTGTTTTATATCTGTAAAGAAATTGGGCTGCAGATGTAGCTTAGCCCACAGAATACCTGCCTAGCGTGCACATAGCCTTGAGGACAAGAGTCCATACTATAGAGACTGTGTATAATGCAATTTAGCATGGGGCATGTCATCTAAGACTGTATATTGAGTTTGAGACCATATTGAAATACATAAGACCCTTCCTCAAAAAGATATTATAGGAAATCTTTGTCTGAATATGCTGTCATGATAAACTATTCATTTTTCCAACAGAGATCTTTTCAGAAAATGGATTTTGTGAAACAAAATTAAACAAAACTGTGCATTTATTAGCAAAAGTAAACTTACTGTGAGTACCTGGTCTGTGATTAGTCCCATTCAAAGCCTCAAGGAAAATGGTTTAAAAAACAATTTAAGTTTCTGCTTGTGTAGATGGTTTTGATCCTAACAGACAGCTGGATATACTTCTGAGAGACAATGCTTCTCTATGACCTAATGAGAGTTTAAAGCAACAACCCACAAGATGGTATAAATCAAGATATTCAGGCTAGGATTTAAGCAAATATACAATGCAGCCCAAAGTTGGTTATTAATAGATGGTAAAAGTTAAAAGTCTCAGTCAAAGCAGTCAGAGTGAAAGATGAGCTGTGTGGCAGCAAGAATGAGCCCAAGACACGTGTCATCAGCATGCAGCTGCTCAGTTGTTGTAGCTCTTGGTGAGAAAGCCACTCTTAAGTGTAAATTACAATATTCAGGCATATTTATTCAACAAAAATATGTTTACATACTAAATAAGAAAAATATCAAAACAAAAGTTTAAAGAATAGCTCTATATAGATAGTTGTATAGTTATTCTACTATAAAAAATATGTTTTAGTTTAAAACAGATCCATAACATTTTTATTTTCGACGAAATTTGTTGTATGTATCCTTTTTTTAATGCCGTCTTCTAGAGATGGCATGCCTGTTGCACATAAGAATGCAAGAAGCTATGATTACATGCACAGGACCTGAAAAAAGTCAACCAATTTCAAATTTCATTGTGATATGGGGAAGGCATCCTGAGGCCACACCATTAGCTGAGGAGCCATATTGCTAGTGGCTGCTGATGTATTTGCATACACATATGTATGCCTACCTAGAGGGAGATGTAGTAGGAGAGTGGAGCATAAATGTAAAAAAGCAACCATTGTACATATGTATAAAATATTTAAGGAATAAATCATAAATATATAATAAAATCTTTTTATTTATTATTGAGTGTGTATTTGTACATGGGAGAAGTTTGTTCTCTCTTCTTACCTTTTGTGGGCTCTGATATTTGAAAATGGGCTTTCAATCCAGAAGCCAAAGAATAAAACAATTAGACATGAACATAACAGATATATTTGGAGGGAAGATGGGTGTAGCCAGAGGTGGTAGGGAAATGGGAAAGAGAAGAGGAGGAGAGTGGACAGTATGCATTGTGTACATGTGTGAACTTACCTAAAAAAATTAACTAATATAAGAAATTGAAGCAGGAAACAGAAAACAAAATTTGTGATGGTCACACATTCCAATAATTTCTGACTTGGTATAAATATTATACATTTTTAAGTTACATTTATTTTACTTTTATTGAATGTCTATGATTTACACATCATGCACCAAAATCCCTCTCTTCCCACCAGTAAAATAAAACAGACCAACAAAAAATCTTGTCACAGAAGCTATAGTGTATTATATAGTATAGCCTTTTGTCCACATATGTTTACTTTCAAATGTTCATGGCTACAAGTCATGGGTCTGGTTGGAGGCCTACTCTATCATTACTGGATCCTCACTGGGACTGCTGTCAGATATCCCCTTGTTGCTGTGGGTCAAGGAGATTCTTAATCTTTGAATCTGCAGGCTTGGCCCCTTGATGTGTTCCAGAAGGTCATACATGGAGTAGATGTTGGTTCTGAGGTAGACTCAGAACCCCGAATCAGGCCCCACTCACTAGTCCTCATGGCAGGACAAGCTCTCCTGCTGCCATGTCCTCAGGGCAGGGCCAGCTGTTATCATGGCTGGGTGGGCTTTCCTGCTCCCATGTCCTCAGGGCAGGGCCCGCTCTCCAACTCCTGTGTCCTCAGTTCAGGGCTGACTCTCCTGTTCCCACATCCTCAGGTTGAGGCCTGTCCTTCTACATTCAGGTCCTCAGGGCAAGGCCAACTCTCAGACTCCCATATCCCCAGGGCTGGCTCACCTGCTCCCACATCCTGAGGATCAGCTCTCCTATTCTTGTGTCCTCAGGGTCAGCTTTCCTGCTTCCATGTTCACAGCTTCAGCTCTCCTGCTCCTGTTCAATTCGCTAGATTGTTGCTGGCCGTCAAGGACTGGATGGCCTCTTACTCCTGTGGGTACTAGATCTTGTGTGCCATCAAGCAGGTGGCAAGTGGAAGCACCTCAAGTCTTCATTGAGTTGCTCACAGAAACCATTAATGTTGGCTCAGCTCAGCTTCTTGTCCTGGCATACTTGTGGCTCTGTTGATTTGCACCTCCTGAGTCTCTGGTTCCATCATTTGCTCCATCTACCATGGGGCTCCACCTCAGTGCTGCCCCTATTATCCACCTCTGCATGATCCAGCTCTTGGCACTGAGCATGGCCCCAGCCAGTAAGACAAGGTCCATGAGGCCTGTGGTATGGGTGACACAGTCCTCGCTCTGGCTCGAATCAAACAGAACCCCCTCCTTGAATGCAATATCCTTGGCCCACACTGCACCAGGCCATTTTGAGGGCAGCAGCAGGAGTGGCCTGGGGTCCCTGGCAGCTCTCCTGAGTGTAGTCCCATGGTCCTGTGGTGGGAGGGCATGGATGATCCACATGACAGGATTTCTTTCTTTCTGGGAAACATCAGCACTGTGTTTTGAAGCTCTCAGTATGGTCCTTTGGTGGCTGTGCAGTCACTGCTGTTTTGTGTATCAGACACAGTGTGCAAACAATGGCATCTTGGATGATCTCGACTTGGGTATTTCTAATACATTGCACTAAATATTTCCTCCCAATCAGGCAGCTCTCAGGGTTGAATATTTCTGTGTAGCTCTGGAACACAATCCTCTTCCTCAGAATGTGAGGACCTCATCTGTTAGTTTATATTTTTATCTATTAATGTAATTTGTATTTATACATAGTTACTTTTTATCAGAGATGTATATCTTTTATATACAATTTACTCCACTTTCTCTTCCAACTTCATGCATTCTATTATGAGCCCACCTAGTGAGCCAGTATATTCATAGGTATACAATCATCCATTAATGCATGGTCAACATATGAGGGACGGCACCCCTAAACCAAACTGATTGTACCTAAAATTACACACACACACACACACACATGCGCACACACACACACACACACACACACAGAGAAAGAGAGAGAGAGAGAGAGAGAGAGAGAGAGAGAGAGAGAGAGAGAGAGAGAGAGAGATCCCAAAATATTATATGCTATTGCTATTGACATTAGTTGATTCCCAGAATTTAAAAGTCAATCTATATTGCTGAAGATACCATGGAATTCTGACACAGCAGGACTTGGGTGAATAGAACTGTATTGAACTTAGAAGCTTACACCCTAGGTACTAATTTCCTAATATGGAAAAGTGCAACACAAGATCCCAAAAAAGTAAAATAATGAATAATTCTAGCCAATCATCTTACCTATAAATCACAATAAAATTTATAGGTAAAATAAAACTGGGAGTAAGAGGCAGAAAACATAATTGTGTTGATTATTACTGCATCCTGGTGGGCTTACACTAAATACAGAAATTCTGTGATAAGGAAGAGAGGGTCTAGTCTTTTAATTGAATTATAATCATTATAGTAGGAGTCACAGATTAAGAGATTTTTATTCAGTCTAATACTATGAAACTTTTTTAATTTCTGAGTTAAACTGGACCAGGATATCAACCATATCTTATGGTTAGGTGTACTTCTTGTGGCCAGCACGCCTTCAAAGTTACTACAAGTTCAGACAAAGAAGAAAAGAAGAACATGAACTCGTTAAATATTAAAACACCAAATCAGGTATAATGATTTGCTATACATAAAATAATGAAAATAAATTAAAAGTAAACAGTGAAAATTTATTATCCAATAAATTGATTTTAAATGGCTATTAATACACAATATATAGCTATAGCTATAGATATAGATATAGATTAAGTCCAATTCATATGAAAAACTAAGGATATATTTTCAGCTCAATGAAACAATGAAATTCATAGATCAAGAAAAAACAAAGGGAAATGCAGATTTTCATGAAAATGCAAATCTTAGAATATAGCAAATTATACTGTAGTATTTTAGATTATCCTAATACATTATTACACGGTGATTTCTGAAAGATCTCTAATGTGGCTTCTCATATCAGGAACCACTGAACTGGAGTACAGCCAAGAGGTCACTATGATTCCTGATGTTTGAACAAATAGGCCTTTTAGTAATCACTATTTACCATAGCTGCACCCATCATCCAAAGGCACTGATAAGGCTTCTTCTATTTCTGTGTTCCACGCAGTTACCTAGCATTATTATAGAGGTATGATGCTACATTTCAGGCTATGGCTTTAGCTATGGATGTTCTTGCGAAGCGAAGGACAATAGCAGTATAAAACACAAAAACTGACAGATGAGTAGAAATCACTTAAAGACGGTACAATTAGTATGTGGCTTACATGCTGTAAGATAGTTTATGATGTTTGAAAGAATAAAAATACACCCTTTAATAACCATAAGGGAATATTATGTCAGTTTGTTATTTTTAAAAGGGAACAAGTTACCTATTTCTGCTCACTGATTATACTGAGCCCTAAGCCTGATGGTGATTCACTTTCAAAGAATATAGAGAAATAATTCCCTTGATTTATTTCATAAAACCACAAGTGTATACTTTGTTGATCCTCCTAAATTCTTCATGCATACGCCCTTCTTTTACTGTGATGGCTATATTTGGCTACTTACAGTTCCTAGACTATAAGACAGTCATTTCATTGTCTACATTTTAGATTGCTGTTCATTCTTCTTGAAAAAGTGATGGGGGAGACCCAACCCCTGACACTATTAATCATACACTGCGATGCTTGCAGAACGAACCATAGCATAACTTGTCCTCTGAGAGGTTCCACCCCGTAGCAGATAGAAACAGACTCACGGTAATACACTTGCTTCTGCCTCCCTAGTGCTAGGATTAAACAGGCCTGTGCCACCATGCCTGGATGGATTCATTTTTACAACAAAATACTAAGGATTTGGTAATTTCTGACCCACACACTTTCCTGCCTAAAAACTACACTACTAGGCAAATGCTAAGTTGGACTTATTTGTCAATCTCCTCGATGATATACGTTTGCCATATTACAGGTTTTTAAAGGTACCTTTCAAAATAAGTGAACTGAGATGAATGAACGGAGGCTATTCACTTTCTTCAGCCTGACTTTACAGTGATTGCTTCAGACTTTACAGTCCTGAAAAACAAGTATGAATATGTGAGGCAAACACAATCACCTTGCTTCTGAAATTACACTAATCCTAGAAATAAGAGAAGCAGGCACTCACCATGCTACAGTTGATATTAAAAAAGCAAGTCCTGGTTTCAGTGGCAACAGTACCTTTGAACATGGTCTGCATCTCAAGTCAGCTTCTTCATAGACTCAGTTTGGGCTCTGAAGCTTCAATTTCATACCCACAATCACAGCCACATTCTCTATTGACTCTCATTATTCTAGAAATATGCTCATGAGAAAAATAAGCAACTATCAGTGCTAATTCTCCAGCTGCCAAGTCAGGGCTGACCATTCTACACTGACCAGCTAACAAGGGCCTCCAATCCTGAAAGTGTTTATTTAATCTTCTTGCCGCATTAGTTGCTTATAGTTCTTTGTTTACATGTGCGATTTTGTAAAATTTACCCCTTCAATTTTAACATGTCTATTGATTTTGCTACTGTTCTGGTTTTCTTTGTGCCACCATTTCTAGGAAAGGCTGTTCGACAACAAACATCCTGTTATTATGCATCTTAGACTATTTCGATGTATCTTCTGTTATTTCCCTGAGACAAAGCTGCAGGAACTGTGGAGTACGGGTATCAATTAGTACTGAGCTCCCCAGGATCCACTGATGTCTGCATTGTGTCCAGATGTGGCTTTTGTGATGCTTTCTGTTTGCTGTAAAGAGGCTTCTTTGATCACTAGTAATAACTACACCTATCTGTGGATGTAAGAGTAAGACTTAGAAAAGCTGGGCGTGGTGGCGCACGCCTTGCATCCCAGCACTCGGGAGGCAGAGGGAGGCGGATCACTGTGAGTTTGAGGCCAGCCTGGTCTACGAAGCGAGTCCAGCACAGCCAAGATAACATAGAAAAACCCTGTCTCGGAAAACAAACAAACAAACAAACAAAAGAGTAAGACTTAGAATGTAATAAAATGATATAATAATGAATACTATTTTATTTTGTTTTATATTATGTGTGAGTGTGTGTGTGTGTGTGTGTGTGTGTGTGTGTGAGAGAGAGAGAGAGAGAGAGAGAGAGAGAGAGAGAGAGAGAGAGAGAGAGAGAGAGATTTAAACCTCATGATCTGAAAATTACTCATACAAAAACCACAGACTGACAACTTTCCTCCCCACCAAAAGTACTTGGTACAAAAAATTTTTTTATTGATTTAGTCATGACGGTCTAGCTGAGTCTTGGGTTTATACGGACTCAGGATGTACCTCTTGGTGTCTCTAAGAGTTTGAGGATGACACTCTATTATTGAAGTCACTGTACACTTAGGACACAAGAATCAAACAGATGTACCAACCAAGAACATTCCAGGAACAGAACCTAGACCCTCTGTTCACATGTAGATGATAGATATATCATTCTCCACATGGAGAAGGGGAGGGGAGAACAAGGGAATGCCTCTGACATGAACTGTGGTGCCCTCAGTTTGATCCCTGCACCTTGGCAGAGAAGCCCTGTGAGAACACAGAGGAAGGAGATGCAGAGTACCTATATGAGACCTGAAAGGCTCTGGTCACATGATGTGGGAGGAGGATCCCACCAGTTAGAGGTCTAGGGGAGGGGAATAAGGCAGAAGAGGGAGGGAGAGTGTGAACAGGAAGATGAGCACAAGGGGATTACAATCAGGATGTAATGTGAATAATAATGATAAAAATAAAGAAAACCTTGCAAACAAATAAAACCACACAACAAAACTAAAATAAAAATCAATAAATAGAAAGAGTTGGAAAACATGGAATTAATTATATATTTTAAATCTTTAAATTTAAGTATAATCACAGCAATTCCCCCTCCCTTCCTTTTCCTCCGTCTTTGCTCTCCAAATCCTATCCCTCACACATCTCTATACCACCCTTAGTCTTTCTTAAATTTATGGCCCGTTTTCTCATTTTTATTTCTACATAGATATGTGAATATAAAATATTATAAATATATTAAATATAATAAATATATGGCTAAATCTATAAAAAATATTTCACAGATAATCATCGAGGTACAACTGTTCCTATTGATCATGACCATTCTAGTTTAAGATAGTGTGAATGCCTTGTGTGTAGGATTATAACAGAATCTGTCCTTTGCTTCAGTTGACACTATTTCTAGTTCTATATACTGTTAAAAAGTCAGAGTTCTACATTGTTTATTCAAATTGCATAAATTACACAAGAAAGAAATATATATTTGAATCATTTTCCAATGAATAAAATGAGCCATTACAAACATCAGGACAACAAAATGATACTGAAGAAAATTTATTCTAAATTTAATGAAGTGAGGCTTGCCCGATTGATCAAGGTTCATATATGTAAGCATAACCAACACACAAAATACTTTCAAGCATTTCCAAGAGTTGATATATGTTGCTATCTGTGAATTAATTCTGGTTTTACCAGAGAGGAACATTTCTTCATGGCTATGAGTCTGAGAATCCTCTTCTACTTTGATACATTTTTTCAAATAAAAAAAATGTGCTAATTATCTCATATCCAGTGTTAGCAAATTGTTGCTTGTAGCCTATGTCCTCCTCCAGATTGCAGAAGTTATACTCTATTGCCAAGGAAATCTGTTCTCTGTTTTGAGGAAACTTATCCTTTGTAGTAACTTTTTAAGGGCAACTTTGACATCTTTATTTCTTAAGCTATAGATCATGGGATTCAACATAGGCACAACAATGGTATAAAACACAGAAGAAACTTTCCCTTGATCTATGAGACTGACGGAAGATGACTGTAGATACATGAATGCTGCAGAACCATAGAAAATAGCCACAGCCAAGATGTGGGAGCTGCAGGTGCTAAAGGCCTTGGCTCTGCCCCCAGTGGACTGAATGTGGAGGATGCTCACAATGATGAAGATGTAAGAGCTAAGGATAATCATAGTTGGTACAATAATGTTAAATGCACTGAAAGACAGAAGTACTACTTCATTGATATAAGTATCCGAGCAGGAGAGATCCAGTAATGGGACAATATCACAGAAGTAGTGTTTTATTATGTCAGCCTTACAGAAAACCACTCTTATCAGGAGGACAGTGTGAACTGTGGCACTGAATAAGGCAACAGCATACACCACAGCTACCATCAATAAACAGACTTGATAGGACATGGCTACATTGTAAAGCAAAGGGTTAGAGATCGCCACATAGCGGTCATATGCCATTGCAGCCAACATGTGACATTCTGCAACAACAAAAGCACAGTAGAAGAAGAACTGAGCAATGCATTCTGGGTGGGGGATGACATTCTTCTCTGCTACAAAGTTCACCAGCATTTTGGGAGTGATGACAGTGGACTGACAGCAGTCAATAAAGGACAGGCTGCTGAGTAAATAATACATGGGTGTGTGGAGTTGCGAACTAAACAGAATCAAGATGATCATGCCCAGGTTTCCAACAACTGTAACCACATAGAGAGCCAGGAAGATGAGGAACAGGGGCAGCTGCAGCTCAGGATTGTCTGTTAACCCTGCGAGGATGAACTCAGACACTGTGGTATGATTATTTATTTCTTCCATTGTCTTCTGGAAACTCTGTGTAAAAGAAAGTTTTAATCAGAATTAAATTTTTGACTATTCATTGTCATATCACTCACTAACTTTTGAAACAGATTTCAAATATTTTCATGTATCTCCAATCATCTGCCACTTTCTTTTCTATCTGAGCACTCAGAGATGATGCAGTCCTCAAGAAAGGGGACATGCAAAGATAATAATACACATGTTTACATACTTAGGACCTTGTCATAGGAATTATTTTTATTGGTACCCATTTTCTACCATGTTTCATTCTTTTTATTTCATACTGTTCTAGAACCTTCAACCCTGTGTTTCAATAATTTTTCATGACTCATTCATAACATGTCTCTTGTGGTAAAGTAAAAATATTATCCACAAGAAGTCCATAGCCATAATTACAGTTTATTATGAAGAATTAATTGTTTTCCACTAAAATAATGAAAACTCTGGGTGTTTACCTCTTCCCTTAAATTCTTGACATTTGTATTGGGAAATCAGACACAGGGAAAAATGAACTTAAAAGCCAATAGATTGGAAATCAAGAAGCTAAAATATCTACTAATACATAAATATAAACGATCATATAGAAAACCCCAATTTTGTCAAAGAAAACATTAAATGTCATTAACAGGATATAAAGGTAATGTCAGAACATAGAAATCCCAGCACAGTTGTAGAACTATTAAGAAATCACCATCAGTACCAACTTAGGTATCTTGGAGTCATTTGTTTGATTATTGTTTTCCTTTGACTCAGTAGTTGTGGTTTCCTGTCTCCCACAGAGCATAGGTGTCCCCATCCTGAGCCAATTCTAAATCACTAGGGAAAGCTTTATGACTTTGAAAATGTTCATCTGGCCAGCACCACTAACAACAAAATTGTAGTATTTATCACTTCCCATTGTTTTCTTGTATCAATTTGTTTCTCTTGCTAGCCTGTTTGTTTTGTTTTGTTGTTTTGTTGGTGAGAATATCTGATATAATATTTACCACCAAGTTATTTGAATTACCCAGTGCTATATTTTAACCTTTCACCATGATACTATACACAACATATTTCTGGAAATATTCAGATGAAGGAGTTATTTACCTGGAATAGCTGAGACTGTCAACTCATTGAAGAGGTGTATCTTCTCCTCTCAACTCTCACAACCATTATTGTATTTTCTGACACAGTAAAAGACTCTCTAGGCTAGTCAATGTTTCTTTCACCCCAGCAATTTCTTCATAGGGAAACAAACCAGTGAAGATTCAGAATTATCTAATATACATTTATAATATTTGTATCATCTGCTATTTACTGTTTACTAATAACAATATGAATGGGATAGCTAAAGTAACCAGTTTTTAAAATTCATTTGTTTCATGACATAGCTACAGATTATAGATTTAAAAAAATAAGAGAGAACAGTACCTCATACTTCTATTGAATTCAAACAATATCTAGTTTTCTTTAAAATATATTTTATTAATTTATTCATATTACATTTCAATTGTTATCCCACCCCTTGTATCCTCCCATTCCTCCCTCCCTCCCATTTCCCCCTAACTCCCCTACCCTATGACTGTGACTGAGGTGGACCTCCCCCCTGTATATGCTCATAGGGTATCAAGTCCTTGGTAGCCTGCTATCCTTCCTCTGAGTGCCAACAATATCTAGTTTTAATGTAAACAATTTTTTTGTTTTTTTTTTTATTTTTAAATTTGTCACTTTACATCCTGATTGTAGCCCCCTCCCTCATCACCTCCTGAACCTACCTTACCTCCCTCAAAGCCTCCCCCCCCCTCTCTCTCACCTAGCCCTCGGAAAGGGGAGCCATCTTCCCCTACCATCTGACCTTAGCCTAGCAAGTCCCATGTAGACTACCTCTGTGCTGTTCCCCTGTGGCCGGGCAAGGCCGCCCTATAGGTGAAAGACATGCATGGTATATTAGCCAAATAATACAGGATGGCCACACTACAATACACAGACCTAAAGTAACTAGATAACAAGGAGGACCTTAGCAAGAATGGTTTATTATTATTCAGAAGGACAAATACAATGTGTAAGTTTGGACCAAGTTATCTTTAGGTCTGCATGTTTAACTGTCTTGATAAAAGCATTATATCAATAATTCAAATAATACCAAATGATAAAGTGCTTTGACAATTTTTATAAATAGTAATGTGTGTTTACTTTCTGGTAATTATCCAAGTAGAGATATTAGCATGGAGTAACATTAAAACAAAGTCTACAGTCTAGAAGAGCATAGGTAGGCAAACAAGTGTGGGATATATAAAGGCCCTGAAAAAACCACAGCCATGATGATGCTAGTTCTTACTCGGGTGAATGTATCAACCAAAGTGTTTTAGAGAACACAAGAAATAAAACTTTCTTTCTTTTTAGCCCAAGTATCACATGGCATGAAGTTTACAGAAAAGTACATTGAGTGTGCCACAGCTATAAGTTGTAAACTTCATTTAAGCTTTATTCTTATCTCCGTATCCCATTGAACATAAATTTTGTTTCTGTTTTGGTTGTTGTTGCTGTTAAAGGTAATATTTGTGTTTTATTCTATAATGTTCTGAATAAATTATAATTTTTTAAAAACTAAAAGGCAATATAATAAAGCCATATTAGTTTTTTAATAAGCACCATTTTCAAGCTCAAACAAAACTAACCCATTTTATTATTTAAAACAATTTCTAGCTTGAGTATATTTCTATTTCCCCATAAATCCTTATAGATCCTTTCCACCTTCTTACCCAGCCCAACCTTAATTTATCTTAAAACTGACAAGAAAAACCCAATACAACTACAAAACTCCCAAAACCAAGAAAATAAAATAAAAACAACCTCTATTAAAACCACCGAACTTTAACCAAATAAATTCAAAACAACAAAAAGTAAGAAGTCAATGTATGCTGGTCCATTACTTCTGAACGTAAAGCCTGTCCTGTATTGGTTAATACCCCCAGTGCTGCTCTTTGAGAAACCTGATTTTCCCTCTCCCACCAGGAGTAAGTGACAGTTCAATTGTTAACTTTTACCAGAGTAGCTAGTTTTCCAGTCATTCATCTTTAAAATACAAAATAAAATAGAATAATATACAAAATAAAAGTAAGACATGGAAGTTGGATAAGACAAACCAACAGAAGGAAAAAAGTCCAGGAGAAGAAACAAGAATCAAACCACATTTAGGAGTCCTACAAAAACACTAAACTGAAAGTCATAATATATACACAGCAAACCTGGTACATTTTATGCTTCTTATTCATAGAGTCAGAAATGACTTAACTATATATTTATTACTTGTTCCACATTAAATTGCATTTGTAGCAACTAGCACCATGACTTGAATGTATGAATTAAGAACTATTGAACAAACTGAGGTATCAAACAACTTCAAAATTACTGTAAAACCATCACACTATCTGAGTTCAAATTAATATACACAGAAAAGTTGACTGAGATACTATATTTTAAAGATTGGAAGAATGCTTAGAGGAGCAGTGGAAACCTAGTTTCTCACTGGATTCAGTTGATTTGGTAAGAAGAGAATGTGGGAAGCCTCCCAAGACCACAACCATAGAAGAGGAACTACAGACAATTTTCTGTTATTGTTGTGAAGAAACATCATGGCCAAGTCAACTTACAGAAGCAAGCATTTAGTTGAGGACTTGATGAGGGTTCTAGAGGCTTAGTCCATGCTCATTTCAGTAGGGAAGGTGGCAGCTGGCAGGCAGGCAGGTAGTCAAGAACTCAAGCATATCACTGGGGCAGCATCTGAGAGCTACATCCTGATCTGCAGATAGGAAAAAAAAATAGTGAGTCTAGGGCTGGAATGCGCTTTAGAAACCTTAAAGCTGATCCCAATGACTCAAATCTAACAAGAAGGCCACACCACTTACAAAAAGTTCACAACCCCTTAATCTTACTAAATACTCCATAAACTGGTATCTAAATATTCTAATATATGAGCCTATGGAGGCCATTATCATCCAAATCATGGTAGTTATCAAATCTTAACAGGTCCTAAACACATACACATATGAGCAACACTGAATGGACATGTCATGTTGTCAGTGTACACACATGAATAAATATAAATATGTATTATTTACACACAGACATATATATGTATATTTCAAAACTCAGTAATTTTAGATAAGTTAGGAAGATATTAAAGATAATAAATATAAATATATATTATTTACACACGCACACACACACACACACACACATATATTTCCAACCTCAGTAATTTTAGAGAAGTTAGGAAGATATTAAAGATAATAAATATAAATATATATTATTTACACACGCACACACACACACACACACACACATATATTTCCAAACTCAGTAATTTTAGAGAAGTTAGGAAGATATTAAAGAAGCAGTGACAGAGAGAGGACATTTAAAATGAAATGATGTAAATACAGAATATTCATATATAAAATTCCAAAAACAAATTTAATTAAAACAAATATTAATTAACTTTACTATCAATCTTATTTTAGAAAGGAAGTGATGATCATGGAATAAAAATGGGCCATGAGAGATAAAATGTCATACCTGTCTACTAACGAGAAAATGTAGTGTAAGAGAGTGTGGTTTTATGAGCTAAGGCCTTATATCTGAACGTACCTCTCCTTCTTCGCAGACAGCTCCCTGTTGGGTGGTTGTCTTCTCCATTACCTTAGAAGTAAAATGGCCTTGTACACATGTGGCACAGATTATACTGAGTTACTTGTCAATCCACAATTCCTTAAAGCTGGTTCTGAAAGTCATTTGTTGTTCTAAAAAGGTTTGTTGGTACAAACATTTTATATGCTGGGCACAGAAACAAGAGGTTGTTTATGAAAAGAGTAGTGGGGGTTATCTCCCTCTAGAGTCTCATCTCTCAAGGTTCATCTCTGGGGAAATCAACAACTGGAATAAATATGCATTCCCTGCTGATTCTCAAACGTATAATGTAGTCCACTCATATGATTCCCAGTTTTTTTTAAAGTATAGATGTAATAAAAGTTTGTTTTTGGCATTACAATAGTCCTGTAACTCTAATGATATACTGAAGGGATTTTCTTTTCTTTTTTTTTTTTTTTTTTCATTTTTAACTTTTATTATTATTTTTTATTTTTTTAATGTTATTTTATTAATTTATTCTTATTACATCTCAATGGTTATCCCATCCCCTGTATTCTCCCATTCCTCCCTCCCTCCCATTTTCCTAAAAATATTTTCTTCAATAAATAAATAAAGAAAGAAATAGCAGTGTAAACATATAAAAGGATTTGAACATCGCAACTCTAATTGACATCTAACAAAGGGGTTTAAATAGTATGAGGATGTCACAATATCATTTTACACTGGAAATTTTATTTAAGAACTGAATAAAAGCAGCTGTATTCCCACCAAAGCTATAACAATTTAGACATTTTAAACAACGCAGAAGAGGTCACACACAAAACTGATAGAGGAAAAGTAGTAGGAGCGGTGGGGACTGGGACAACAGCTGAGACAGATGCCATCCAGTGCTCCTGATTCTTAATAAAGAAACTGAGTCCATCCCAAGATAAATAAAATGTGTTCACTCCTTGTTTTCAGAAACAACAGTAAGAATTTATCGTTAAGAAGAATAAATGACATCCAATATACTCTTAGCTTAATAAAATGATTGTAGACCTCTCAGGAAATAAAGAGCATCAAAAGAGAGGAACAAAGGAATATATATATATATATATATATATATATATATATATATATATATATATATATATATATATATATATATATATATTATCACCAACAAATATGAATAGTGCATTCAGACCTGTTTACTATTTTATTTTATTGCCTTTCAATTATGCTTAACTTCTTGTGGGTAGGGATGATCTTAGACTCATCCTGTACTTCCATATCATCTAATGAAGCTCTACGTTCTTAGGAAGAATAAGGTATGAGTTTGTATGTTCGAAATGCTTTGTTTAGTCAATTCACACCAATACTTTGGGCTTTGTTGGTAATCCATTTCATAAAGAAGGTCAGCTACATAAAATATCAAGAAAACTAAATCAAGGTGCATAAACATATTTATTTGTTGATTAACATAAATGAGCAATACTTAGTAGGGCCTTGAGTATAACAAATCTAACACAAATAAAGAACAAACTAAAGAATTTCTAAGAGGTGACTAAAGTTACCATGGGTGAGTACACTCTGGGAAAACCCAGAGAGAAGTGATTTCCACATGGGATTCTAACAATATTTGTCTGCTTTTATTTCATGTTTTGTTTAAAAATGTATTTGTTTGTTTGTTTATTATGTATACAGTGCTCTGCCTGCATATATGCCTGCATGCCAGAAGAGGTCTCCAGATTTTATCATTGATGGTTGTGAGCCACCATGTAATTGCAGGGAACTGAACTCAGGATCTTTGGGAAAGTAGCCAGTGCTCTTAATCTCTGAGCCATCTCCCCAGCCCTATTTGATGTCTTTTTAATTCTTCCATATTGGCATTAATTTCATAGTTGGTAAAATTTTCACTGCAAATAGTCTTTTTCCATTGTCTATAAGAATTTACTCTTTGTTTAGAAATTTGTCTTTTCCAGGAATTTTTTCACGGCCATTTTTGATGTCTTTTTTCTCAGATCCTAGACTTCATCATGGTCACAAGGATGGTATAAAACACAGATGATATTTTTCCTTGGTCTATGGAGACAACTGATGATGGCTGCAGATTCACGAATGCTAAGAACCCCCAAAAGACAAAACAAAACAAAATGTGCAATCTATAGGTGCTGAAGACTGTTGGATCTGCCCTCAGTTGAAGGACTGTGGAAGAAGGTGAAAATTATTAAGATACAAGAGCTAAGCATGGCCAGATACGTATTAGTGAAATCAAATGCACTGGACAGTAGTAATTATTCATTGAGAAAAGTAGTATGGTTTAATATGTGTCTTGCAATAAAACAAACAAAAACACTCTTAAGAGGAAGACATTGTGATCTATGGCACTGAATAAGCCCATACCTTACACCCAGTCATCATCCAGAAACAGACTTGATGAGACATGGCTGTGTTGTAAAGTGAAAGGTTATGGATAGCAACCCAGAGGTATTGTGCCATTGTAGCCAGCAGATGACATTCTGCAGCAGCAAAAACCAAAAAGTAGAACCTAGCTATGCATTTTGGGTAGAGGACGACACTCTTCTCTGTCACAATGTTAACCAGTATTTTGGGAGTGATGACAGTGGATGCACAGCAATCAATAAGTCCAGACTATTAAGTAAATAATAAATGAATGTGTGTAGCTGGGAAGTACAAAGGATACTAGATACCTATAGCAATCTTGAATTTTAAAAAATAATACTATAGTGATTACCATGCCTGAAATGAGATGGTCATGCCCAGAAATCCCAGTATCCTCACCAGGTAGATGAAGATGTGGATCAGGGGCCCTTGGAGCTGTGGAGCACCCTTCTTTTTTTCTGAGTATTTGCATTCCTGGAAATGATGGGTCATGGAAAGAAACCTTCACATCTTGGTTTACACACTTTTTAACCTATGCTTTAAGACTGGTTACTGATTCTACCCAATCCCTCACAACCTCAGACTATTCAATACCTGTGATTTAGTGTTTCACAAATATCTTGTATTCTGTTCATAACACTCTCTCCATTGAAGCAAAAATTGAGTTCAATTGAATTTTCACAAATTTTACATAGACAATGAAAACTTTCCTCTTTCTGTGGTCTGAGGTGTATCTTAAAATCATGCATCGTATTCCCTATAGAATTATTTTGTTTTATTCAAGATTGCTTTAGCTATCTGGGATCCTTTGTACTATCCTATGAATTTTAAGATTGTTTTTCTTTTCTGTGGAAAAAAAAAATGTAGTGAGGATTGGTACTACACTGAAACTGGATATTTAGTCACAAAATTAACATCTGTGGTTCACGGCCTTTGGAATTCTTTCAACTTCTAGTGCCTTCTTGGATTTCTTTCCTCATAGATTTATATAGTTCGCTGCAGAGTTCCTTAGTTCATTTTATACCTATTGAGGGACTGATCTTTCTTTCTTTTCTTTTCTTTCCTTTTGGTTGTTAGGAGTGGGATTCTATCTGTAATTTCTTTGGCAGTGTGACTGATACTGACATATGAAAAGGGTTTGAATTTTTGTTAGTTAATTTTGATTTCTGCAACTTTATTAAGATTGCTCATCAATACTAGGTTCTTCTGGTGGAGGCTTTAGGATCTTTTATGTATAATAGCATATTGTCTGAAAACAAAAAAAATTTAGTTCTTTTCTGTCTTTTATATCCTTCTTCTCTTTAATTGTCCCTACTAGGACCTGCTGGAATACACTGAAAAAACTGAAGACAGTAGACCCTGTATTCTTCCAGTTTTTCTGGGTTTTATTTTTAAAATACCCCTTTTATTATTGCATCATTTTCATCAGTGTTTCTCTGCACATCATATTCTCACTTATGTTGGCATGTCAACTTGTTTTGTCATTTTGAAATTCTGATTTAGGCCACATACCATTGAGAATTTTAGGTTCAGCTTCCCCATTGAATATAACAGACATTATGTTTTAGCCAATATCCCAGTCTCTGGTTCTTACAATCTTCCTTTCCCTCCTTACTCAATGGTCTCTGAGCCATGAGTGTTGTAGAAATTTCAGGTGGTGCTAGGGACCCCACAATAAATAATTTTTAGGAAAATGGTTTGACAGCTATTTAAAATATGAAACATAGATTTACCATACACCCTAGAACATTAAATGCTGGGTACATATGCAGAAGATTGAAAGACATATAAACACACACACACACACACACACACACACACACACACACACACACACACACACACCCCAAATATAAGAACAAGCAAAAAAAACTATCAAAGCAGGAATACTTAGAATAGCTGTACGTGTATGTCAAAGTTCAGCTCTGGGTAAGATTGCAAGAATAGCAATGCAGGAATCAGACAAGAGACACGTTTTAGTTTCATTTTACAAGAGATAGACAGAGAAGAAACACATCTAGTTAATTCCTGTCCTACTCTGACAATTGTTGTCTCTACAGGCTTTGTTTATACACAAAATCGTTTCCTTAAAAACACTCCTTAAAAATCATTATTTGCTGATTACATAACTTTTTATGTACAATCATCCTTGATTACATAAGCATTAAAAAAAAAACAAAGTGAGCAGACAGCATATCTCATGAGAACTAAATTTTAACAGTATGATAAAATCAGTTTTCATTTAACTCAATGTCTTTTTCTTTAAAATAGGGGTCACAAAAACTTGCAGCTACAGAAATGCTAGACAGGAGTGCTCTATTTGACTTTAACTAGGTTAACCAGTCAGATGGTATTTCCTACCACCTGTTACCTCAAACTTCTCTTTTATTATTTATTAACCAGCATTTCTAATTTAATTCTTTCTTTTCTTCCTCTATTTTCCTTTTATATTTGATATAGAACCACCATCTTTTCTTTTTAGTTTTAAAGTATTGTTCAGCCTTTTGGAAGCACACAAAATTTCCTTAAACAAAGGCAGTCTTTTCTCTATTTTTCTACAACATTAGAAAAAGTCCTGATCAGATAAGTCTGCTAAGGAGACCAGACAGTTAGCTGAACCAAAATGTTTTTCTCCGTGTCCTTTTTATACATCTTGTTTCAATGTGATCCCTATTTTTATTACAATCCTGTAAAGGGTACAGGATCATCAGAATTTTTAAAACTGCTTGTTTTGTCTTCAAGAAGGTACCAAGACTTGTCATTATATGTATGATTTAAATCTTTTCCTGTTCTAATTGGTTTTATGTTTCTGAGGCTGGACATACTTAGGAAGACTAACATGAAAACCTAATAATTCAACTACTGCTTGTCAGCTTGTAGAATTTCCCTATGTTTTTGGTTCTTTGGTGTTTTTTTCTCTCCCAGATCCTGGGTCTCATGCTTACTAATACTATTTAGTAATAGGTTCTGTGGAAAACTCAATTTTTTGCATAACTGATATTCCCAGAGAACTAACATTTTCAGAAATGGGGAGCCCTCCTCCCCTACATCTGACCTTAACCTACTAAGTCTCATCTGGACTGCCTGCATCCTCTTCCTCTGTGGCCTGGCAAGGCAGTCCCACCAGAGTGAAGTGATCAGGCAACAGAGTCCATGTCAGAGATAGTCCCCGCTCCCATATTAGCAAAGTCACTTGGAGACTGAGCTGCCTATCAACTAAAACTGAGCAAAGTATCTAGGTCCTCTCCATGAATGGTCTTTGGTTGGTGCTCTTCCCAAAGTTTTCTGCGAGACTCAGCTTCTGTAATAATCCCCTGCTGGGTGAAGTCTTTCAGAGGACATCTATGGTAGGCCTCTGCCCTGTTTTCTCTCTGCAGCCATTCCTGGGGTCTAGTCAATTTTCCCTTCTAAATGACTATTAAGCAACCTCCCTAGGGATCTCTTTGTTATTGAGCATCTAGAGTTCTATGGAATGTAGTATGTTTATCCTGTATTATATTATATGGCTTTTATAGAAAAGCACAAAGAATAGAATCACAGTCATAATTTACAATTGTCCTTTAAACTTTATTCTATCACTGGGTTCTATTTTAACAGGATTATAAATTATATAGGTACCTATATGTTTGATATATTTACATGTAACGCTATCTTATGCATTATCATTATAAATCATGTAACATTGCTTACACTAATTTTATATGTAGCAATTGCATAAAGTCTTGTACAGCTCAATAAAGCATTAAACAAGCTAAGTCAATAGTTTCAAAATGACTGTAATACATCACAGCTTGAATAAAATGAGCAAATATGGACGTATGCATATATATGTGAATATATAAAGAGAATAGAGAGAGAGAATGTGTGTGTGTGTGTGTGTGTGTGTGTGTGTGTGTGTGTGTGTGTGTGTGTTCTACTCAGGTATAGAGCAGGATGCATGGGGAAGCTATAGACATGCATGCATATAGACCTAGAATGGAAGTATGCTTAGACAGATTTTTAGCCACACATCTCAGTCTTCAAGGGGTTTTGCTAATATAAGAGCAGGGACTATCTCTGACATGGACTCTGTTGCCTTATCATCCATCACTTCCTCCTGGTGGGACAGCCTTGTCAGGCCACAGAGGAAGAGGATGCAGACAGTCCAGATGAGACTTGATAGGGTAGTGTCAGAGCAGGGGAGTTTCTGATTATAAGAAGAAAGAACTTCTATTCAAAGACATTCTTTCTTATCAGTGTTGAGTGTCTCTCTTTTCCTTTACTCTTTATTTTAAAAGTGTCTTTGAGAGTGTGAAGAGAGAACACCAAACTTGTCTTTTATGTCACTAATCTTTATTGTTAATAAAGCTTCATACTCAACACGTTGGTTGATATGAAAGCTTTATCTACTGTGCAGAGATAAGGATCTCATTAAAAGGAATAGTGTTAATGACTCCCTATTAGAATCATATCTCTCAATTCTTAACTCTAAGGAGATTGACAACCAAAATTTTACCTTTCCCCTCTCATTCTCAATTCTGCAATGGTATCAAGAGGTAGAATTTTCACTCCTTGTGGAAATATGAATTTGATGAAAGTAGTGAGAGATATTGTGAAGACATTTTCTGAAATTTTAATGATGTATACAAAAGGTCATACTTAATGATTTCTGGTGAAGGAACAAAATTTTAAAACATGGAAAATAGCTAGTATATAAGATGTGGACTATTTTTAATATTTGCTATCAGCTTAATTTCTCCTATTTTTTTTTTTACTTGTTTACACCCCAACTGATATTTCCTTTCCTTCGTTCTCTCCTCCCATTCCTTCCTCCTACTTCCAATTTGCCCTGATCCATATACTCTTCTTTCATTTCTATTCAAAACAGAACAAACATCTCATGGATATCAACCAAACATGGCATATTAAGTTGCAGTAAGAATAGGTACCTCCCCTTGTATTAAGGCTTGGAAAGGCAACCCAATATGAGGAAAAGGGTGCTAAAAGCCTGCAAAAGAGTCCAAGAGAACCCCTGTTCCCACTGTTAGGAATCCTGTAATACAAAGCTACATAATTTATGCAGAGGGCCTTCATCAGCCCCATTCAGGCTTCCTGCTTAAACCCCACATAAGATGCCACCCATCCACCCAGTAGGATTTGAAATGTTTGTCGTTTATTGACATCTACTAAATGTACTTAAACCATGAGAGAGTAATAGAATTATTTTATTTGAGACATTTCATCTGAGGATTAAATAAAATAAGTTTTTATTCAGCCCAAAGTTAATAAAAAGTAATGAAATATATCAGCCTTTCATATTCATTTCCATTATTGAGGCTATAAACCTTTCATTAGATTTTTGAGAATTTCGTGTTTTGATACTATTCATATGCTCCATCTACTCCTTCCATGTCTCTCTTTCCTACCCACACCACTTTGTACCTTCATTTTTCTATCTCCTATCATGTCCAGTTTTCTAAGACCACATTTTCTTGGCTGTAAGACATTCCACTAGAGCATGGTTGATTTATTATCAGCTATATTCTTAAAGTAAAATAATCCTCAGTCTCCCAGAAGCTATAAACTTCCAATAGCTACTTAGCTATAGGTATAACGTCATGCTCACTTCTGATGTCCATGTTGACATTTCACCTGGTTTGTGTTTGCACACATCTTGTGAATGCTGGCACATCTTAGCCAGCTGTAATTCCCGTATGATACAATAACAACTGTGCTGGACTGATGTGCTTACTGGTCCAATAGAGCATGAAAATGTGAGGGAAACATAACCACATTCTGTTTGGATTTAAGGCCTGGTGCACAAGATGAAGCCCATATGTTGCACCATAATTAAATCAAGAACTTCTTTTTGTGGGGATATTCTGATAGCTTTCCCCGTCCCCTTTTTTATATACACATTTATATCATTGCACATATATACAATAAACTACCTACAAAAAGAGGAACCATGAAACAATCAGGAATTATATAATTGTTATGTTCATAGTGTTTTGGCTATTTTACTTGGCAATCTTAGAGAAAGACAGGTCATAGACCCTATGGAAAAACCTATTTCATTTATTCGGGAATTGAGACTCTGATAATCTGTCTTGTTCTATATAGCTTTTGATTACTCCAACATATTAGTTATTGTCTTCATAATGCTACTTCTTCTGTGGAGTCATTTTTCTTTTTCATTTTGGTATTAACTCTCTATTTTAGCACAGTCTGATGATTATTTTAATATTTCCATGGTATTTTTCTTAGGTTATCATAACCACTAAAAAGAGTAGAAATTGCTTACTCTTCAAAATATTTTTGATATTTTTATGTTACATAAGTTCTTCAAAAGATAACAATTACATAGAGTATTTTCTACATCTTACCCATCATTATGAAAAATGTCACTGAATATTCTTAAGTAATATGATTAAAATTATACCCACATAAGCCTTGCAAGTAACTCTCAAATGATGTACAAACAATATTCATATGTATGGATGTATATAAGTAAATCAATACATAAAAATGAATATATATTTATAATCTAATTTTTATTATATATGAATCTGTATTCATATATATGTGAATCTGTCTAAGGATGCAGACTGTTTTCTTTCACCAATACTCCTCTTCAATGCATCATGCAAAGACAGCTTCTAATCTACCATCTTCGCCGGAAGCAGCCCATCATCCTTCTACTGAGTCTTTAACAAAATATGACAACAAGGACAAATTGAAGTCAAGTAAATGTTAAACAAATGCTTTGTAATCCAATTCTCAATGGAATTCACATTTTCTTTATATTTTACCATCTCTATGATGAATGATATTTACTGTAAGGTACTATATTCAGAATCACAATGGAAATACACTTTCAACAGTGTATTTGAGCAATTTTACTGTAATTTTTAACTGAGGAACAAGAACACTCATCTTCTTCTGAATGTGACTAGAAACATCCCATTGTGGCTAAGCCACCAAATTAGAAATAGTAACAAATAAGCAGACAACAAGAACAAAAACACAATTTTGAGATTTTTAACTTACTGAAGTGTGAAAGTAACTTTTATTCACCAGATACAGTTGTGATCTCAGAAGCTTAAAGCTGAATAATCTCACTCTTCCTGGTTCTTTCTCTTCTCTAGCTGGCTGGTTCAACTCTGCTTTTTGGTCTCAAACTCCTCTTCAAGCTGACTGTTTCAACCTGGCTTCTCTCAGCCTCTCACTGCATTATTCTGCTTGGACTAACTAACGCTGTTAATTTGTTCTAGTCTTCAGGCTCCTTCTTATTCTCTGGCTTTAACTGCCTCATGAACTGCATGAACTCACAAATGAACTCAACTGCCATGAACTGACTCATGAACTAAGTAGAACTCAACTCTGCTGCAATGATCCTTGCTCTCTGAACTCATCTGAATTCAACTGCATTCAATTGAACTACATGAACTAAACTCCACTGTGTTTCCTGAACTCCCCTGAACTGCACTCACTGATGACCTGACTTCCAACTGACTTACTCATCTCTACTGCACTGAACTCAAGTGAATGAACAGAACTGATTCTCTGTCCCTGAACTTCCTTTTAATAGATTTCCTCCTGAGAGTTGGGCATATTCTTATCTCAGACTCATTCTGTCAAATCTTTCTCTGGTCTGTCACTTTGTCTGTCCTTCAATTACCATCTTTGTTTGGGATTAAATATGTGTACAAAAGGATTACAGCCAGAGGTATTAAAGGTGTATACTAATGCCATGTCTGCATTCCAGGCAGATCATACAGGTCTAGAAGGTCTCTGAATGTGATCAGAGGAGCAAACCATGGAGATATGAACACCCAAGAAGCACAAGACAAAGACTTTAAATCTAAGATGATGAAAATGTTAGCTTTGAAAAAGGAAAATAAATCACTCAAAGAAACACAGGTAAATGCACTCAAACATATGAAGGAATGGAAAAAAATCCTATAAAGAATTACAGGAAAATACATCTAAACAGATGAAGGAATTGAATAAATCCTATAAAGAATTACAGGAAAATTCCATCAAACGGGAAAAAGAAATAAATAAGATTATTCAAGACCTAAAGGGGGAATTAGAAGCAACCAAGAAAAGAGTGCTGAGGCAATCTTAGAATTGGAAAACACAGGGAGGAGAACAGGAATGACAACATAAGCCATGCCAACTGAATACAAGAAATGGAAGAAAGACTCTCAAGTGTGGAAGATATGATCGAAGTTACTGTACATACATCAAAGATTGATTCTATAGAATGATAAGGTAGGATAGTTAGATGAGGTCTTCAAAAACCTCAGAGACAGGCAGAATATGGCATTTAAAAATGTTTTTATTATTTTAAAGATTCACTGACAATGAGACAGGCAAGCTCCTGGCAACACCTAGCCTACCTCAAAGAGAATGATGAGCATCAAAAAGAACCTCCTTATGGACATGGCTTCAAAAGTGGCAAACAAGCCACTGGGAAAAATGTACTCTTTTCTACAACAAAATTCTGTCTAAAAAGGAACAAGCTTGGATGCAGCTGAATTAATGGCCAAACTGTGCCAAGACAGGGTAAGCAAGTCCTCAATATTTCCTACCTCACAAATATGTCTGTCAGATATATTGGGACAGAAGGCTGAACAAGATGATCCTACATTATAGAGAGTTTTGGGTGACTATTCAGCTAGAAAACTATCTCTGTCATCTTCTCATTTGGAAAACTACTAACCTGCACTCCCAGCATACTCAGGTAATCAAGTTTATTCCTTCTCAAGGCTCTGATGGAGTTGAAGACCAGGTAGCTTAGTTTCACAGTGAAGCTTAGTTGTTTAGGGGTCAAGGTGTTTTTAGATCTAGATAGATTTTTTAAGTTGAGAGTGACAACATGTAATGGAGTTTGATTTACATTCAGAATTTTAGATGCACCATGATAAGAATTATGTTTTCTTCAATGTTGTCAAATACAAATAGCTGAAGCACTAAGAATGTTTCTTTTATATAATTCCTGATTGTGTAGTGGTTCCTCTTGCTGTACGTTATCTATTGTACATATGTGTAATAATATAAATGTATGTGTAAAAATAAAAAATGTTGAATTAAAAAATCTTTTCCCATTTTAACTTTTCTTCATAAATAACTGGCTGATATACACGCAATTATAAAGAATGTCATTTTGAAAATATTTTGTTTTCATTTTTAATTACATGTACATGAGTGAAAGAATGTGGGTTTGTTCACTTGAGGGCAGTACTAGAAAAACCAATGGTGCCGAAGTTACAGGAGTTTGAGAGGAGCTCAGTGTGGCTACCAGAAATTGCTGGGTGCTCTGCAAGAAAAGTTTGCACTCAACGTATGAGCCATATATATATTCAGCACAAGAATGCCAATTTTGGATCTGAAAATTTGCAAATGTCATGAGGAAAAATTTTAGTGGAAAAACAATGCTTGAACTATGGGGAACATAGAAATCGGTTTAGGAAACTAAGACAGTGATATAATCCTTAAACTGTGGGAGAAGGACTCTTACATCAACTCCTGCCATCATGTGCATTGTATATCCAGTCTCCTTCAATATAGTCTGTCATCATTGCAGATAGAAAATCTCACCTTAATTATCTCACCTTAATTATGTATGTGTGTATATATATATATGTATATATATATATATATGTATATATATATATATATATATATATATATGTATATATTAGAATATATATAATTCTACCATATTTCTGTCAATGTAGCAAAAATATAGTGGTGAATTTTGTTTCAAATGGTTATCATTGTCCATTTATTTTTTTTATTTTTTTAAATTTTTTTTTATTAATTTATTCTTGTTACATCTCAATGGTTATCCCATCCCTTGTATCCTCCTATTCTTCTCTCCCTCCCATTTTCCCATTGTTCCCCTCCCCTATGACTGTTCCTGAGGGGGATCACCTCCCCCTGTATATGCTCATAGGGTATCAAGTCTCTTCTCGGTAACCTGCTGTCCTTCCTCTGAGTGCCACCAGGTCTCCCCCTCCAGGGGACATGGTCAAATGTGAGGCACCAGAGTACGTGAGAAATTCATATCCCACTCTCCACTCAAAGGTCTAATATCCAAAATATATAAAGAACTCAAGAAATTAAACACCACCAAACCGAATAACCCAATTGAGAAATGGGGCTTGGAACTAAACGGAGAATTCTCAACAGAGGAATATCAAAAGGCTGAGAAACACTTAAAGAAATGCTCAACCTCCTTAGTCATCAGGGAAATGCAAATCAAAACAACTCTGAGATTCCATCTTACACCCATCAGAATGGCTAAGATCAAAAAGTCAAGTGACACCACATGCTGGTGAGAATGTGGGGAGAGAAGAACCCTCCTTCATTGCTGGTGGGAATGCAAACTAGCACAGCCACTTTGGAAATCTATCTGGTGCTATCTCAGAAAAATGGGAATAGGGCTTCCTCAAGACCCAGGCTATTCATTGTTCATTTAAAAGTCAAAGTTTCAATAGCATGACCAGCGATACATTTACTAAATTTAAAATTTCAAGAAGCCCAAATATTAAGCAATTCAAACAGAAAAATGTATTATTCTTTGAGTTAATAAAAATAAATTTCACCTAAAAAGAACAGTGTTCCAGACACATGAAGTGAAATAACTATGTGGATTTATTTGCTATCTAAAAACTTATTTAGAAATTATATATAGATGTTTTGGACAGGCAGACTGTGGGGCACCCCAGAGAGGTGGTGGGTTCCATCCTCAGAATCCAATACTGCCTTTGTCACTTTTATTCAAAATAACCAAGACTAACAAAACCTTATGACTGGTGAGGCTGAACAGAATGTTTGTGCTATACTCTTTATGACTCAGGAGGACGCACTATATTTCTTCACTGTACACTTCATGACTCAAAATGATGAACTACATCTCTCCACTCTATATTTCCAATGCCTACTCAATTGTATAGTTTTACTTAATGAAGTTCTCCATTTCACATGAATTGTCTTCTTCCTACAAACTTAGAGAGGGCAACTTTGACATCCTTATTTCTCAGACTGTAGATCAGTGGGTTCAGCATGGGAACAATAATAGTATAAAAAACAGAGGACACTTTCCCTTGGTCCATGGAGCTGACTGATGACGGCTGCAGGTACATGAATGCTAAAGATCCAAAGAAGACAGCAACAGCTAAGATGTGAGAACTGCAGGTGCTGAAGGCTTTGGACCGGCCCTCTGTAGAAGGAATGCGGAGGATGCTGATGATGATGAAGACATAGGAGCTGAGGATGGTCAGAGTTGGTACAATGATATTAAATGAACTGAAAGACAGTGCTAGTATTTCATTGATAAATGTACTGGAGCAGGATTGTTCCAATAATGGTAAGAGATCACAGAAGTAGTGGTTTATATCTTCAGCTTTGCAGAAAATCAGTCTAAGCAGGCACACTGTTTCCCCTGTGGCACACACCAAGCCTACACTGTATACCCCCACTACCATCCAAGAACACACTTTGTAGGACATCTTAACATTATAGAGCAAGGGGTTACAGATGGCTACATAGCGGTCATAGGCCATGGCAGCCAGCATGTGACACTCTGAAACAGCAAAAACATCAAAGAGGTAAAACTGAGTCATGCATCCTGCATAAGAAATAACACTCTTCTCCATTACAAAATTCTCCAGCATTTTGGGCATGATGACACTGGACTGGCAGAGGTCCACAAAAGACAGATTACTGAGGAAGAAGTACATGGGGGTGTGGAGGTGAGAGCTGAGCAGGATTAGCATGACCATGCCCAGGTTCCCTAGGACTGTGACTGTGTAGATTCCCAGGAAGAGGAAGAAGAGGGGCAGCTGGAGCCCTGGCTTCTCTGTTAAGCCAGTGAGGACAAATTCTGTCATAGTGGAGTAATTTCCTTCTGCCATTTTCTTCTGAGCTCCTAAGCTGAAAGAGAAGTAATATTTTAAGACAGGTACTTAACTTACCTTTACATAATAAAGTGTCAAACAGAATTCAAGTCTTCTTAGATATCTCAAAATATGCAAGTTCCTAGTCAATATTTTTAGTCAGAATCCTGGAACTCAAATACATGAGATGCATAACTGAATATCAGACAGGACATTCTCATTTATGCTCTAGCCTCTAAGAGTGTTTACATGTAATTAATATCCAGGTGTGAATCATACAATAATTACTCTGATAACTTGAGTGTTTTGATAGATTTCCATGCAGAATTTGTAATCATATTAGGACTCAGAAGCAAAATGATTTTTAATATAGTCACATAGTGGCCAAATCAATAAAAATCAATAACCAGTATCATACTTAATGGTGAAAGCCTAAAAGACCCCACCCCACCCTTAGTAAAACAAAACAAAACAACAACAAAAGAAGCCTTTCTATCTTATTTAAGTAAATTCAGTTTCAGACTGTAAAAGCTTGTTTAGGCAATGGAAAGCCAAGATATAATTAGAGGCAGCCTGTTAGGACAGGGAAAAAAGAAATTTGTTTCTTTAGAAATTGTATATTCTTGTATATATTAAATCTCAACAAATCCACAAACAATAACTACTACCTACAATTAGAGTTATATAAGGTCACAAAAATACATATTAGTCTAAAAGTAAGTTATATTTCTTTAAACCTTCAACAAAGAATGAATACAAGCCAATTGAAATAACATGAAAGAAATGACCGACATAGAACAAACTAAAGAAATAATGAAAGACTCTACACTTAAAATTTGTAAGACAATTTAGCTCCCTACCCCATTACCTCCTTTCCATGTGCCTACCTTAGACTCTCCATGAGGGATCTTATAGAAAGCTATAATACAAGTAAAGCTTGTAAAATATTTATGAAATAAATCTAAATTGGAATAACAAAATAATGGAGGAAGACACATCCAAACTCAATATCTCTTGCCACCAAATGAAACCTCCATTGTCAGGAATGGTTTATATCAAATCAAGTTGTTACACAAAGACATCCTATGGAAAGCCTCAATAAACCCAGGCTATTGCAAAGGTTATTGGATACTGTCTACAATTGGTGGTATGGCCTTATTGTTGAAGACAACACCTGCAAGACTCATTGAACAAAGAACAGTCCAGCTGGTGCCTATCTACAGACTAGTGTTCATGGTACAGGAAGTTACTCTGCACACTACCAAATGAAAAGTGTTAGCATCAACCCAGCTGCAAACCTTGTAAACGATAATGGTAACCTGCCTGCAAGATAAGCAAATGCAACAGTGGCACAAAAGTTATGGTAGTAACTAACCACTACCTGCTTGTCCAACTCCATGAAATGGAGCCCATGCCCAACACTGCCTGGGTGAGTAAGAGTAGGTATGCCAAAGACCTAGGTTAAACTCTATACTATTATTCTGCTAAAGAAAGGTAGCAATAAAAATGACTCCTAATGACTTTCTGCTATACTAATAGATAAGTATCTTGTTCAGCCATCAGAGAAGCTTCCTTCAGTGGTAGTTAAGAACAAAACCAACATCTTAAACCCTAAGCATCTAAGCTTAATTGTAAAACTAAACTATCTGCTCTTCAACCCTATCAGAGACTTAAGAAGGAATCAAATTAATTACCTGAGTAAACAAGAAATGAAGGTTAAGCAGCTTCCAAAGTGATAAAAATGACAGAAACTGTTTGCTGCTTGAAGAGTTGCCTAAAACTATCTATAACATTGGAGCATCATCTTCAGCCTTCTGGACCAATATATCTGACAGACATATTTGTGAGGCAGAAACTATTGAGGACCCCCTTGTCTTGACAGAGTTTAGCAATTGACTCTGCCTACATCCAAGCTTGCCCCTTTTTTTGGGCAGAATTATGTTTTTAGGTCTAGATAGATATTGTAAGTTGATAGAGAGGAGATACGATAGATTTTGATTTACATTCAGAATTTTAGACTCACCAAGATAGGAAAAATTTTTTCTTCAAGGTTGCCAAATACAAATAGTCAGAACACTATGAATGTAACATTTATGTAATTCCTGATTGTTTCTTGGTTCTTCTTGCTGTATGTAGTTTAATATATATGTATGTGTGTAATAATATAAATGTACATGAAAAATGAATTAATTAAAAAATTAAAATTACCAGAGTACGTGAGAACGTCATATCACACTCTCCACTCAACTGTGGAGAATATTCTGACCATTGGCTAGATCTGGGAAGGGGTTTAAAGTTTACCTCCTGTATTGTCCTTGGCTGGTGCCTTAGTTTGAGCGGGACCCCTGGACCCAAATCTGCCTATCATATTGTTCTACTTGTAGGTTTCTAGGACCCTCTGTATCCTTTTATTTTGCTATTCTCCCATGCATCTCTCATTTAGAGTCCCAATAGGATGTCCTCCCCTCTGTCCCAGTTTCCTGGTAAGTGAAGGCTTTCGTGGGACATGCCCCTTGGGCTAGTATGCAGATATAAGTGAGTATATACCATTTGATTCTTTCTGCTTCTGGGTTAACTCACTCATTATGATCATTTCTAGTTCAATCCATTTATCCACAAATTTCGGGAATTCCTTGTTTTTAATAGCTGAGTAGTATTCCATAGTGTATATGTACCACAGTTTCTTTATCCACTCTTCTACTGAGGGACACTTAGGCTGTTTCCATGTTCTGGCTATTATGAATAAAGCTGCTATGAACATGGTTGAGCAAATTTTCTTGTTGTGTGCTGGAGCATCTTGACCATGTCCCCTGGAGGGGGAGACCTGGTGGCACTCAGAGGTGGGACAGCAGGTTGCCAAGAAGAGACTTGATACCCTATGAGCATATACAGGGGGAGGTAATCCCCCTCAGGAACAGTCATAGGGGAGGGGAATAATGGGAAAATGGGGGGGAGGAATGGGAGGATACAAGGGATGGGATAAACATTGAGAGGTAACAAGAATAAATTAATAAATAAAATAAATAAAATAAATTAAAAATTAAAATTAAAAAAGAAAACAAACTCCCACACCAGGACAATGTGAGAGAAATGAGAGAGCTTAGAAGAATCTACCCTAAATGGGATATTTCCATAAAAAATCCTTCCCCTCAGTCCTCAGGCTTATGGGTAGAAAATGCAGGAAGAATGGAAGAACCAGTGCGAATAAGAATATAGGACACCAAGGAAACAAGGCCTTTTAAACACACTCGGGCTGATGAACATATGAATTTACAGAGACTGTGTCATCATTTCCAGGGGCTGCACAAGTCTGAGACATAAGGGGTCTCAGCCTTAAGTGGGGAAGTGGACACATGCTCATATCACTAAAACAGAAGCTACTTCTTGTTGATAACCATTTGAAGAGGTTTGCTCCAATGAAATCTCACTGAGTATACAAACTATACTTAAAGGCAGGCCCCATTTCAACAGTAGAAGGCTAACACAAAATGAAATAATTGGTATTTTCTGAGTTTTTAAGTTGTTTTTATTGTTTTTCTTTCTATTAGTATTTTATATATACATGTATGTAATTATACATATAAAAAATAAACTACATAGATGAAGAAGAACCACAAAACAATCATGAATTATATTAATGTTACCTTCATAGTGTTTTGGCTATTTGTAGTTGGCAACCTTGATTTTTATTTTTATTTATTTGGTTTCATAATTCTTTGTCTGAGCCTCTCCCACTCTCCTGTACAGATCTTTTACTTACAGATTATAATTCATTCTCTCTCTCTCTCTCTCTCTCTCTCTCTCTCTCTCTCTCTCTCTCTCTCTCTCTCTCTCTCTCTCTCTTCTTTCTCTCCCTCTTTCTGTGTGTGTGTCTGTTTCTCTCTCTGTTTCTCTATTTCACTTACACTTATTCTTAGGTTCCTTTTTGTTTATTCTGTTCTAATCTGGTTTGTTTTATTTTATCATCCTGTTTTTAGATGTATTTTTGAATTCTAATATAAGAAAGAAAGGGTATAGAATGGGGGAAATGGGGAGGATCTGGAACAAATTGGTGGAGGCATAACTGTAACCAAAACATACTGTATAAAAATCTATTTTAATAAAAATTATAAGGTGTTGACAGTAGAAAAGGTTTTTCATATAAATGGAAAGAAATTCTATATTGAGGAATTGAATTCATTCAGGTCATATAAATGTCTGTCCTTCTCAAAATTTTCAGTCCAATGTGCTGCGTACAAGACCTGTGTTATTGTAACTGCATATATTGACAAGATGAATCTATAATACTCATAAAAATGTGGTAAATATGGAATACTCAACAGAAGTTTGAAAGAGAAGAGTAAAATTAGAGGTCTCACATTTCTTCATCACAAAAGTACACAGTTATAATAATAAAGACTATACACCATTTTCATAACTATAGAAACATAAATTAAGAAACTTGAAGCTGGGCGCACTGGCATGCAAGTAGGCAAAGACAGGGCAACCTCTGTGAGCTCAAGCCAAACCTGGTCTACAAAGCTAGTTGAGGACAGCCAAAGCTATACAAAAAAACCCTTTCGCAAAAAACTAAAAACAACAAAAAAGAAGAAACTCAAACTGACAATGATTCATTGTTAGGCCAACAGGTAATTGTGTTTTAAAAATGAATCATAAATTCAATGAAAAGGAAAATGATTTTTAAGCAAATAGTAGTAGAATAATTAAATAGCTTCATTGGAAATGATTACTTAGATAAATTTCTTAAACCAACTACATGTTGGTTTATCTATCTATCATGTAACAGAACGCAATGAAAACACTAGCATTATATAGTGTTATTAAAAGCCAGTATCATTTTTGACCTTTGGTAATGATGTCTTAGACATGACGTCAAAACCATCAGCTTTGATAGATCAAATTGAAGAATTATGAATTAACAAAAGTACTTTTAAAAAGAAAAAATAGTGTAGATCTAGGTCTAGATATTCAGCAACACCATCCAGAAAGTGAAACAGACTGTATACAGAACAGTATAGCATGCTTTTATCTACCATTCATAATTAAGGTTTTGTAGTCTCATTATAAAGCACTCTTGCATATTAAAAGTTAAAGAACTGGCATGCCAATTAAAAATGGTCAGAAAACTGAAGAACACGATGTGATGTGTTGTGCTAGAATGTGAGTGATGGGTTTCAAGTAATATCAGGAAACCCCCAAGGTTGTGGGGACACTTCTCTGCATGAGGACCTTACAACATGTGGGGAGGTTAAAAAGCACAAATGGAATTCAGGTACTTACTCTTTCTTTAAAGGAAACTTTGTTCAGATCTGAATTAAGCTAGGCTAAATGCTTTCTGAAGCAAAGAGCTCAGAATGAAGCTGATTCTGGTGATTCAAAACAGACTTCTGGCTCCATTTGTTTTCAGCATCAGATTGTAGGTCTTAGTTGCTGTGTGGCTCACATACACATTATGAGCCAAATGTTGTGATTCATCTAACAGCTTCCTCATGCTTCAACCCAAGGAACCCACTAAAATGACATTATTTACACAAATTGTTTGATATATAAGCAATGTCATAGCTATTTCTAGAAGGCCACTCTCAGGAGAAATATTTTCATCAGGGATGAGCTGGTGGAAAATAGAAGCGATTAACAGTTGCTTTTTAGGCTTTGTCAAACTCCTAATGACCTCCGTGTATAATAGTCTCTCTGTGGTAAATTGTGGCAAACCTTAGGTTAAGACTGGTAATTAAGGCTATCAAGTATGCTTCTTAAATATTTTTATGATGACAGCTTCCTATCTTAAAATAATTTCTGAAGTTTTACATTATTCTTCCTATTCTTTTCCATCTATTTGAAGAATTAATGTCTGGTCATTTTTATTGACAGTTTCCCTATTTTGATCATTTTCTAGTTTTCTTTGGAGGGGTTTTGTTTGTTGTGCTTTTGGAAAATAGGGTTTTTCTGTGTAGATCTGGCTGTCCTGGAAGTAGCTCTATGGACTAGAGTGGCCTTGACCTCAGAGATCTTACTGCCTCTGTCTCCCCAGTGCTGGGATTCAGTACACTTTATCACAACTTCATTGAAGGGGTTGTCAGTCAGCATAATGACTTATGCATTCTACAAGTGCATTACATGATGGTCTCCTAAGATTGTGTGGCCTAGTGATTTGGTAAGCATGTTACCTTGTGGAAGTACATTCCGTGGTGGTCACACAATGACAGAATCAAATATTCTCAGAAAACAATCTCCATTGTCAGGCTTTTTAATTTTCTTTGTCTTGTATTTTTTTCACATGTGTGTGCTGTTAGATTGCTTACTTCTTCCCAAGATGAAGAGATTTTGTAGTGTACAAATTTCTCCAAAACAGCTAATTTCAATGAATGCCTGTGAAATGAACAGAGAAATGAAAGCTTAGTGAATATTGATGATATTTTCTCTCTGTCAAGACTTTGAGACATGAACTATAGTTTTCTTTAATAGGATCCGTTATTCCTTCGATATGTATAGATCTGTTGACACAGCCTATGCCTTTTGACTAAACTTTGGGTTTATATGATTTTCCACAAATTGTTTTATTCTTCTACATTCAGGCTTACACTCATTTTCTGTGGGTGGTGGTCCAGATCCTGTTCAGTTTGGGAAACATCTGCAGTATACTCTGTTTTTTATCTGTATGGGCAAACTCGGACCACTTGGATGCCAAAGCAGGAGACTGTCTGGCTTATAGATCTAAAATGATTCTCCATTTTACACTAGAGCCGTTACTGTTTATGAAAAAAGAAGTTTAGATGTTCACATACACTCTGTGAGATAATTCCTTTAATTCTAAATACAATCACAGAACTCTTTATTATTTGTGAATCACCCCTTAATTAGTAGTTGGGGAAACAAAACACTAAGTGTTCTTTCTTTCTGTTATTACTACAAACTTGAATGTATAAAGCAATGGGGAAAGATAATTAATGGTGGTTGGGAGAGGGAAACTAAGGTTAAAAAAACAGTACAACGTGACTCTATGTAGGATACATACATCTAGAGATGTGTGCACACATGGTTATTATAGTTAATTGTTTTAGTTTTTGCACATCAATCTCGTGAAACATTTAAGGTTTTATTTTTTAAAATATGCTACACTATGAAATTTTTCCTTATTGAATTATGTGGATGTTTTTGCTTTGCTTCACCTGTGGTGTCTCCTTCATGTGATGAGTGCTTAAATCAGAAACACAGCCTCTGCTCTTGAGTAAGTAATGTGTAACCTGCAGCATCATTTTATTCACCGTCTGCTTTAGTTACCTTTCCAGTTGTTTTGACAAAATACAAGGAAAAATTTTTAGGAAGAAGGGGTGACTTGGTTCCTGGTTGGAGTTATAACCCACCTTGTCAGGAAAGGCATTGCAGCAGGAGTTGGAGGTAGTTGGTCACATAGTGTCCTCATTCAGAATATAGAGAGATGAATACTCTGTTCAGATTGGCTTCCCCAATCCCACCATTTGTTTAATCAGTCTGAGGTTCCTGTTCATGAAGTACTACTGTCCCACACTCAAGGTGGTCTTCCTCTCAGTTAAGGCTTTCTGGGTCATCTTCAGACACAGACAGAGGTCTCTTCTCACTGATAATTAACCTATGTAAGTTCACACTGAAGACTAGCCATTACACCATCTGACATTGGAACACACAGAATACAGTCTGCATCTTATTATATAAATACACTCATGCAGTATTCAGGGAGACTTTGGCAAACAAGAAAATTGCATCCTAGCACAACAGCATATCCAAAGTTACTGAAATTTGATAGTTGATTTTGTAAGCTAGCAGGTACCTAAGTAATTATAGAATATTAAAATTGATGAAAAAGTAGATGTGGACAGGTGACTAGGTGAAAGATTCGGCACATTGTAGAAATCATTCCTTGCTGCATTTAAAATTTTTCATTTTTTTACTTTATAATTAATCTGTAGGTGCAAATTTTAAAACATGGAAAATATCAGTAGATATTTACAAATAGTTAATTTTGTTAAATGTTTAATTTTATTCAGCAACTTCATTTTCTAATTTACACATATTATCTCCAATTAGTGTCATACCACCCATTCATATAATTTTTATAAAAATTATTAGAAAATGATCATCCACTGAGTAAATATAACTATTTTTTTAGTCATTCAATTTTTATTGAATCCCAATCATATTAATGATATAGTAATTATTTTGTGAATACATATATGGAGTGTTCTTTTGATCCATTGAGCTGGGAGCTGTTTCTACATCCACCAGGGGAAAATAGAGCATGATTTACAGAATGCACATCCTAGATCAGAATCTGTCATGAGGCTTAGCTTGCTGTGGGCTACTGATCCAATAGACTACATCATCACTCACATAACTAGGGGGGAAAAACAGTATTTGTTAAACTAAGCCACAGAGAGGAGGGCAACATTGTTATCTTTTGTTGCAGAGACAAATAACAGAAAACAGGTCAGAGGACCCAGAAATTATTTGAAGAGACAGGAAACATATTGGCGCTATTCATTTTTAAAACAGTACAAAGGAGAAGTAAAGGGAAACCCAAGATGCCCATTCTTCCTCAGACCTCTTATTTCGTACTTGGGGATACCATGGAAGAATATGAATGGTGAATGCATTGATTTGGTTTGGTTTTGTTTGGATGGTCATACGTGGAATTTACTGTAGCCACTGGACATCTGTCCTTTTTCTTTTTGCATTCCTATGTCATGATAAAATGGGCTTTGGAAAAGCTTGCAGGAGACAGAGCCCAGTTCAAGTATGCCTCCTCTCACATTACAGAGACAGGACTCGAAGTACAAAGGATTAAATGCTGGCATGCCTGTCAAAAGGAAATTCCAAGTTTCCTGCCCTCCATGTTGCTAAGAAACAAAGCATAAAAGAACATCTCATTATCAAGAATAAATAAATGAAAACATGAATGAGTTTCTGTTTTATCACACATTAATATATACGTTCTGCTATACCCTTGTTACTTTTTTTCACCTAGGCATAAATATAAGTAGAATTTAGTAAAATTATGAAGCATTATTGCTCTCTAAAACAAGGCATTCATTTAATCATAATGAGCACAGATACATTCTGGTGGAGACTGGTGAATTCATAGTTATCATGACCAATTTGGTTAACTAACCAATGTAGTGCTTAGTTCCTATTACATTGCAAAGATAACTGGTTATCAGAGTTTTTCAGTAGACATCAAATACTTCTTTTGTTTTGTCAAAACTGAATAGTAGCTATTTTGTTATATCCTTTCTGATATTCTTATTTTATGTCAATTTCCATGCTGTTCCATTTAAAAAATATCTTTAGCTAGGAACCATTGCCATGGGGCTGGAAAGAGTTTCAGTGGATAACAATTCCTAGTCTTGCAGAAGACCCAAGTTCTAATTCCTAGCACCCATATGAATGGCTCACAACTGCTTAAACTCCAGGTTTGAGGGAATCTAATGCTCTCTTGTAGCCTCTGTGGGCAACTGCTCACATATCATACATCCACGCAAGCACATACACATCAAATATAAATAAATACATAAAAATAATACCCCTTGTTATTCTATATTTGTAATATCATATGTTTTATTCTAACTTTTAGTTGCTATAGGTAGTCTACTCTTCCAAAGCAGAGGAGACTCCAAGGGAGGTGTGGGTGTACATCTGCACTCTCATCACTTGAGGTTAACATAGGAGGATAGGAAGACGATGGGTGTGAGACAAGCCTGGGCTTGTTTATGTAGGAATCCCTGTTTCTAAAATAATAAAGCACACATGTGTATACACACACACACACACACACACACAAAGAGAGAAAGAAAAAGTGATAGGAAAGACAGAGACAGAGAGACTCAGGGGAAGAAGAGAGGGATGGAGGGAGTTTGGATTGCATCCTTGTGTTATGAGTGTGACTTCGGCCCACAGAAATGAATGGCAATTATGTCCAGGGCAAAAGTAACTAGACCAAGATGGTATATTTGAGAAATTCTCACAGAGTTCAGGTGCTATGATTGAGGCTCATGTGCAAAATATTGAGTCAACAAGGAGCTAGAATATTTGTATTGGAATTGACCAAGAAGATCCATTTGTAAATCAGGAATGAACTGGAAACTCAGGCTGTGTTGTTAAAATATCTTTATTTTGGCTTTACAAAATAAGATCAAGCATAAGACAAAACTCAGAGCAAAATCAAGGAAATTTATGATCAACATGTGAATGAAAAAAAAAATGCATCTATTTAAAATGCTGTCTCCAGATCTCCACTTCTTTTCCTTATTTTCCACACCACATCAAAATTGCTTTTTTTTGCTAGTGTAAACATCAGTCTTCTTAAGTAAAACAAAATGGTGATTGAATCATATCTTCTCTGAGGAGGAATTTTTTTTTTTTTTTTTTTTTTTTTTTTTACCCACACTAAATTTTAGGATTAAAAAGCATCAGGGCAGAGAAGCATTCTAACACTCCGTAGACTCTAGCTTTAATTGTATTTCTGAAGCAGAGGTTGAGTGGATATAATATCATAGCTGTTTTATAAGGTTGCAACATCACACATTCTAGAAGCGGCACATAGCTCTGTTGGAAAAGGACTCTGGATGGGATGAGGGAGCTGCTCAGCTGCTCTGGCCCACAGCCACCAGCAGCCTGAAAAATGAGCTGAAGCCAAAGGGAAACATAGTAGGACATCAACCCTGGACCTCACGTGAATATCTTTATGGAAGGAAATTTGGTGCTGAGACTGAAATAGATAAACTATTCCCCATACACTGATATTTCTATTATCTAAAAGAAAGGCAACAAGAATGTTGTGTGTTATTTGTGATGAAGTGTGTCGGTTACATAGATAAGCATATTCTTTAAACACAGATGCATACATAACAAATTTCAGAATTACTCTTTGCTCAAGGTGGTGGTAATTTAAATGAATTTCTACTTCTTCAGCTCGTTCTTTTCCTGTGAAAATTAATTAGTAGATGGGAAAAGGTGAATTTACTTGGTTAGGTTAAGGTTTATTTTTTATTGGTTTTGTTATCTTTTACTTAGTTGTAATCTAACTCTATTGAACATTTATTTTGGTACACATTTTTTTAATTTTAAAAATCCCTGCAAATTTTATTTACATCTTTTGTCATAAATTTACAGGACACATCATGTCAGGCATTAAAATTTTCTAAATTCTCCACAGACTTTAGCTTTAATTGTATTTCTCCAAAATAGAGACAAACACATGTGCTTTATTATTGTTTTACATAGTAACAAACTAGACCCAAACTAGAAATGTTGCAGAACTATTGTAACAGTTCTCAACCTCCTTTAGTACAGTTCCTCATGCTGTGGTTACCACAACCATCAAATTATTATATTGCTACTTCATAACTGTAATTTTGCTATTGTAATGACTCATAATGTAAATATCTGGAATGCAGGATATTTGACATCTGACCCCTGTGAAAAGGTAGTTTGACCCCGGAAGGTTTCTTGACCTACTAGTCGAGAACTGCTTCTCTATTGGGAAAGTACTTTGAATACGTGTGTGTGTGTGTGTGCGTGTGTGTGTGTGTGTGTGTGTGTGTGTGGTGAGTGCACATATGTGTTACTGTTGTGGATCCTTTTCAAGTGATCTGACATTTCTATTTTCATTAAGCAACTCATTTATTACCTCTGTTTTTTATGACGAATACTTGGGATCTTCTTAACATATTAACAGCATGAAATTCTAGATAAATCATTGTGTCTTATTTTCAAAGATACCACACAACTAGCATTTATGTTTCGTTGCTTCATGGGGGGGAAAGTTTATCTGCCTGAGACCCACATACAGCAGTGGGAACAAGGCAGTAATCCTGATGTCTCCCCAGGATATTCCATGTTCCTGTGAGCACCTGCTCGCCTCTTGAAATCTCTAGTCAGAGATGCCAATCTGTTTCAAAAGGCTTACGCATGCATGGGCTTTGAGCTCATCCATGTATTCCCACTGATCAGACATCTGTTGAGGAAGGGAGAGTCCCAGGAGAGTTTCAGGTCATCAGGGAAACTTTGTTAGTTTCTTTTTTATTGCTGTGACAAATTACAATAGACGTAAAGGCTCTCATACTTAACAACTTATTAGCTTAGCGTTCTGGAGATTAGAAGCCCAGTGAGTCTCATTATACTAAGTCGTACTGTTGACAATGTTGTGATCACAGTTCATTTCCCTATGGCCTCTGTCTTCCTATGCTACTTACAAGAATATTTGTGATGTACATGAGGCAGCCAACATAACTGGAGATAGCCTCATTAGTTAAACTGCTTAGCAATTTCCACTCCATATTCATCAGTAGTTCTCCCTTGCCAAGTAACCCAATATCCAGGATTAGAACATTGCATCTTTGAGAACATCTACCCAGGCTACCATGCCAACTGGCAGGCTTCTTGCCTGGTATGCTATCAGATTCCAACGTTGCTAGAGTTCTCCAGGGCAGAAATGACGAACATTCACATAGAGATCATCACTGGGCTTCAGTCAATCTACCCAAGCAGTTTCTTTTAGTAACTGACACTTCAGTTGTTACCTGAGATGAAGTACTGATTTGGCAGCGCTGAGCCTGGGCAGGTCAGCGTGTCTTTGAATATAATATGAAACAAATGTTTCTTGTTTATGTCTGTAGGGAACTAGGCTGGAGATGTAGCTCAGCCCATGGATTATCTATCTGCCTAGAAATCAATTAGACTTAGGTTCAAGATTCCATACTGTATAAACTGTATATGGTATAATTTAGCACTAGGAATGTCATCTAAGATCATATATTGGGTTTGAGACCAGAAAAAAAAAATACATAAGACCTTTCCTCAAAGAGATATAGGAAATCTATGCTTGAACATATCATCAAGATAAACTGTTCATTTTGCCAACAGATATCTTCCCAGAAAAGGGATTTTTATTAAGCAAAACTGTGCGTTTATGATCAAAAGTCAACTTACATTGAGTACTCGTCTGTAAGTAGTCCTATTCCAAGCCCTATGGACAATGATTTTAAAATCTAGCTAAAACTTCTCCTTTTTCATATGGTTTTAAATAAAGAAGAGAGCTGGGTATATTTCTGAGAGGCAACTGTTCTCTAAGACCTAATAAGAATTTAAGGCAACAACCCAATGACAATGACAAAGAAGAGAGCTGGGTATATTTCTGAGAGGCAACTGTTCTCTAAGACCTAATAAGAATTTAAGGCAACAACCCAATGACAATGATTTAAATCAAGAGAATTAGGCTAAAGTTTCAGCAAAGGATCAAAGCAAACCTAAGTTGGTTATTAATAGATGGCAAAAATTAAAAGTCTCAATCAAGGCAGTCAGAATGAAAGATGAGCTGTGTTGCATCAAGAAGGAATGGTCCCAGGACATGTGCCAACAGCAAACAGCTGCTTGCTTGTTGAAGCTCTTGATGAGAAAGCCACACTTAAGTGTAAATTACAACATCCAGGTATATTTATTAACAAAAATAAGTGCATACGCTAACTAAAGAAAATTTCAAAGCAGAAGTTCAAAGAATGGGTCTATTTAGATGGAAATATAATGGCTGTTAAGTCAGACTATGAAGGAAAATGTATTTAGATTAAAACAGATTAATAATATGTTTTTTCCTACAAAATGTATGTTATGTATTCTTCTTTGTCTGTGCTGTTTCCTAGAAATAGTACGGCTGTTGTGCATAAGAACTCATGGAACAATGGTTACATGCTCAGGACCTGAAGAAAATCAACCAATTTAAAGTTCCATCATGGATGGAGAGAGCATCCTGAGGCCCTACCATTAGCTGAGGAGACATATTGTTTATGGATATATATATATATATATATATATATATATATATATATATATATATATACATATATATGTGTATATATATCTATATACCTATAGTATATACCTATATATATAAATACACCTATATACTGTATATATACAATTAAAAGACGATAGAGAATAGTGGAGGGCAAGTGTGAAAAAATTCATTGTATATATGTATAAGATATTCAAGTAATAAGTCCTAAATATATAATAAATTATTTATGTGTTTACTATTGAGTGTGTATTTGTAAATGGGAGAAGTCTGTGAAGTTTGTTCTGTCTATCTTTTGTGGGTTCTGGTGTTGAACTCAGGCATTTACACATTTTGTTGTTGTTTTGAGACATGGTTTCTTTATGCACCACTGGATGCCTGGAATTGCTTGTACACCAGACTGGCCTCAAACTCACAGAGATCTGCCTGCCTCTGCCTCCTGAGTACCGGGATTACAGGTGTGCACCACCATCACTTTCTTTGGACTTCAGACTTATAGATAAGGAATGAAAACAATTGACCATGAACATGACAGAAAGATTTTGAGGGAAGAGGGGATGAGTGTAGTAAGAGGGAAGACAAGACAGAGTAGGAGGTGAGAGTGGTCTGTATGCATTGTGTACATGTGTGAACAAATTTGATTACTATGAGAAATTGAAGCATGAAACCAGAAATAAAATTTTTAAATTGCTATAAATATTATACCTTTTTGCAATGTGAATATAAAGAATATCTAAGTAATTAGAATTCACACACTCACTCACTCACACACACACACACACACACACACACACACACACACACAGCAAATAGGCCTGACCAGTAATATCAGTTAGTGATATTTCTCACATCCTTGCATTTTAAGCATGTTTCTATTGAGCATAGAATGTTAAATTACCCATTATTTAATCCAACACTTCTAAAATTGTGATTGTATTGCTCTCTTTTCTCCCTCTCTCTTCTCTCCCTCTTTCACCCCAACTCTCACCCCTGACTCCTCTTCTCTCATGCTCCATTTAGTATGAAATATTCCAGATGCCTCTGGCTGTTTTCTCCCTCAGTCTGCAATAAGCCTTCACCTCAACTCATAGATAGGAGTAGTCAATCCTCATTTGTTTTCATTCAATTTAATGATAGTAATACATTTTATTTAAAATATTTCTCAGATCTATTGTTTGCTTTATTTTTGTTTTTATACTTGGCCCTGTTTTTTCACATGTGTAAACCTTTTGTTTTAGATTTACTCCAATTTTCTCTTCCAACTTCATGTAATCTATTATTTACCCACTGAGAACACCTAGTGCTGCCAGTATGTTCATGGGTGTAGAATCATCCACTGATGCATGGGTAACCGACTAGGGACAGCATCCTTAAATCAAACTGACTGTCTATGCCCCAGGAGCTATAATTGATGTAATTCCTAAAATAAAAGAGGGGGGCCTTAGGAAGATATTAACTGATCCCATTTGGAATTTTGGCTTATTTTGTCTTGTTCTGGCCTTGTGCCTACAGTCAAAGTCACTGTAAGTTCATTTATGAAATAGTCTTGTCACATCCAGGAAACAATTTCACAGCGGTCCCAACCTGTGGCCCTTGTAATATTTCAGTATTCTCTTCTATGAGGGTCCCTGACCCTTGAGGAGAGGTGTGTGGTAAGGATAGGTGTCCTAATTAGGGTGGAGCACTATGTAGTTTTTTATTGTCTCTACTTTGCTTGTCCTGCTAATTATTCCAGTAGTAATATAAATGCAGAATACTGTCATAAAAATTAATCATGAATTTTATGTCATTATTATTTTTCTAACATCAACCATTCTCTGTTTTAATGGCAACCCAGACCTCATCAGAGCCTGAGCTGACATGAGTCATTCATTTTTGCTAAGGCTGGGTCTCTCTCCTGACCTTATGCACATCCCCTTGCTCTATCTCTCCAAAGATCACAGTATATCTCCTGCATTTTCTCGAGTTCTTCATCCGTGGTGGGTTATAAAAATCCTTGGTGACTTATAAACAGCAATCAAATGAGAATGTGAGCTATCTCTTCTGGTAAAATGGTTTAAGATTTATTTATTTATGTATGTATGTATGTATGTATGTATGTATTTATTTATTTATATTATGTATACAATCTTCTTTCTGCATGTGTGCCTGCCCGCCAGAAGAGGGCAGTAAAATGGCTTTAAAACTCCATTCTGCTTTTTATGTTTCTTTTGCTTCTTCTTTGAGATCACAAGGATTTTGCCCATTGTAGAGCTATGCATCAAAGGACAAGTTTATAAACAGCAACCTAATTTATGTAGGGCACTTTGTCTCCTAGTTACATTGACAGATCTCTGAGGGCTGCAAAGTTTAAAATATTGTGAATAAATTCTCTAGAGTTCTTATTAAGACCATTGATATATTCTAAGCATAGAGAATTATATGATTTTTCGCTCTATACTAATATTTAATCACTTATATTGTCTTTTGTACTCTACTAAGTTAGCCTGTTGATTCTTTAATTAATGTTAGAAATTCCCTATTTCTATTTCTCAGTTTTCATAATTATTTGTTTTGATTTAATTGAAAATGACATGTATCTACATTTTAATTATTCTTCTACTGAATGACATTGAATAAGACCTTTAAATATTCTCCATTTACTTGCTTTACTGAAGAGTATTTTTTATATTTCATTGCACTGCTTAAAATTAAATTAAATATTTGCCTCAATTCTCACTAGTACAGAAACTCCTGATAGACAATTAGCTTTGCTGAAAAGATTGATTGAGCACTACTTCCTCCCAAAGCCTGTGTCTGCACCCTCCTTTTTTCTCTATTATTCATGCATGGGTGGCCATAGGATCCCCTTTCTGATAATAGAAGGCTTAGCTGGATGAATTAAAAAGCATCTTATTCCTTACAGACATGAGGACAAATTGAAGACACTTAAATTTGTATTAAAATATCATTTATTAATATAGCACTTTTTATTGTCCCATGTTTCCTGAGGAATATCTTGGTGGCTTTGCTTAGAACAGACCATGCACCTGTCACACTGAAAAAAAAAAAAACCATGTTGAGATTCTGACTTTGATATATGGAAGGTTACCGGTGCAAGATGTTTTGGCAAAATATTCATGAAAAATAGAAAATGCATCAGTTCTGTAAATACAGTATTAACCTAGAAAGAAATTTGGCTATATGCTTATCCCTCCCTAATGTAAATGTTCACATTAAATAGTTCTATGTCTGCAGCCATATGGACAAAGACTAGAATCAGGGCCACTCATTTAATCTGATACCTTCTTGGGATCATGCTGTACACTCAGGAACAATGGAGTGATCATCCCCCTATGTCCCTGCCCATGACGTATCAGTACTCACTTTCATGAATATCTACCTTCTCCTGGGGATTGATTGTTTATGAAGAATTAGGTCACATCATATATGTCAGACTTTGAGTTACCTAGTGTTTATAAACAACATGGATAAGCCCACCTTTTCAGGTAGGAATTTATACTTCTTCAAAGTAGAGAACTATCCAAATCCATGTCAATCCCTTGAGAACCTCCTATGAGTTGCTCTAGCTGACTATGGCTTCCGTATCCTCACCCACGGCAGTCAATTAGAATACCACAAATTTTTTAAAAAACATTTCTATGGAGATTTCAGAATGCTGAACAATGCAGAGGGCTTAGTTAACCATGAAAGACCAAGATATAAATTTCTGGGTAGGTAGACAACTCTGACTGAGCAATAGAAAGGATTCACTTGAGTATTCACAAACACTAAAACACAAATCACAAACCGATTATTGATACTTTATTACTCACATCATGTGTATCTTTATTCTGCATCATCTTCATAGACTATTTTCTGTTTTGGGAAAGTTAATGCACTGTTCATGGTTTTAATGAAGCTGTAAAAGCAATTTCAATGCTTAAATTATAATTTGTGGAACCACAGATATTTTTATCCTGTTTAATATTTATCAATAAAAAATATTAATAACCTGCTGTTCTTCCTCTGAGTGCCACCAGGTCTCCCTCCTCCAGGGGACATGGTCAAAGGTGAGGCACCAGAGTCCGTGTGAAAGTCAGACCCCACTCTCCACTCCGCTGTGGAGAATGACTCTGATGTTAAGAATACTGGCTGCTTGCAGGGGCCCCCAGGTGCAATTCCCAGCACCCACAAAGTGATTCGGCTATCTGTAACTCCAGTCCCCAGGAACTTAGCACTCCTTTCTAGCCTCCCAAGTACACAGACATTCACTAAATAAATAAGTAAATAAAATTTCAAACATATTGAAAAAAAAGTATTAATAGATAATAAAGAAGAATGAAGATACATAAAAGAGAAAAGAAAGAAGACATACGCCTAAAAGAAAACCAATATGAGATGAAGGAATAAGAAATGATAATGAGGTGGGACATAAAATAAGTCCATTGGAAGACAAGAAAATTTAAGCAAAAAATTACTGGGGAAAAGAAACTATGATAGTGTTTGGGGAGAGGGGTTACAATGATTGGAACCTCGGTGTGGGAAAAGTCTTTTGTGTCAAGAGTTTGAAAGTGGACAGTAACCATTGCGATAAGCTCTACCATGAGGAATATTTGTATCCCATTTAAAAAAAAATACCCAAAACTGGGCTCATTGCTGAAGACAGGAGATAGCATTGCCCTTTTCTACTCTGAAGGCAGATGTGAACAAGACACAAATAAGCAAATAACAAACATGTATTTGAGCTTGGTGTCTGCCTAGTTGTATGGCTCTTTAAAATGTTCAACTTGAATGGACTGGACCTCATCCCTGAAAAGAGGTCTACAAAGGAAGTGCAGGACAGCCAAGGCTATACAGAGAAACCTTGTCTCTCAAAAATATAAATAAAATAAAATGAGGTAGCCGATGGGCAGTTCAGGATTCGCGAGGGTCCTCTAGTAAGGGAGACAGGTGTTCTCTCTGATATGGACTCTCCTCCCAGCTTTTCAATTACTTCCCCTTGGCAGGACTGTCTTTCCAGACCGTAAGGGAAGAGGACACACTCAGTCCTGACACACCTTGATGAGCTGGGTTGGATGGGAAAGGGAGTTCTCCTCCTCTGAAGAATAGGGGAAGGGTAGTGGGGAGAGGGAGGGTTGGGGGTCAGAAGGGATGAGGCTACAACCCATATGTAAAGAGAATAAGCATCACTGAACCTAAGCCAATCGGAAGCACTGTCTTCACATAGCGGACTGTAGTGTTTCTGCTGCTGCTGTTATGGTTAGTATTGTTTGTTTGTTTGTTTGCTTGCTGATTTTAAGTTAGTCTGTAAAATAATGGGTCCCATTGTGCTTGTTCGCCTGTGTATATTATTTTATTATACTTAGTCCTCCACCGTTACTTTCTCTGGTGCCTTCATACCCTCCTGCTGGTCTTCTTGTACTCCTAAATAATTCTGCTTCTTGCTCTATCTGCCCTTTAATTTCTTAAGACCATGTTACATACTAGATTCCTAGAGCTGGAGAATGGGAGCTAGAAAAGGAGGAAAAAATCCAAATCACTGAATTAAGAGGAAACAACACAGTGTACAGTTACACTTACCAGAATATTATGTAATTAGCCTGAGGTGTATATGGGATTGTTGATGAAACAGAATTAATATAGTTTAACTGTCTGACGCAACTCAAAGTTATTGGCTAGTAAATATTTTAAAACAATGAGATGGACACATAACAGAATTTAAAATAAAAGATGTATTACTTCTTTTAATCTTTATACAAAGTAAAAAGATATAAAATGTATGATTGCTACTGAAGATTATTTCTAGTTCATTATCCTTCCTCTAGACTGTCTGCCACTTCCAACTTCGTACCGTTCTTCAGCATTTTTTTCCCTTGCTATAAAGCCCCTTTAGTTGCTAATGAGATACGCTTGAGATAAGAAACTTGGCTTGGATTTGGCTCTTAAAAATTAGCCTAGGTCCTTTCAGCTTTAATATTCGAGTTACATTTTCACCAGTACTATCAGCGTAATAATGTAACATCCTTCATTCTACCATACTGGTTCGTGGCCAGCAGAAACCCAGCAGCAGTTCCAAGAGATGGCAGCATGATGCTAATGAAGCCAGTGAATTAGTGTGTCTAGACGCCTGACCTTCAGCTCTGTTGTCATGGAAACTTAATTTTCTCAGCACACAGAAAATCCACCTCTGAAACATGGATTTAACAATAAGCAGGCATGCTGCCTTCAGCCATATAAAAGTCTCATTTTATTAATGCACTAGTATTCCAGGATACATACAACTATTTGAGAAATAGTCTAGTACATACAGGAAGTATGAAGAGAAAAAGTCCAATTTATCATGCAAAATGGAAATTTTTCTCAGATTTCAGTTCTCAGCAGAGAGAACAAAGAAGCCAGATTTAAAAAAAAAAATGAATCAGGTTAAATTTAATAGTTTATCCTTTATGGTTTTATCTTCTATTAGTAAATTAAGGAAGAACATTAAATTAGAATGAGATGCAGTTAAACATTTCTTGTTCTGATGAATAAAAATGTAATAATGCCGGTAACACTAGAACTTCAATAAATAGAATTAGACATAAAATTTCAAGAACAAGTAGTTTTTTTTCCCATTCAGGGAATCTCCAAGTTTCTGACCAGTGAAAATTTTGTCACATTCAATTCCTACACCACCGTAAGGAACTCACTACACATAGTGCTTTAAATTATGGCCACATGTATTGTTTGTATCTCAATATAAATAAATTCATATGTTCTGAGAACATACAGAGTACAATTCTACAACTCTAATTCCTCCCTGCTTCCAGATAAGCTTTATTTTGAGAATTGAACTTTTTAATTTATCAATAATTTGCTTGGTTTTCTTATTGCATATAATACATCTAAGAGTAAATATCTTAAAGTTTTCTCCTTTTTATATGGTTCCAAAGTTGAACAACTTACATGTGCCCTCTACAAATTTTATGATTTACTGTTAGGCCCTGAAAGATTAGAATCTATTGCATCCTTTAGAGGTATTGCATCTGTCTCTAGAACACTGTGTATTTGTTATATAAATGTCAGTCTCACAGCAAATCCTATGTTTCTCCCTAGGTTATTTGGAAATATCTTGCTGTAATATATGCCAAACAGGTTGATATAAAGAATGATAGAAATCATGAATAATTCTTTGTGCACAAGAAAGAGCTGTCATTTGTAGAGAGGGATGCAGATACGAGTGATGAGTTATTTCTTTGTTTCAAGGGAAATCACAAGATTAATCAGACTGCTTTCATCAAATAGTCTAGCAACTATTCTATTGTTTCTCTAATTCTACCTCCTACTTCCTATTTATTCATGGGACCTTTTGAGAGCTCCATCTGTTATTTTTGTGCTAACAGATTTAATGCCACAAGAATTTGCCAATATAGAACTAAGAGACACAGGGAGGAAAAACATGAAGACATGTTCCAACAAAAATCAGAGGTTCATTTGGAATCTCCATTTTTGGAGACTTTCATGTGTTAATTTGAGGAACAAACTGGAAAAGCTAAGAAAACTCCTGTGATTTCCAAAGGTAGTTCATTTAAATTTTTCTTCTAAACGTAAGTTTCAGCAGGTACATGAATGTATACGTAGGTCTGAGTTTTGGTTTTCTTGATCATACATTTCTATAGGTGAGCATGATTTATTATTACCAGTGATGAATGATTTATTATTACCAGTGATTTATGACATACTTTGAGTTTATCAGTAGTATAGATGTAAACGGGAAACATTCTGATTTGCTTAGGTGTTCCAACACTTTAGCCAAGATGGTGGTGCTATTTCTTTTTAAGCTTTATGGAACCTTTAGGTGGTGGAATCTCACTGGAAGAAATGGCTCACTGGGAGCTGGACTTTTAGTCTCCGCAGCCCCGCCCTAATTCCTATTCACTTTCTGCATCCTGTAACCAGATGCTATGTGACCATCCAACTTTCTGTCTCTGTCACCAGGCCTTTCCCACCTGCTATCATGGTGGCCTCACTATGATAAATTGTACTTCCCTGAAAATCTGAGTCAAAATTTCTTCCTTAGTTTATCTTTTACGTGACACTTAGCAACAGAAATGTAACTTTACTTCAAAATAATATTAAAAAACACTAAAGGAGAAAGTGTCACTTGCCTCTTATTGGATCTGCGTAATCTTTATCATTATGTCTCTTAGTTGATCTGCCCATTAACATATATTTAAGTTACCTGATTTTTTTTTTAAATTTTGTGTCATAAATTTAAAATTTCCTATACAAATACAATGCACAATCATTCTTGGATTTTGGCTCTTTCTTCTACTTTACCTATATTATTCTCCATTTTGTATAATTTATATGTCAGAGAAGTTGAACTCATCTCTCTCTCTTTCTCTCTCCTTCTTTTTGAAACAGAGTTTTCTGCTGTACCCCAGGCTGTTGTAGAATTTACTATATACTGAAGGATAAACCTGAACTCACAGTGATCCTCTCAGAGATTTCTAGGGGCTGGGATTATATTATATTAATAACCCTCTCTATGTAGCTTTAGAATTTTTCTTAAATGTTTAATTATTTTTTGATAAATGAATAAATTAAAGATAAGACAGCTAGATCATTCAAGTTTTAGTTTATAACTTGCAATAATTCTTTGATTTATAAATTAAAATTATAGTTTATTAAATAGACTAGCTCATAAACTGAACAGATAAATTTTATATGACACATACCTGAGTTTTCTATTCCCTTGCCTCTAGTTTTTAATTCCATATTTAAAAGAGAATGAGAGTTATTGGATGTAGGTGAAGATTATTAAAGTCTACAAGAAAAAACTCATATGGTGAAGCTTAAGTTTTTAATATGTACCAGGAACTTTGATGAGTGTCTTACCAGTATTTTTTAATTCAGCATTCTCAACAGACCAGTGAGATAGATAGATTGCTACTACAGAGTCATTTACATATCCATGCTTGCTGCTCTTCTATTGAAAATAGTTATGAAATGGAATCAACCTAGATGTCCATGAACAGATGAATGGACAAGGAAAAAAAGATAGCAATATGCACAACAGAATGTCGCACAGCTTTAAAGAAAAATGGCATGTGCAGTTAAAGGGGTGGGACTAGAAAAATATATTGGGTGAGAAGGTATCTCAGGTTCAGAAAAACAATGCCATATGTTCCCTCTCATATACAGATACAAGCTTCAAATATTTTGTTTAACTTAGAGCAAAGGTAGATGGCAAAAGAAAAAAAAAAGAGACCTCAGACAGCACATTAAAATGAGAATAAAAGATTATAAATAAAATAAAATGGAATGGAATACTCAGGAAAAATATTCACCACCAGGGAAAGATATGGGAGTAAAGAGGAAATCCCAGAGTAGAAGGGAAGAGAGAACCCAAGAAAGGCTGCGTGGAAACTAACTACCTTACAATTCTACTTTTAAACTGCATGATAGTAGAACACATGTGAAGAGAAAAAAGTAGTGGGAATACTGAGAATTAAAGGATTAATGGAGGATGGAAGAGAGTCAGGAACGGTGAGTCAGTCAACCAAAGCTAACAGTGTATGTGAAAGCCTTATGGAACTGCACTAAATAGTAGGAAATTTTCAAAGTACAATTCTGAAATAATAAGGAGTAAGTAAATAATAACCCTGCATGAGTAGACAATGTTGCTCCATGAAGACTTGAGTTATTAGATGAAAACACAAGTACAAGACACAGGACACCCTCTTAAGAGTTATTAGTCAAGGATGCCCCAGAAGACTCTAAAACAGTACAGAGTATACCCACCATGACTATATGGTAAGAATCGATTTCCGAAGACATAACATAATTTGGCTTCATGACATGGAGTAGTCAGTTTTAAACAACCAGGAGGATTCCTGTTGGCTGGCTTTCATAATATTGGAAAGTGCTATCCAGGCTACTTAAGGAGAAAAAATGTCAATGGTCTTATCCAGCACTGGACTTTAAATGCTATAATACTGATTTGCTAGGCAAAATAAATCTTCCAGTGCAATAGTGGCACAATTGTACAGAATAATTAACTATTTTTCAGTTAGGTTTAAGCCTGCTTAAGAAGATGGAATTAAATTTGCTGGTACTATAAGCCTGATCAAAATCCCATAGCGGAAGAGGCCATTGGACCTAGAGGAGAAACATGCTACTGTGATTTTGATGAATATTAATGCTGTCAAACTGTCTTATAAATATTTTTGTTTATATACTGCTCTCAACCTTGTTTAGAAAATCTTTTGCAGTGAACACCAGACACTAGAAAGATGCATAGGATATTAGAAAAAGAGATGCAAAGCTCAGTCCCACATGAGACATTGATATGCACCCAATGATCACCAAGGCTCAGGAAGTTTTGCAGAAAGAATAGATAGAAAGACTAATAGCGTGAGAACGTAGAGGAGTGCTGTGAAGTGCTGGGGTTACAAACAGAAGACTGGCACAAGGTCAAATCACCCCAAATCTTAGCACAGATGGCTTTGGCCCTGATTCATACTGTCAGTGGTTAGATTTGGCGGGGTCGGGGTAGGGGGTATCATTCTTTATTGAAGATGTAGCCAGTGGCAAGTTCCCATGTTCTGGAGGACAACCCCAAGAATCACTAATCGGATATTGGGGTATCTTTTCTTAAATTGAGAAAGACATGAAGTTTGGAGAGCAAGCAATGAGGAAATATTTAAGGATTTTGAAAGTAGAAATGTGTGCAGGGTAAATATGATCATATTTCATTACTTACGTGGATGAGGTTATCAAGACACAGAAAATGTTTAAAAACTGAAATAGTTCTGAAAACTAATGTAGAACATTAGATTAATACAAGTTAATCTAATGGACTCTCAACATTTGGACAGTTTTCTGCAACCAAATGAATATCATTTGTAATTTATTTCTTAAATTTCTTCTTTTCAATTTTAAAATAAGTTTAATTTAATTTTTGAGTTTTTTAAATTAATTCATTCATTTTATTTTTAATTTGTTCCCTTTTCATTGTGATTGTAGCCCCTTTCTCATTGCCTCCTGGAAGCTACATTATCACTCAACCAATGAGCACAATACCTGAATAATTTGCAGTTTTAAACAAATGTAAAAGTAGAAGAGAGACTCGTTTCAGTTTCTTTGAAGGATGATTATCTGGATCTCATTTTCTGCAGCTGCTATAATATATTCTCAACAAAAGCAATGTACAGAAAAAAAAGGTTTGGCTACAACTGAAAAGCACTGTTGATCTTGGCAGGCCAATTAAGGAGCTAGTTGCATTAGACTCACAGGCAAGAGCAGAGAGCAATTAATAAAGCAAGCATGCCAGATTGCCCTCAGTTGTAGTTTTCTTTTTGATTCTAAGGCCCTGACCATGTGCCACCCACATTCATGGTGAGTTTCCCCAAGTTAATCAACCCAATTAAGAAAATCCCTCACAGATGTGCCCACAAACCAACCTAGTGTAGACTCCATCCCAGGTTATTAACATCAAAACTAACCACCACAATGCAGGAAAGAACAATTTAAGTACTCTAAACAGGTAAGGTGATTCTGAGAATTCAGAGTACTGACTGGAGATGGCTATAATAAGCTGAGTGACAATAGTTACCAGGTCTGCAATCAAATGACCAGCATTTCCAGCATCTTCTTGGTGACTTGCTCATCTTAGAAGCCTGAAAGTCAACCATATCCTACTGACTATGTGAAATTCTGCCCCACAATAAGAACATCTTGCTATCTGATCCTCTGTGGTTGAAGTTATTTCTATTTAGAACATGTTTTAGATAGGTGCTCACTTTCCTGTGGCTTATCCCCCAATCTCTAGTTACTATCACAAAAATCCACATAATTCAGCATCTCTATCACACATTTAATCATGATTAGTTTAATGCTGGAAAATTAGGAATCCATGATATTAACTTCTTTATGCTACATAATGCAACAAAATGGAACATTAGTTGCTTTCATTGAACTAAAACAAAGCTTACGTGAAATACTTGATATAATTTAGGTTAGAGAAACTGGTCCCATGATCTGTTGTAGGATCTCACTCTTACCCAGCCAAGAGGTTCCTGTATGACCTAAGATAATGAACAGAAAAGGGTCCTTAGAAAGAAGTGGCTAGACTGTAACACTTTACATTTGAAAGTACAAAGATTGGTGTGTTTTGGATGGTAAGAACATTTCATGGGAATACAAGAGAGAGGAGCCCTCTTGGTTCTATTAATGAAGGACCTGTCTTGCTTTAATATTGACATTGACTGAAAACGAACATGTATGTAGTTGATTTGGTCACTCACTCTTCCCAGCACTATTGTTTCTATTAACAAGTTCTCCTTAACTTCATAGAAAATTAAGTGTGCATAATATTATCTTTTATAGAAGAGAACACTTTGGGGGACTGTATGGCTTTAAGAATCATGCAGGTACTTACCTAGAAAAACTAGACATACGACTCACTTTGATATAGTGTCCTTCATGGTGTGTAACCAACTAGTCTCATTACTCTCCACTTTATAACCCCCTCTCCACTCTTTCATTAGGACGTCTGTCACATCTACTCATCATTTAGTCTAGCCATACAGTTTTCTTTGAGATCACTATACACATTATGCCTCGGTGTTTCCATAGGTCTTCATTGTTTTCTGGTTCTGTTCACTGTGCCCCACAAGCAGAAACAATCAGTCACTAGCCTTCGCTCTTGATGTTTCTCTGTATTGAGATGACAAGGGCACTGGAGTCAGTCCTCAGGCTATTTAATTCTAGTTGTGCAACATATTAGCAAGAGAGAAATTTAAATATTATTTCTGTCTTCACCTGTATATAATAAGATGGCACCAACACAAGTACTTCACATAATCAAAGGAGTTCCTGTAAGCATTGCACATAAAAATACTCAGCATAGTCTAAGCCCTAAAAAGGCACGAACTGGTGTTATGTTTTATCACTGAGAATTCTATTATCTCTGAATCTAATATCATAGAGTGATACTACTATGATGAAATTTTACATGAAACCTAAATATCATTCATAAACACAGAATTTAATATTGGTAACTGAGTTACTTTCCCAGGGCATCTGACAGGCAAATAAAATTAACCTTATTTTGTGTAATATCTCCCACAATCCCAAGCAGTATAAGGATTGAATAACTGATAATCTTCATATTAATGCACAAAATATAGAAATTTGAACTCTTAAGGGGTGAGGTTATTCATCAAAAAACAACAACCAAAATAATTAATGTTTTAAAAGTTTCGAGGCTTTGAAAGAGATTGAGCTCTTTAGGCATGATGGTCAGGGTTTCCATAGAAAGAGAACAGAGAAGAATGTGTGGTTAAATTAATCTATGTTTCATCCAATACAGTCAGGAGGTTTGGCTTTCAATAACAATTGCTTAGGACACAGGTGAAAGGAGCATAAGGTTGAAGTAAAGTTGTGTATACACTATATAGTTAATACAAAGGATCCAGCCAATGTACTTAACATTCATTTTTAAGAATGTCCAGGCAGTGACCCACAAAATTTACTTTGGCAACCTATACACAAAACTAAAAGCATTTGGTATGAATAAAAAAACTGAATAAGTTCCAAAAAGCAAAATAATCATAAATGCTTCCCCTGACAGTTTCTTCCCTGACTTTTAGTTGGAAGAACAGAGTTGTTTGTCAAGAGACTGAATAAACTTGGGAGAATTATCAAGTCTATGACAGTAAATGAACAGCAGAGAGATAATGGTGGGTTCAAATATTTTTGAAAGACCTTAAACTTGTGTGCAGACAAAACTGTATTGTGTTTTAGGTCTCACAAAGTACTGTTGGGGTTACATAGTCTACAAGTCTTTAAGTATTTCCCAATGGAATCATTTCCAGACATATAACACATAAGTTAGATAAGAAACAATTGGTTGGTGTTGTAATACTGGGATAAATTCACTGAGATCCTGTGTTCCTTGAAGGCTTCCAAAACTATTTAATAAAATCAATTATTTGATATGATTAAACAACCATCATATTAGTAGTGTCATTATGAGACTGTAGTCTAATGAGAATGAGCCCAAATACATAATACTAGTCACAGTGAATTTCATTTTTCATAGGGTTGGTACTAATATCACTTATCTAGGGATTTTCAAACAAAGAAATTAAATGTGAGGTCAAACATGGGATGGAGAGAGCACCAGTCATGTAAAGTTATTTTCTTTCCAGGTAGTTGGGGGGAAAGGGCAACCGCTCTTTTCTCACACTGTCATTTAAGTCTAATAATGGTAAGAAATGGCAACCAAAATTACAATAAATCATCCTGTCCCATCTAAGAGAATAACTATTATGCCAAAGGAATAAGGTTAAAAGTAAAAGATCCTTCGTGGTGGTGAGGAGAAACAAAAACAACTAAAAATTGAAAAATGCATCCAATTTTTGAAACAGTGTTAGGTTCCTTCCAAAAACCCAAAGTAAAATTATGTTACGCACTACATCCTACTATCAGATTTGTAAGAATATATAAAGGAATGCTGAAAAGATGTCTGTATCTGTATGTTCATGTTATCCACTATTTGAAACAGATTCTGCATTACCTGAAACAGAAACTTATGTGTCTGTTAATAGATGAAAATATGTTTCATGTGCATTATAAAGTATTGTTCAACCTTACAAAGTAGGATTCATTAACTGGGGCTATAGGAGCCCATCTGAAGTACAGCAAAGTGAACAATGCTGGAATAGAAAACAAATACTAAATATATGCCACAAATTATGGAATCTCAAAGACTTCAGTACTCACAGGGGAAAATGGAGGAACTAAGATAAGAAGTTTGGATTTGGAAAAATGTTAGGAGATGAAACTTTCAGCTACATTGGAACAATCAGTTAAAAAGATTTATTGCATAGCATGGTGACTATAGTTAATGATCACGTATTATATGTTTGAGGAGTATTAATTGGATTTTTAGGGTTTTCATCACAAAATATGAGCAAAATAGTATATGTGTAAATTGAGTAGTTTTAACCATTCCACTATAAGGAGATATTTCCAAAAAAGCACAGCAGGAGGTGTGTGTGTGTGTGTGTGTGTGTGTGTGTGTGTGTGTGTGTGTGTGTTGGGTTGCAGAACATGTAAAACTGTAGGCAACTGTGGAACACTAAAAACAGGAAAGACTCTTGCCCAGGGAAAAGCACACCAATTAGTTGTACACTGCCAAATGGTCACTCTTGAAAACACACATACAGGTAATCTTATATAGACTAAACAGGTTATGTTTAGGGATATATATGCATGTAATAATAATTAGTGTAAAAAGAGTTCATGAGTCTGAAGGAGAGTGGGAGAAATATAAGGGATGGTTTGAAGTGAAAAAAGGCAAGAGTTAAATGTAACTGTATTATAATCTAAAACTTAAAAATATAAAAAAAAATTTAAAAAGCATAATGAAAGTTGTCAACTATTATAACCTTATTTAAAACCATAACCCAAGAAATAAATATATAAATAGATATGTACATATGAGAGAAACCTAATGAATATGGTGATACTTGTGCTCCATTACTGATTTTTTTCTCCTTTTCCTAATATTTGTCTTTCTATTTAAGATCGTCTCACACCTAGTAGAAAAGGACTAAATTAAGAGCTCCACAGTTGAGTGGAGAGTGGGGACTGACTTTCATCTGAACTCTGGTGCCTCATATTTGACCACGTCCCCTGGAAGGGGAAGCCCGGTGGCACTCAAAGGAAGGATAGCAGGCTACCAAGAAGAGATTTGATACCCTATGAGCATATACAGGGCGAGGAGATCTCCCTCAGTCACAGTCATAGGGGAGAGGAGTAAGAGGGAAATGTGAGGGAGGGAGGAATGGGAGGATACAAGGGATGGGATAACAATTGAGATGTAATATGAATAAATTAATAAAATATATTTTTTAAAAAAGAAAAAGAACAGTGGGCCATGCTTCTACAAGAAAGACATTCTTTTATGGGTAGATAATAATTAAAAGAAAGGCAAATTAAAAAAACAAGACTAAGCTATTTTAATGGAGAACAATAAGCATCACTTATGCTATTTTGCAGTGTTCACATAATTCAATGTACTCTGAGTATTCCAAGTTATCATCATATGTCAAGATTTCAGATTAAAATTTCACATCTTGGCATAGAAAGAATTCCAGGGCAATGTATTCATTTATTTTATCTTCCTAGCCCTTAGAAACAGGTCCCTTCCCATGCAGTATTTTTTTCAGAGCTATCTTCACTTCCTTATTTCTCAAAGTATAGATCAAAGGGTTCAGCATTGGTCCTACTAAATTCATCAGAATTTGGACCACAGTTCCCAGCATAGGGTTGGGTGTGGGTTGCAGGTATACAGTGATGATGGGCCCATAAGCACAGAGGATAGCAATAAGATGGGCACTGCAGGTGGAGAAGGCACGCTGACGTCCCTCAGTTGAGTGAATACTCAAGATGGAGGTTGTGATTCGAGTATAGGACACAAGGATCAGAAGAAAGCAGACAAGGGACACTAGGCCAACATTAGTGAAGCTTACTCTCTGGGCTAAGGATGTATCAGCAGAGGCCAATGGCAAGATTGCTGGTATATCACAGAAGAAGTGATTTACTTCATTGGGACCACAGTAAGGCAAAGTGAAGGTGAGAGATGTCAAGATACTGGAATGGAGGCATCCTAATAGCCATGTCCCCACAGCTAGAGCTACACAGATCCTTGAGCTCATGATGACGGAGTACCGCAGAGGGTGACAAATGGCAGCAAAGCGGTCATAGGCCATCACAGTATACAAAAAACACTCAATGCTCCCAAGAAAATGAAAGAAAAAAAGTTGGGAGACACAATCTTGATAGGAGATGAGTCTGCTAAGTCCCATAAGGTAGAGTAGCATTTTAGGACAGGTCACAGAAGAGAAACCCATGTCAAATACAGACAAGTTCCCCAGGAAAAAATACATGGGTGTGTGAAGGCGGGTAGAGGAAATGACAGCCACAAGGATAGACACATTTCCCACCAAAGTGCAGGCATAGAAGGGCAGGAACAACACAAAAAGCATAGTCTCCAGGCCCCCTGTGTGTGGGATTCCAAGCAGGATGAACTCAGTCACTACTGAGCAGTTCTTCATCTCCAGAGGAGCTAGTTCTGGGAAAGGAAGAAGAAACAGAAAAGATGGAGAATGTCCTGGTTTAGCATCCATATAGTGCACATGACAAGGAAATGGCAAGCAAGTGGCACTGTTTTGGCTCTATGCTAAAGAAAGACTGCATTAGATCCAATTTAGAAAGGGTTTTTTAAATGCTTGCCCTAGCCAACTGAATGTTTTGTACACCAAATAGTTTTGCTGTCCTGATTCCAAATGCAGATGAGAACAGATCAAGCTTGACGCAGGAAGGACAAAAATCCATATAAATATATGCTGCTCCTTCAACATGGGGGTGAGATACCAAATAATTTAATATTTTCACATCACTAGAGTGACGAACTACAGCTTCAACTTCATGGCATTCGCAATTAATAACAGCCTCATATTTTATCCCTTTGTTCCTGAGTACAGTAAGTCATGGAGTAAAATTGAGAGATCACTACTCTACAGCTGGACAAAGGTTTATTTACTCCCAGTCCGCTTATTCTCACAGAATGTCTATGACTAATACTTGACTATTGGATAGGATAAGCAGCGTTGATAAATCCAGATTAGCAGCAGAAGTTAGGATCCAAAATATTTTTTGTAGATACATCTGTACAACACCTGTGATGGCGTGCTCATGTTGCTGTGCCTGTAAAACCAGACACAGAAGTTATTTGTGTTCTTTCCTCCTTATCAAGCAGTGAAAAATTAATGTGTCTTTCTTGCTGCCATGTACACAAGCATACACACACGCTTAAACATAATTGTGAAGTTTAGGAGTGGATTGTGTTATATGTAACTATAACTGTGGTGAAAAAAAAAAGGATGCTGGACATTATTAAATGCTGAGAAATTAAATACCTCAAAATGAAATAACTCACTGTGAAAGAAAAGATAGTATTCTTCCCAAATAGCCTTATAAAGCAATTGATACTATCTACCTGCTCTTTTCCTATATTCCACTAAATATTTATTTACTTGGCTCTCATAACTGGAGAAGACTTGCTATTGTTCTACAAAAAAAAAAAAAAAAAAGCAGGCTCCAAACAAAAGCCTCATTATATCCCTTCCAAAGAAGCTTGACTGTCACCCATTGAATGGAAATGCAAGTATACCTACCTAGATATAGGCTTATTGAAAATTTCTATTTTATTAAGCTTTTTAAATCTAGTAACAATTCTTTATCTTTAAAGGAAAGTGTTAAGAATGGTGTCAAATAGCCAACGTACAAGGAGGATGGACTATGACAGAAAGCACTTGCTATCTGTTTTTTTCAATGAATAATCCTATTCATCATGAACTCTGAGAACATTTGTAAACAACCACTTCAAATTCTCCTCTTCCTTGGATACATACAGTATGAGCAGATATGAACATGACACTTACGTGGCTTACAAGGAGGAGTTTGCTCTTTAAGGTTCTGCCTGTTGGCCTTTCTGTGGCTGTTACTTTATATTGAAATAGGAGATCTCTGTAGAAACCACTGAGAGATCTTCTTCCATGCTGGTTAAAGATTGTTTTAGCCAAGAAACTGGAACAGTGACACAAAACTGAATGTGCCTCTATCTTCCACAAAAATATCTTCCAGGCATAACAACTTCATTATTTCCTCATATATGGTGATTTAAATGTCTTCGGAGCCCTTGGGATCCAGTGTATATGTAATATTCAAACAGGTTTCTGAGCAAAGGGAGTAATCAGATACTAATAAAAAAATCTGACTAAAGTGCACATGATAATGCTTCCTCTAGTGGCATTACTTTAAATTTTTTTTAAGTAAAATAAATATAAAAACTGGTAGAGCCATAGCTAGACATCCTACTTCCATGACTGACTTGGGAAAAGAAAAAGTGTATTGGCTATAATTCAGTCTAGGACACATATAGAATCACTCCTCAGCATAACTAACTATACACTATTAAATTCTCAAATGTCAGTCATATACTTCAGTCTTTTTTAAATGTCCAATTTCAAATATTTTAATCTAACATTCCCATACTTCTTGCTATAGACTCAATGAAGTCTTCCAAAAATATAAACATAAAGTACCTCAAGCCATAAGACATATTGGTGTGAGGGCACTTAATTAAAGCTACCTAAGATTGTAAGTGTGAGAACTTGGTTCAGTAGAATCAACATTTTTAAATAAAAGGAAGGATGACCAGGATACTTTTACTCCTTTTTCCCATTCTCTGTTTTTCACCACCAGAGGACACAGCAATAAAATGGCTGTACTAGTTCACTAAACCAACTGATTCAAGCCTTCCTCTTGGATGCTTGTTTATGTCCATGGCAGGCTTTCATGAACATTGCAGTAGACTAAAATAGCTCTAATTTTCTGATATTTTCTATTAGTTTGATTTGAAAATGTAGCTCCAATTACTAGACTTCCCAACAAATATGTTTTTCAATTGACAAAATTGAATTCCAAAAACAGAAATAGGTCACTACATGACTTTTCCCGAATTATTTATATATATATATACACACACACATTATTCAATGAATATTAAATTGTTGTAATTGGACTCATTTTTTACAGGGATTTTACATATTCATAACCCAATCTATCTTGATCTTTCACTTCCACAAAACACCAACTTGATATTTCAAACATTTAAAAATATGTAAAACACTAAATACTGAAATAGAAAAAAACCAGAGATTAACAATGCCTAAATTTGACTATTTGAAAAGACTGAAGCATAGTCCCCTCTGATGATGATTTCTGAAACACACCACACACACACACACACACACACACACACACACTAATGTGTAGAAGGAAAGTAAGTAGAAAAATATTGAGTAGCTAGATATGAAGCAATAAATCAAAATAATTTATCAAAGATGCAACAAATATTTATAAAAACTAACATGTAAATATGAATATTTACATGAATTACTTTCTATGGCAACTGGGAAATTAGTTAATTAAAATCTTAGTGGATGAAAGACATTTATTGTCTCCCAGTTTTATGGGTCGGGGAATCCAGGCATAACCTAATTGGGTATCAGGAGTTCTGCCAAGGAATCTTATCAGGTTGCTGTCAATCCTCCAGCTGGGAGCTGGGACTTCAATCATAGCTGCACTGCCCACTAGGGAATAATCTATTTCTAAGCTTACTCTCAGGTCTACTATCCAACTGGGACCTTGGCAGGGCTGCTTCCCAACATGGGAACTGGATTCTCCAAAGCAATCAAACTGATATGCTGGAAGGTGGAGAATACCATCTAGATGGCTGGAAGGGACAGCTGTTCACAATCCAGTCTCAAGGTGACAGTCCATCACTGCTGCCGCCTTCCACTACTAGAACCGAGATGCTAAACCCAGGCAGACAAAGAACCGTAGATGTGGAGGCATTGTAGAGTGGTGGAGAAGATGGTGAGCTAAATAGTTGACTATCTTGGGAGGGACAAATGGATAATTGTACTTTTCTAAATCAAAAGGAAAACAATTTCTTACCCTACCACAAACAGAACTTGATTTGAAGTAGGTTAAAGATTTAAAGGTGAAAAATGAAGCCATAGAAATGTAAGAGCCAATTAAGGGTAACATGGTAAAATGTAAGTAAATTCAAATATAATATAAATAAAAATATAGATGTATTAGTGATATTAGAAAACTGAAACTATGGGCTCTTTTGTAGTTTCACTTTATAGGCCTGTAATTGTTATAATATATTTAACAACATTTGGAAATGCCAACGTGCAACAAGATGATGAATCTTCCCTAAACCAATGTGCGTCAACATGTACTATTATGAATGTCTATTTATTATCTGTTAACTTTTATATTGGTAACTATTTATAATTCTTATTTTAAGCATTAGTCAATAAACTTAAAAAGCATATATAATATCCATACCAGCTATTCTGAGAAGTAATGTTGTTACCACCAAATCAATATCTAAAACAGAAGCTGGTATTCCCATGTTCTCATTCAATATACGACACACAGACACTATCAGACATTTGTAGTTAGGGGAAAACAGGTATGTTAAAATGTTATTTGAAAAGACCATTGTTACTACTTTGGGTGACACATTTAATGCTCAGATAGTTTTGGAGCCTTCAGGGGTCTTTTTATTTCCTTTTCTTTTTTTTTTTTTATTTATATATTCACTTTATATCCTGATCACAGCCCTTTCGCCCCTCTGCTCCCAGGCCCGCCCTCTTCCCTTTCCCCATACCTGCCTCACTTGGTCCTCAGAGAATGGGAGCTTCCCTTCACCAACCCACCCCAACACATGAAGCCATATCTGGACTGAGCTCTTCTTCATCCACTGAAACCAGGCAAGGCAGCACCATTAGGGCAAAGTGATCAAAAGTAGGCAACAAAATCCATGTCATAGACAGCACCTGCTCAACTTACTAGGGGACCTACATGAAGATCAAACTTCCCATTGGTTACATGTGTGTAGTGGGCTTAGGTCCAGTCCATCCATGCTATTTGGTCAGTGCTTCCACCTCTGTAAGCCCCAATGGGTCTAGACTAGGTGACTCTGTTGGTCTTCTTGCAGCACTCTTGTCCCCTTCAGGTCCTTCTATCCTTTCCTCCCACTCAAGGACACATTTGATACTGCTGTTATTCACATCTTAGTGTCCCTTAGGTAGCATTCAGAAGTGATGCTACTCTTTCAAAATAGGCCATTCCATTCATAACATGTACTCTATTAAGAATTGTTTCTTTGTTTTCCTAGAAAATGTTCCTTGTTTTGTGGTTTGCAATATGCCAAACAAAACATGTTTCCATCAGACATCTTTCTAAAAATATGTAGTCATTGCTTAAATTCACCTTCTCTTTCAAAGATCATGTTTCTTTGGATTCCCAACAAAATAGCAGCAATCAGCAATCATTTGCCATGGATATCTCTCAGTGTCAACGGTCTCAATTCCTTAATAAAAAGACACAGACGAACTTAGTGGACCTAACAGATATTAGAAACCAAAAGACCCAACAGACATCTACAGACTCTTTCACCAAACACTAAATAATATATCTTCTTCTCAGAACATCATGAGACTTTCTCCAAAATTAACCACATACTCAGACACAAAGCAAGACTCAATGGATACAAATATGAAAATTGAAACAACACTCTATCCTATCTGACCACTACAGAATAAAGCTGGATGTCAACAACAGAAACAACAAAAATCTTATGAACACATAGAAACTGAATAACTCTCTATTCAGTGACCGCTGACTGCTGGAAAAAATAAAAAAAGAAATTAAAGACTTTCTAAAAATTATTACATCACACTCAAACTTATGGGACATAATGAAATTGCTGAGAGCAAAGTCCATAGCACTAAAGGCGTACATAAAAAAGAGTGGAGAGATCTCATACAACTAACAGCATACCTGAAAGATCTGGAACAAAATGAAATAATCATAGCCACAAGAAATAGTCAACAAGGAATAATGAAGCTCAAGGCTGAAATCAATGAAATATCAAGAAAGAGAACAATACAAAGAAGCAGTGAATAAAGGTTGATTCTTTGATAAAAATCAACAAGATAGACAATCCTTTATCCAAACTAACAAAAAGACAGAGAGAAACTATCCAAATTAATAAAATCAGAAACAAAATTGGGACCATAACATCAGACACCAGAGAATATACTTTAAAAACCTATACTCAACAAAACTGGAAAACTAAAAGAAATGGATAGTGTTCTCCATAGGTACCACTTACCAACATTTAATTAAGGTCAGAAAGACTATTTATATAGATTTATAATCCCTAGTAAAATAGAAGCAGTCATTAAAAGTCTCTAAACCAATTGGCCTAGGGCCCAATAGTTTTAGCAAAGAATTCTACCAGACTTTCAAAGAAGAGCTAATACTAATACTTCTCTAATTATTCCACAAAATAGAAATAGAAGGAATATTCCCTAGTTCACTTTATGAGGTCACAATTAATCTGATACCTAACCTACTTAAAGACTAAATAAAGAAGGAATTATAGACCAATTTCCCTTATGAACATAGAGGTGAAAATATTCCGTAAAATCCAAGGACACATTAAAAAGATCATCCACCATGATCAAGGCTTCATCCCAGAGATACAATGATAATTCCATATATGAACTGAATGAAAAATAAAAACCATATGCTCATCTTACTTGATGCAGAAGAGGCCTTTGACAAAAAACCAACTTCCTTTCATAAAAAAATTCCTAGTGTGAATAGGGATACAAAAGACACACCTAAACATAACAAAAGCAACTTACAGCAAGCCTATAGCCAACATCCAATTAAATGGAGACAAACTCAAAGAAATTCCACTAAAATCAGAAACAAGGCAAGGTTGTCTACTCTTTCCACAACTATTCAACATAGCACTTGAAATTTTAACTATAGTAATAAGAAAACTAAAGGATTGTGAGCCTAGCCTTTAAAGGCTGAGCAATCTCGGTGGTGGCGCACACCTTTAATCCCAGCACTTGGGAGGCAGAGGCAGGTGGATCGCTGTGAGTTCGAGGCCAGCCTGGTCTACAAAGTGAGTCTAGGACAGCCAAGGCTACACAGAGAAACCCTGTCTCGAAAAACCAAAAAAAAAAAAAAAAAAAAAAAAAAAAGAAAGAAAACTAAAGGAAATCATGTAAATACGAATTGAAAAGGAAGAAGTCAAAATACCATAGAATGGATACCCCACAGCTTTATCAACCAATCTTTGTGGTTGTTTGTCCCTCAATTTTCCTTCTACTTTTGTACTGACCTCCTTTGAAGCAAAATTTTAGAGTAAAACTATCACTTCAAAGGACCTCACCCCTAGCCCTAGGCACCTACTGATATGCACTGCCTTTATGAATTTTTTCATAATGTTCATACAAACAACATATTTTGTTTGTATTACTTTGTATTAAAGTGATCTTTTTGTGATACATTCATTCTGTGGCACCTATCAATTCTTTTTTTAAAGTTTGTTCATTTTACATCCCAGTTGTAGCCCCTCCCCCATCGCCTCCCAATCCCACCCTCCCTCCCTCATGCCCTCTCCCTCCCTCCCCTAGTCCTCAGAAAGGGGACCCTTTCTCCCCTAACATCTGACCTCAGCCTCTCAAGTCTAATGTGGACTGCCCATATCTTCTTCCTCTGTGGCCAGAAAAGGCCTCCCCACCAGGAGGAAGTGTTGAACGTGTAGGGGCCACAGTCCATGCCAGAAGTAGTCCCTACTCCACATATTATGGGACCATCAAGGAGACTGTGCTGCCTATCTACTACATTTGAGCCAAAGGGTCCAGGTCCTCACCATGCATGGCCCTTGGTTGGCACATCAGTCTCTGTGGCATCCCCCTCCTCTCGGATTTGTTGGCTTTATTAGTCTCCTTGTGGAGTTCCTGTACCCTCCAGGTTCTTTTACTCCCTAATTATTCCATAAGACTCCCTGTGCTTGTAAGGACCAAACTAATGCCCTGTTCTGTATGTCCTGTAACTAATGCCATGGTCGGTATTTTCTGAGAACTAGTCCTCTAGGTGACTCTTCTCCCTGCATTCCAGGAATGACCATGTACTGCTGTAAACTGCCCCTACCAGCAATCCCGGGAAACTACACTAGAGCGATCAGATATAATCAGTTCCCAATGTTCCTCTGAGATGAAAAACACTTCCCCTCGAGTCTCAGCCTCCACCCAATCTGTCTGAAGGTCAACATTCCTGTGACCTACACCTTCCCCTTGAGTTCCGGCCTCCATCTTATCTGCCTAAAGGTTGACATCCCTGTGACCCATAACCCAGCTCTCGGCTTTTCCCCTTTATAAACCCATTGCCCGTGAAGCTCGAGGCCACTCTTAATCTGTTGCATCACGGAGGATTGTGACCCGAGCTCGAGCCCATAATGTATCAGTATCCAGTCCTGGTGGTCATTTCGGGGATCTCGCGATCTGCGAATCCGGGCATTACATGCTCCACCCCAGAGTTTGGCTGTGTGTCTCAGCATCTGCTTGGATCTCCTGCTTTGTTTGATTTCAACAATAAACAATATCACATCAAATGGCTAGAGTATGCTTACATTTTGTTGACTATTTGTGAGATTAGAGGCACATAAACGTATTGTGATCTTTGGTTATTAACAGTGTTTTTATTTAAAAAAAAAAAACCCTGTGTGCACATTGCTTATGTGCCTATGCCTATAATCCTCTTGATTATACACCGGAAACTACCAATATATATCTGGAAAATCGGCTCAGGAATACAGTGCTTGTTGAGTAAGCTTCAGGCTCTGAAAACCGGGTCCTTGCACTGAAACAAGGGAACAAAGCATACTGGCGACTTTTATAACATATTGGCACAGGCTATAGTCATCTCATAGAAGGAAGCCTCAACTGAGAAAATACTTCCATAAGATTGGGCCGTAGGCAAGACTGTAGGGCATTTTCTTAGTTAGTGATTGATGTGGGAGGACCCAGTCCATTAGAGGTGGTGTCATCACTAGGCTGACTGTTCTGGTTGCTATAGGAAGCAGGCGGAATAGGCCATTAGAAGCAGTACTGATGCAATACTCCTTCATAATTTCTGCATCAGCTACTGCCTCCAGGTTCCTGCCTGGTTTCATTTCCTGCCTTGCTTTCCTTCAGAGAATTGTGATTCAGGATGTAAACCAAATTGACCCTTTCCCTAACAATTGCTTTTAACCATGCTGTTTTACGGCAGCTATAGTAAGCCTAATTCAGACAAAGCAACAACCATCAACAACAAAACAGAACTTTTGACATTTGAACTAATCAAAAGAGAAAAACAATTAGGATTAGTTATGGCGATTGGTACCTGTTATTTTTTTTGTCAAATGAAACTGGATATAAGTCTTGCTCATAACATCTCTTCCACAGTAAAACAAATGAACTAATGAAAAAAAAAAACATTGAATAAATGGAATTCTAATAAAAAGCACTAACTGACTGAACAAATTGTATTGTTCAGAAAAAAAATCAAATTACTATACTTGATAATAAAAGGTGACATTCAGCTTAATAATTTAATAAACGTGAGCCTCATGTTTAGTTTTTAAAATTACTTCTAAATTTAAAAAAATGTATTTTACCGAATAAATAATTTAATTTTGAATTAAATATACTTAAGTTTGAAAAAGCCATCAATTCAAATTGAGGCTGAGGGGAAGAAATGATTCACGTGAAGATGTGATGACCAGAGCAGCGATACATTAGAATCAGAAGCCATAGAGATAGATATGGATGATGAACATTAAATGTGGCACCGCTGGGAGAAACAGCAGTGCTATCACTGCTTTTACTATCACATATCTCTGTGAACTATGAGCCTGATTGGGCACTATATAGGAGAAGAATCATGGCTGGCAGATAAACACCCTCATTAGGTTTAATGAACTGTGGCAATTATCTGCCCACTGTGTTTTTCACTGGCTACATTTTCGCTGACCTCTTCTGTCTCCTCATGTCTCCTTTCACAAGGCCCTGTGAACCAGCTTTCATCTGCTGCTGATACGTCTGGTCTTCTCAGAAAGGTATCCATGGAAACCAATTACAGAGACAAAAGGAAGCACATACTGAAATAGATTAACACTGATTTTAAGTCTACTGTATTCTTTTCTTTAGACCTTAACAAAGAGACAATGTTTCTAGCATGATCAATACCAAAGGCTTATAAATCTCTTCTATGCTGTAATTAAGGTCAATGCTAGAAATACTGTTCCCATAATAATACCATAAAGCAAAAGGAATCCATTGTCACATGGCTCAGAAAACATAATGAGACAATTATATTCGTGTGAAAATTCACAAAGTGTATTTGTTCAAACCTAGGTGTAATTCAAAGAAACCATACACACAAGATGAATCAGGTTGTCACCAGCAGGATAGGACATTCTATTTACAGAAAGCCTATGCTTTTATAAGTGAAAAGTGCACTCTCATATACCCATAAGCTGTGTAGTGCTGCAGAGATATAAACCAGTAACATAACTGCTTATTATCCCTACCAAGGATCATTCACCAAATAATATACACTCATATAAATGTGCATCACATATAAATGTGCATCACAGTAGACTTCTTTACAGCAACCCTACCACAAACGTTAACAGGAATCACGTTGCATTTTAATGTTAGTTGGTGGTAGGAGTTTTCCAAATTTTTATTATTATCTTTTTAAATAGCTTATACACTAATGGTTTAGCATTTATTTCTTTTTATTTTATATGTGTGAGTGTTTGTGTGCACGTATATATGCGTACCAGGTGTATGCCTGGTGCCCGCAGAGCCCACAAGAGCATGTCAGATCTCCAGGAAGTGGAGTCACAGACGTTTGTGAACAACCATGTGAGCACTAGAAATGGAACCTGGGTCCTCAGCAGGACAACAAGTGCTCCTAACCACTGACCCATCATCTCCCCAGGGCCTTACTAATACCTTACAAGGCCAGAATCACATGTGCTGTGTACCACTGACTAAGCATGAGTGTTTGTAGTATTTAATGTTTAATTATAGTAATAGGCCATACCTAATATGAACTAGGCTGTAGTGCATATTTTTGTTATTATATTATATTTTTATTTTTTTATATATTTTATTAATTTATTGGTATTACATCTCAATTCATATTATATCTCAATACATATGCATCTCAATTGAGATCCCATCCCTTGTATCCTCCCATTCCTCCCTCCCTCCGCTATGCCCCTACTCCCCTCCCCTATGACTGTGACTGAGGGGGACCTTCTCCCCCTGCATATGCTCATAGGGTATATTTTATTTTTAATGCATGGATCTGTATGTATATGTGTGTATGCATACCACTGAAAATTATAAATTTCAGAGGACAGCTTACAGGAGTTAGTTCTTTCTGTCCACTCTGTGGATGCTGGGATTTGAACTCGGGTTGTAAGGCTAAGCGGCAGGTGCCCTTAAATGGTGAACCACCTCTCTAGCTCAGTTTCATACTTTTGGTTTGGTGTTGGTTTCATTTGAGGTGTGTTTGTTGAATCTGAAGGAAATGAAAATAAAGGTTAAGGTGGTTTGTTTTTGTTTTTTTTTTTGTTTTTGTTTTTGTTTTTGATATTTCTTCCCATTTTCTTGTGATTCCTCTGCCTGCCTTTGTGTCTTCTACATTGTTTTTCCAGTACTCAAATCTTCTCTATTTCCAATTTTTCCCACATTTCCAATCATCTCAGCTAATCCACAGGACTTCTGTGTCATTCCATTCTTCGAGGTCACCTGACCTTTCCAGGACAAATTACCTTCATCTGGACCCAGTTCGTGATGACTGTACCACTCCTGTGGGCACTGATGGGAAATGTGTTTCATAGTCTCAGTGAAAAGCTGATTGATTCACAGTTTTGTTCTCTGCAGTGTTTTTACACATTCTAATTAAATAAGTTAGTTTGACTACATTAATGTATTAGCTCATTAAAATAAGTATAAATATTCTGAGTCCTGTGGTCCCTAAGTGGACAGCAGAGCTCCTTCTCTGGTACATAAATTTATGCACAGTCATTTCACCGTGTAAAGCTTCTCCCTCCATCTCTAGGAAGTGTTTTAGCATTGGCTATAATGGAGTTCCTGTCTAGTGAAAAATTCCTCTTGAAGAGTCAAGAACTAAAAAATAAGACAATTACATGTGGGTCTGGTCTAAATCTTTCCATTTAGCTCTGATCACCACTGGATTTCAAGTGCTTCGACACTGTCCTAAAATAGTATAATTGGCATAGGCTGTGGGACAACACAAAGATATCATTTACAGGGAGCTATCTAGTCCCATATTGTAAATAGCTAAAGACTGTGAGCTGTGTTCAGGCTCCTACACTGAGCCACTGTGAAAAAGCTGAAGATGGAATGGGTGGCATTAAATGCATGTAGCTATACAGGCTCTGTTCAACGGAAATTTCAGCATATGCTGTAATAAGACTAGCAACAAGATATTCTCAATATTCTAAAGCAGACATTACATATTTACAGCCATCTATAGTACTACATTTAAATCTTGAATTTGATGCCAAGCCATCCCTGAGATGTCAGAGTTCCTCATTTTTTTTCTCACTTTCTCTGTGTTATATGCATAGTGTTTGACATCTCCATATCCTTTTAATTTACCACATGTGAAATGATTGTTTTACATGATAATTAAAATGCTACTTTTCTCTAACCACTTATTTCAGAAAGAACATATTCATCAGCATATCTCAAGGCAGATTTGAATGATTAAGATATTATTAAATAATAGTTTCTCTTCTGTTGGGCTTCATGAATATTATTTTCATTCCCATTAATTATATTGTTTGTAAGCCTATGTATGTATTGTTTGTGTATTTATATAAAAATGTCCCTTATTTCCATGAAAATATCTAAGAATATGAACTAGGCCTAACCTTGGATTTTCAGAAGTGGGTAGTGATACAATATGCCTTAAAAGCATGAAATATTTTAAAAAAGCAGCAACTGGCTGCTTATTTCAAACCACAGAAACTGCCATGGTTTTCAAGTTGGGCTTTCTATGAATTCCTTTGAAATTCAGAGTCTCACATTGTTTATCCTGGTCCTGTTGCATGCTTACACTGACTAGTCTTAATTTTTCTTTGTGTTATGTGCTGAGCAAAGCCAATTCCAGTTCTGGACAAGGAGGTGTGATTAATGATCCTCAGAGATGAGAGAAGGCTGCATGGAGAAGAGTCAGCTCTTTGGGGCTGTGCTAAAAAAAAAAAAAAACTGAACGTTTACTGTTTGTTTTGGCTTTTTTTTTTTTTTAATTTTTATGAAAACAACTATTCAGTGGTACAGTAAATGGCAAAGGAAATTTTTGCCATAGCTCCTAGAGGAGAAAATTACAGTGATCTTCTTAATGCAGTGGTTTAAAAACAATCATCCTCATTACAGAAATGCAGAAAAATACAAGTCAATGAAGCTGTGATAGCAAGCCTCCAGAGACTCCAAAGTTCCTCATTTTGCTCTCCCTTTTTCTGTGTTCTGTATCTTGTTTGGCCTCTCAGCATCCTGTCGATTTATCACATATAAAATAATGCCTATACAGGATAATTAAAATGCTACCTATCTGCTTTAATGCTGCATATAATAAAGCATTTAAATTTAATTAATCATAAACTATTTTATATGTTCACACTTACATATGTATATATATTAGATTGAAGCAAAATTGGGTAAGCAGTTTTCATTATAATTCTACTAATTTCCCATTATAATTCCACCAATTAAGATATGTGAGGTGGAAGTTCTGTGTTGGGATATGGTATGTTACATTAAAAAAAATTCTCCTTAGAGAAACATTCTAGCAAGACTCTAAGGTATAAACACTTTAACAAGCATTTGTATTACTAAACCAATCCCCAGACTTATTCATTTACCTTGCCCCATGACTCCATCGCACATGAGAATCTAAAACTACTGGGGAAAAATTGTCAAATTCATAATGAGCATTAGGTGCATCTCATAGGTATGACACTCTTGAGATTAATTATATTTTTTAAAAAAGTTATCTTCTGTGATTCCTCTTGAGATACATTATGAGTTGATGTAAGTGGTATGAGAAATTTCTGTAAATATATTTTCTATGATGACTTGTGGGTTCCCTAATTAAAACTAAGGACCAGTATCTGAATTTCAGCAAATAATGGTAATAGAAATTATTGCAGAACACACATGTCATCCACCGTACAGGAGAGGAAGGAGAACAGAGGTAGCACTGGGAGTAAAACAAACCTACTGTCAATGAGAACAGGACTATATGAATGATTCTGAGCAAGCTGCCCAGCCTGCCAGTCAAAACTAAAGCAGTAAGCACTTATTTCATAGGCTTAGTGTTACAATAAAGAAATACTCATATAAAAGACTTGTTACAGCACTTACTTCTTTGCTAACATAGCCAAATCACAACAAAATTGCCACTTTTGTGTTATCTCAATATCTCATGATGGAGTCTTTACTATTCTCTTCTATATACAGTTATAATTGTTAACATCTTACTTTAACAAGGATTACTCATCTGATTTAATTAATCTTAACATAAATTTATTTTGATTTTTTATTATAATTTATTCACATTATATTAATCTTACAATTTTGCTACTAGTAGATCACTTTGACAGATTCTTAATCTCCAACAGTAGTTACCAGTGAGAACATTGACTTTTCTGGTATTTGATGAGAATTTTGGACAAATACCAACAAGGTTCTTTAAACTGTTTTGTTTTGGTTTTTAGCTAAGCATGCTTATATATCTGTTTATAATTTGTTAATTTCAGTGACAAAACAAAATGTTGTCCTGGTGGCATAAAATATGTAATTCCAAAATTAATTTCCACTACTTTTATTGGATCAGATGCTCCAGTGTTTGAAATTTTAGTATCCTTGCCTGAAGCAAAATTAGTAGAAATACAATGAGAAATACTAATCTCTTTTAATATATATATATATATGTAATTTAATGTACAAAATATTTTATGATTGATTAAGTTTAAATACTTTATTATATACAGCATTAATTACAGTTAATGGTGTGTGTCAGTTGGTTGAATCAATATTGTTTTTAGATATCTGAGCCAACACTATTCCAAGTGTGTAAGTGAAGTGTTATCAGTAAGGTTGACATTTCAATAAGTGAATTAAATAAAGTGTGTAGCTCTGCTCTACTTAGTTGAAGGCCTAAGCAAAACAGAACTTTGAGGGCTTGATTGGTTGAGCTTGGCCATAGTTCTCCTGTCCTCATGTGGCAATATACATCTTTGACTTTTCTTGTTCTCAGGTCTTCACAGTCAAACTCAAATGTGATTATAATTATACCCTCAGATTTACAATACCAGACATGGTTTTCTTCATAGGGAGTGCGATAGAAAGCTAAGCAGCCCACTTGGGTTGCTACCACCAGAATGGTCATGCCGCTATGTAACAGTCGGCGCATAGTGCCTGACAAGCTGGTATGACAGGCATGAGAAGTTTATATCTAGATGAAATCATTGATGAATTGCCTCTCCCCACTCCTTTGTGGTACCTTCTAGCACTATACAACAAAAAACAGAGAAGAATCTTCAAGTCCAGTTCTAGGTCAAATATGTTTGTCCTATAACCAAGGAGTGTGGTGTCAACAGGGTCTTACCATTTAGTTCTTCTGTGGAATCAGGAACAATGACAAAACCCTATGTTGTCCTTTCATACTCTGGGATCTCACTGATCAACAATTCGTAGGAAGGTACACCTGCACACCTTCACACCCGCTCACCTTCACACCTGCACACCTTCACACCTGCACACCTTCACACCTGCTCACCTTCACACCTGCACACCTTCACACCTGCACACCTTCACACCTGCTCACCTTCACACCTGCACACCTTCACACGTGCACACCTTCACACCTGCTCACTTTCACACCTGCACACCTTCACACCTGCACACCTGTATACCTGCACACTTGCACTGGAATCTCACATGCACAACTATGACTCCTAGAATTGGTATTATCAACTTATATAAGGTTCCTCTGTACACATTCTTTTTAATGTATTTTAAAATGAATTATATAGTAATATGTTTCAATTTCTTATTCTTACATTTTCAGTTCTTGTTAGCATTCTCCCCACTCATCTTCCTCTTTTATCCCTTTACATTTTCCCCTGTTTAAATGTTACCACCCCCAACAGGTCTCCTGTTTTCCGTTCATCTCCCTTTCAACTTCTCCACTATCATAACTATCTTCTTACTATTTTCTCTTACAATCTTCTTGTCCTACTACATTCCAAGCTCAATGCAAATCTAATCAGAGATCTATAATTTGAAGCAGGGGGTCTTTATTTGAGGTAGAGAATGCAGTAATTTTTTTTCTCGGCCTCAGTTACCTCACTTGGTATGTTTTCTCAGATCAATATATTTACCAGAAGTTTTCATAATTTAAATTTTCTTTAGTGCTTAATATTACATTTTTATCCAGTTATCGGTTAATAACCATCCAGGATAATTCAACAGAATGAAACGGAAATTACTATGAATATGCATGTATCTTCATACCAGGGCATAAACTCCTTTGAGCGTATGCCCAAGATTGGTAGAGCTGGGTTATATGTCACATACAGTTTTTGCTTTGGGGGTTTTTTGTGTTTGTTTTAATATATTTTATTAATTCATTCATATTACATCTCAATTGTTATCCCCTCCCTTGTATCCTCCCATTCCTCCCTCCCTCCCTCCTATTTTCCTCTTACTCCCCTCCCCTATGACTGTGACTGAGGGGGATTTTCTCCTACTGTATATGCTCATAGGGTATCAAGTCTCTTCTTGGTGGCCTGCTATCCTTCCTCTGAGTGCAATCAGGCCTCCCCATCCAGGAGACGTGGCGAAATATGGGGCACCAGAGTTCGTGTGAAAGTCAGTCCCTGATCTCCACTTAACTGTGGAGAATATCCTGTCCCTTGGCTAGGTCTGGGTAGGGGTTTGATGATGACTGCACATATTGTCCTTAGTTGCTGCCATAGATCGAGCAGAACCCCTGGGCCCAGATCTGCCCATCATAGTGTTCTTATAAGAGATAGGGAAATAGATGGATCCAGAGGGTCCTAGAAACCTACAAGGTGGCCTGTGTTTTGCATTTTTGTGTGGCCATGAGCCTTTTGAAGACAAGGAATGGAATGTAGTGGCTTGAATGAGAAATGTCCCCATAGGCTCACACAGTTAAATATTTGGTTTGTTGGTGGTGGTGCTCACTGGGGAGGCTTGAACCCTTTAACATGTGGATATTTTTCTGGAAGATGTATATCACTGGGGGGGGGGGCAGGCTTCTTGCCTCACTTTCATTTCACTTTCTCTTGTTTCTTGGCATGACTGAAAATATATTTTTCATGTTTTTAGCTTCTTGCACCTGCTGCCATGCTTGCTAATTCGCTTTTGCATGCCTGCCATAATGGACTCTTAACCTGCTATAGCCATAAGGCAATACACACACTTCCATAAGTCAGTTGTGATCGTGGCACTTTACCACTGCAACAAAAAGTAACTACTATAGTTATCCCATAAGAGTCATGCCATGTTTGCACCCTAGAATATATCTACATTACTCATTTTTAAAGAGTGTATATGTGTTCTGAAGGACTTCTACATCTTATACCTGAAAATAATTTCTGACAAAGAAAGTTCTTTTCAGTTCATACACAAATAGAAGAGTTTGAAATGTCACATAATTATCACTCCAAAGTACACTCAGAAGAAAAATTTCAGAAGAACAGCTTGCTGATTATTCTAGGCCATCTCTCAGCAGATTTCCTGAGGGCTTGAAACTCTGGTCCCCACAGTGTTAAGCCATACATATATGTTTTACTGACTAGTCCATCCTATCTTAGTTTACGACTCTCTTACTCTGCTTCCTGGGAGATTCTTCCAATCAGTTTAAGTTATTGGAAAATCCAAATGAAATAAAATGACCAATTCTTCAGTAAAAAGAGGTTGGAGATGGTCCCCTCTTGTCTTATGTGCCCACAGGAAAATCTGTGTACTCATCAATAATAATTCATCAAAATCATATAGCAACTCCAAAAAGGAGAGTCCTTAGATTTTAGAAATGTATGCTCATCCATGAGTAAAATGGACCAATACTGATACAATCATAAAACAGGATGCTATTCAGAGACAAAGTTGGCATACCTTTGCATTGGGCCACCACACTTTGGTACTAGAAATGATTTCAGACATAAACAACCATATAGAAATCCAAAAATGAACACCAAATCAAAGAAAATAACTTTTTAATAGAATTACATAAAAGCCATATTATAATATAATATAATATAATATAATATAATATAATATAATATTTAGGGAAACAAACATATGATAAAACTAAAAAGAAAAGAACTAGAGAGAGTGAGAATGGTATTCCAAGGGGGATTAAGGATATGAGATCAGCCTAGTTCTTGTGGGAAGCTCACTGGTCATGTTTTCTTTTTGTAGCTAGAAGACTACATATGTTATCTTAGTGCCTTATTTCCAGTTTCTTAGAATCTGAAAAAATATTATTTGAAAAGCTCTCCATCAGGACAGTGGCTTGTTTACATATAGAGGCAGCTCAGGTTCTACATGGAGACATAGGAGTTTCTACCAAGTTTCAGAGCAGCTACGATTAAGAGAGGGAAGGGTAGGCATGCAGAAAACATGAAATAATTTGACATATTTCCAGACTCCTCTTTAATACTTTATTTAAAAATTATGTATGTGACTATGTGTCATGTGTGCCTGAGAGCAGATCCCCTTAGAGACCAGAGTTCCCTAGAACTGGAGATATTGGAGGTTATGATACACCTGAGGTGGGTGCCGGAAACTGAATGGGTCTTCAATGGATCCTCTTCAAGGGTAGTCTATATTAACTGCTGAGCCACCACACTAGCTCCACAAGATTCTTATATAGGCTCTCTTTTATTTAAACTGACAAACAAGGGAATACAACAATGAGGAAAAAAATAAGAAGATCAAGATTATTGCCTGGGGTGAATGTTTGCTACCTTCCAGCAGCACCTTACCAGCTCAGTTCAGTGGCTGGAGGAAGAGAGTTCATGTTGCTGGATTAGTCCAGAAATTCCTTAGATATACTGATTTAACAAGCAAAGCAGAAGAAGAAGAAGAAGAAGAAGAAGAAGAAGAAGAAGAAGAAGAAGAAGAAGAAGAGGAAGAAGAAGAAGAAGAACTGCTTCTTGCCTTCTCTCCTAATTGTGTTCTTCCATGTGTTTTTATTTATTTATTTACTGTATAATTCATTCAACAAACCAAACTGCAACTGTATTCCCCAAGCAACGTACCATTCCTCATTAAGTTAGAAGATAAACTTTGTGGTTTGAAATAGCACACTTGTCTTGGAAAACATATTTAGAAAAAAAAATCAAGTAATGCATGAAAGTAATTCAAAGCTTAGCACTTTCAGTGAATAGAGGAGCTAAGAACACAACAGAGCAATAGTTCAGATATATCATTGTCCCTGCATGTACTAGCAAGGTCCCAGTTTACTAACAGTCTAGGGTCCTTTCCATAGTGTCCCACCATCTTCTCTCTTTTCTCATTCGTGAACCAAATGTTCATAATCAATATCAGTTTCCAGGCCCCAACTCAGCTAGCATAGTTTGCTAAGTCACCCTAGCATGCTGATGCCTCTGCTTTGGCCAATTCATCTTTAGGATGTGGCTAAAAATTTGTCTCTGTATAGAACTTTTCATGGCTCATAAGTAACAAAATGCTATTTTGAGCCACAAGAATGTGCCTCTTTTTAACAATTGGATAGATTGTAAGATGGCTTATTTAATGCAGACATTTGAGGAAAATATAACTATATCCAAAATGAAAAAAAAGATGACTACATAAAGAGGGCACAGAGGAGGATGAGAAGTGGAAAAGATAAGAAAAAGTTAAAATGGACAAACATGTAACAAAGTGGAGAGGGGAAATGGGAGAGTTTGAAAGGAAGAAAAGGAAGGAAGAAATTTCGTAGTTAAAACACTATCTTTTTTTTTTTTTGGTTTTCGAGACAGGGTTTCTCTGTGTAGCCTTGGCTGTCCTGGACTCACTTTGTAGACCAGGCTGGCCTCGAACTCACAGCGATCCGCCTGCCTCTGCCTCCCGAGTGCTGGGACTAAAGGCGTGCGCCACCACGCCCGGCTTTTAAAACACGATCTTAAAAATAAACAACAATATTCTTTCTTTGAGTGACCCCAAAAAAGAATAAGCAGGCTACCAAGATGAGACTTGATAGCCAATGACCATATAGTGGGGGAGGAGGTCCCCCTCGGTCATAGACCTAGGGGAGGGGAATAGGGTGAAAGCGGGAGGGAGGGAGGAATGGGAGGATACAAGTGATGGGATAATAATTTAGTTATAATCTGAATAAATTAATAAAATTTTAAAAATTAAAATAAAAAATAAATAACAATAGCAACATCAAAAATGTTGTTGAGACAAAAAGCATAGGGTCCTCTCCTTGCCGGGCAGAGAACCCTTCTTTCTTTACCAATAGTGTAATATCCATGAAAGGGTAATTTCTAGAGTCACAAAACCTGGAGTCTCCTTTCTACCATTATTTCCTTAGTCACCCTTTGGAAAGTCATTTCAGCCCTTTGCCTCATAGTCCTTCATATAGTAAAATTAAGATAATTTATGAAAACCAAATAAAAATGTTATGCCTCCCATGGTGTATGGATGAAGTACTCATGGCTCCTCTTTCCTTACAACTGCTCAGGATGGAAGCCAGGGCTATGTAGGATCTTCCACAGTGACGATTTCACTTCTTTGTTCCTGAGACTGTAGATCAGTGGGTTTAGCATAGGGGTGACCAGATTATTTAAGACCTGAACAGTTGCATCCAACCAAGGGCTTGGTGTTGGCCTTAAGTATATGAGGACAACTGGCATGTAGAAAAGCAAGATGGCGGTAAGGTGGGCACTGCAGGTGGAGAAGGCTCTACGTCGGCCCTCAGCAGAGCGGATCTGCAGAATAGAGCAGACAATGAAGCTGTAGGAAGTGAGGATGAGAAGGAAGCAGCTGAGAGGCATCAGGCCCACACTGATGAACCCCACCATCTCTAGGACTGATGTATCTGCACACGCCAGCTTTAGCATCACAGGGATGTCACAGAAGTAATAGTCCACCTCATTGGGGCCACAGTAGGGCAACTGGAAGGTCAGAGTAGTTAAAAAAGTAGCCTGTATACAGCCAAAAAATGATGTCCCTGAGGCCAAAAAGGCACATACTCTGTGGCTCATAATTACTGAGTAGCGTAGAGGGTAGCATATGGCAACAAAGCGGTCATAGGCCATCACCGTGTACAGGAAACACTCAGTACAACCAAGGAAATGGTAGAAGAAGAGCTGGCACACACAGCCTGCATAGGAGATGGTTCTGCTATTTCCTGAGAGGTAGAATAGCATCTTGGGAGAGCTCACAGAAGGGAAAAATATGTCAAAAATAGACAGCTTACACAGGAAGAAGTACATGGGGGTGTGAAGCCGAGTGGAGGAGACAATTGCCAGTAAGATTAATAAGTTCCCCATCAGGGTAAAGATGTAGAAAGATAAAAACAGAACAAAGAGCATTGTCTCCAAACCCTCTGTGTTTGGGAAACTGAGTCACTACAGAGAGATTCCTCATAGTTTTGAGAATATCTGACTTTAAAAGGATTCAAACTCACCAGTGTGAACACCAATATCAGATTATAAAACTTTTGCTGAAAGCTTTGAGTGTACTTTTAACGTGGGGCAACTTTGTTTCTTACAATAGGCAGGGGACACATCTAAGTACACATATCAGATGCTACCATTGCCTCCTTCAGGGTAAGTGTATTTATTTCTCAGAAGAAATACTTTTTGTAGGGAGATGATCACCTTCTTTGCCAAGAAGAGCAATTTAGAGATACATTGAAAACATCTTCAGGTTAGAAACATTCTCCTATGGCATTTACTTTGAGCATTTTTTTTTTTATATTTTGAACTCTTCTGGTATCTTTAAGTAGCATACTTCCATGATGCCTTTCCTTCTGAAAAATAACAAAAAAGGATTATATTATAAATCATGACAATTAATGTCAATCTGACTTTAGTTCTAATAGCTAAAATAATTTATAAATACCTCTCATACATCTGTAAAGTGAAATTCACAATTATCTTAGCAGAGTCAACAGCAGCAAATATACCTTGTACTATAATACAGTTATATAACACCTAGAAGTATACCTAACAAAACAGTAAATTCTAATTAAAGTCTTTCATTGTATTGCATATCTGAAGCCTACTTTTCCAACTCTCTTAATTTGGTTTAGTATTTTGAAATTATGTACATACAAACATTTATTGAACAACACTATTAAGATTTATACCACAGCTTAAATTAAATCTCTTTAGAATTGAGAGTGCCCAGATGCCCTGGTCTGTCACAGCTGTGTATTTGTATATTCTGGAGCTTTTATCCTAAGGGGACAGAGACAACTCAGAAAGTATTAACCAAGAAGCAAAAGTACAAAAAGAATACTATCAAATTCAGGTTATCATGATAAAATAACAGAAAAAAATGAGCCACGTAGAAGTAGAACAAAGTCAACAAACACAACCACTGTTGCGGAATACACTGTGGAATACACTATGTCTGGAGATGAAGGGGGTCCTTTTCTTGATTCAACTATGGTCAATGGCATTAAAAATGATTCCAACAGTGTGCCTGCCTGTCTGCCCACCTGCCCGCCCACCTGCCCGCCCACCTGTCGGCCTGCCTTTATTTTTTTTCTTGTTCTTTCCACATAAACTAATGAATACTTATTTTGTTCCAAAAATAGGCAGGTCATTTAAAAAGTATGATTACTTTTAACACCGTATCTATGAAAGTAGCAATTACTACTATTAATCAGACCTATGGATTAGAAAAATGAAGTCCGGCTGTATTAAGGAACTTATCGCAATTGCAAAGCTGATAGACTACAGACCTGTTTTGTTCCATTGTTTGTGCCCTTAATCTTTTGAGAAATCGCCCATCAGTTTTCCTTTGCTCAAAGAACTTGCTCCACTGGTGGGCAAGATCCTTGGAGATGGATTCTCACAGCTTCTTTTCTTGAATGTTGGAGACGTTCCAGGTTAATTACCCTTACTTAAAACCGTTTCCTGTTTTAGGAACCATACAACAACATTTTTTAAAATACCGTTAATGACTAAATTTAGTATTATCTCTAAAATGGGATGTTTGGTCCCATTTCCTTACAGAAAGTATTTCTTCTGAGAAGTAAACTTACCCCGAAGGAGACAGTGGTAGCATTTGACATGTGTATCCTTGCCTATCATAAAAAAATGAAAATAAAAATAAAAATGTTGCCAAGTATTAAAAGCACACTCAAAGCTTTAATCAGCAAAAGGTTTATAATCTGACACTGGTGTGTGGACCAGTGACTTGAGTCTTTTCAAAGCCATGGCATTCAGTATGGTGCTCCACATCAGAATCTACCTCTCCTAAATGCCCTTTCTAATAACAATGGCTGAGGCATCCTGTGTCCCCTAACCTCACATTCTGTTGGATACAGTGAAGACAGTAAGATGAGACTCAGTATCATCATAGGTTTAGGAGTGGATGGCTGCCTCTTGACAATTCTAGCCATGCCGGAATAATCTCTCTAAGCAAGTCACGTTCCTCTGTGGCTTTCATCTTCTCCCTTTGATCAGCAAAGGCTCTGAGAGGTCTCTAGTTGTTGCTTGTGCTCAGACACCATGAAACTCTGATTTATAGTCTAAATTGTTAGGTCCATTAGAATGAATATCTGTCCCAAAGACAAGGAAGGATTTATGCGTGACCCTGCTAGTCTGTGAGGTAATCAAGTGGTAGACCTGGACAGGCACAGGAGTACTCACATCATGCTCCTGGGAGCGTGGCTCATGTTTTACACACTGAAATAATAGGGCCTGGCATTTATATTTTTGTCAGAGCCAAGTGCACTGTAGACAAAGGAGTTTTCCTAGCCCTGTTTATGAAGAAGAAAGTCCCATGGGCTGTATAACCAGCATCGGAAAATTCTCCAGATTGCTTTCTGGGATGTGCCTGACAGAGCATCTTAGGTCCTCTTTGGTACCTAGGGATAGCTCTGCAGAAACAATTAGTTTGCCAATTACATTCATTATGTGATCATGAAATAACAGTGATCATATCATTGCAAAGAGCTGCTCTGAAGTAGGAAACATGTTTGTGCCTAGTTGAATAGGCTCCAGTTCTAAGATAAAGTCATCTGCACTGGTATATCAATATTTTGTTGCCTTTTATACCTTTAAACTTTGCTGTGGCATCAATTACTGCATCATTTAAAAAAACTACATACATATGTATATAACTAAAATGTTTATCTTTAACAAGTAATCTTATTCAAAAATAAGCATAATCCCAGCACTCAGGAGACAGGGGCAGGAAGATTTCTGTGAGCTTGAGGCTAATGTTCTAGGCCAGCTAAAGGCTATGTAATGAGATCCTTTCTGGGGAAAAAAAGCACAAAGAAGAAGCATAACTGGTAACTATGTGTTGTGATTTAAAGTTAACACGTTCCACTCTTACAAAGTACCACTACTCAGACTTTCAAAGACAATGAAGTTTGCAATGTACTAAGCTGAACTGGAGATTTGGATTTTCCAGTAAAAGAAGTAAAAGACAATTGCCTAGGCAGGGTGTGGTAGCACATGCATTTAGTCCCAGCACTGGGGAGGCAGAGGCAGCTGGATCACTGTGACTTTGAGGCCAAGGCTAACACAGACAGACCCTGTCTCAAAAAACCAAAAAGACAGATCGCTGTGAGTTCGAGGTCATCCTAGTCTACAAAGTGAGACCAGAACCACCAAGATAACATAGAGAAACCTTGTCTTGAAAAAAATAAAAAGATAAATGCCTAATATCTTCAAATGTTTGCAGACATGGTGTGAATTATTTCCATGAGGACTTCCATATTGAGCCATGTGATAGATTTGTTTTCAAAATAAAAGGGAATTATTTATTATACAATGAAATTAAAATAAATAACCCATAATGTATTTATCTATTTGTCATTGGATGTACTTAAGAAATAAAGATAGCCATTTTATATAGGGCATTTACAATTTGAAGGCAAATTACAACAAATTCTTTCTCATTTTGAAATAAACTTATTTTATTTACACTGTAAAGCTACTCAATGACACCAGCCTAATGCAATAAACAGACCTTGGATAAATAATTATAATTCAACTTAGTTTCCAGGGAAAACAAAACTTATTGGGGATTGTCTGCTGATATGTATTCAGATGCTAATTACTGGCTCCCAAGATCTAGTTGCTGCCCAGAGGAGCACAGTCTCAGATACATCTGTCTGTATTGTATAAACCTTGCCTGAAAAATTATCCCTGTTTGACCAATAAAAAGCCAATACCTGGGCAGGGCCAGAAAAAGGTAGGCATGACGAAGGTTCATTGGATTTGGGAACAGTGGGATCACAGGAGAGAAGCAGACAGGTATTGGAGGAAGAAGGAAGCAAAAAAAGCCACTATGGGTTAGCATAAAGAGAAGAATGCGGCCAGATCAGCGTGGATGGAAGAAAGCGACCCAGATGAAGAACATTAGCAAGTATTTCAGAATTATGAATAGGCGGTAGCCCAGACAGAAATTATTAGAACAGATGCCATGCTATGCGGGCTTGGGAGGTAATGATAGCTTATGAAGATCTGCCATGCCTCAACGGAAATAAGGACATTCTAAAATATATCAGGTGTCTGTGTCTTAATTGATTGTGATAACAGATTAGACAATACCACCATAATAATTATAAGGCTAATAATAAACATTGATAGAACATTCTTTTAAAATAACCACAACAAAAACTAATTGTTGAAGTTTTAAAAGTAACGGTTGATGTAGTAATACAACTTAATTCTCCCCAGAGTATCTTCATACAGTGTTAAACCTCTGTCACTGAAGTTGTAAGAATCAGACTGGTTATGAGAGTGAAAGCCGCCAGATGAGAAGTCTTTGTTTGTTTGTTTGAGACAGGGTTTCACTGTCTAGGCCTGACTGTCCTGGAACTCATTCTGTAGGCAAGCTGTCCTCGAACACAAAGATCCACCTGCCTCTTCCTCCACATCCTGAGATTAAAGGAGTGTGCTACCACTGTCCAGTAGATAAGTCTTAGCTATTAATCTGCAGGATTACAGCTAGCACCATCAGTTGTATTGGATCTGTATGCTAGGCATGCTACACATTATGACTCAAATTTTACCATAAAGTCATCATTCAAATATTATCTCACTTTCTTTTTCCATCTTAGCTTGTGTGTATGAGTGTTTTTGCCTTCATGTACATCTGTGTACTGTACACATGCAATACCTGTGAAGGCCCAAAGAAGATTATCATATCTCCTGCAATAGATGGTTGTGAACTCCCATGTGAGTGCTCAGAATTGAACACAGGTCCTCTGGAAAAGCAGCCAGTTTTTACCTGCTCAGTCAGACTTAGATCTCTTTTATTTTTATAGTAGAAAATTATTTTCAAGAACCTTAAGCTAATTAACCAAGGTGATAAAACTCAATTAACTATATAGCATTGTCCCTCATCTGAAATGTATTCATATGCTCTTGGGGCTATAAAGAAAAATGGTAAGTTTATTCCTAATTGTAGTTTTCACATCTTCACTCATAAGTGACACTTGTCATATGCCATTATTGGAATTTTCCAATACACTTTCACACTGTTAAGTTAAAACTCAACAAATGTGTAATGTGGATCATGTTAACCTCATTTAGTAAATAAGGGCACTGGAACGCTGGACAGTTATGGTGTTCCTAAAGATAGACAGTAGGAGACCCCAGACATTCCCAGGCTTAGCTCATTTTCCACTACATCATCACTGATGCCTAAAATGACTCCATGCAGAAGCAGCTGTCCCTGTGAGAGTGGGAAGTTATTAATAGACTTAATGGGTTCATTGTAGAGATCTGAACAAGTCTCCTGCAAACTTCAAATAATTAAATGATACCAGAATTTGATAATAGAAACAGTATACTTTTCTATCAAAATACAACCACCTTTTGTAGTCACCTGCATTTTCTCAAAACTAAGCATTGTAATAGTAAGATAATTTAACTGTGAAGGAAGAATGTTAATTAAATGCACATTTCTTAAATGACACTTTATCAGAAGAAATATTAATATTTAAGATAAAATCTCTGGCTGTGTGAAGCCAAATGTTTCCTTGTTGTTGTTTTGTTTGTAATTAATTTATGATACGGGATATCAAAATAGAATTTAAGAACCCTACCTAGGGACTGGAGAGATGGCTCAGTGGCTAAGAGCACTGTGTGCTCTTCCAGAGGTCCTGAGTTCAATTCCCAGCACTATATGGTGGTTCACAACCATCTATAATGTGATCTGATGCCCTCCTCTGGTATTCAGGTATACATGCAGATACAGCACTCAGAGGAAGGATAGCAGGTTACCAAGAAGAGACTTGATACCCTATGAGCATATACAGGGGGAGGAAATCCCCCTCAGCAACAGCCATAGGGGAGGGGAATAAGGGGAAATGGGAGGGAGGGAAGAATGGGAGGATACAAGGGATGGGATAACCATTGAGATGTAACAAGAATAAATTAATAAAAAATTTTTTAAAAAATACAGCACTCATATACTTAAAAATTTAAAAAAACATAAGAACCCTACCTAGGGTTCAGACACACAGTAAAGTAATATCCTCTTATTTATAGTGACAAGAATAGATTCTTGTTAAATGTAAGCAAATTACCATATTGGTATAAAGACAAGAATATGGAATGAAGGCTGGGTATAGTAGTGCAAAATTTTTAATCAGAACTCCAAAAAGCAGAAACAAGCAGATCTCTGTGATCTCAAGGCTAGCTTGATCTATTTCATAAGTTTCAGGTCAGGCAAGGCTATGCATTGAAACGTTGTTTTCAGAGAGAGAGAAAGAGAGAGAGAGAGAGAGAGAGAGAGAGAGAGAGAGAGAGAGAGAGAGAGAGAGAGAGAGAGAGAATATTAATTCTGAAAGAATCAATGTGAACAAAGATAGATATTTTCTATTTATTTATTAAATAATCATTTATAAAATTGCAACAAACTATATACAGGTTGAAGAAAAGAAAGTTTACACAATTATAAATGTCTTTGTACAAAGAATTACAGATAATTTGGAAAACATTATTTATCTAATATGTCTTCCTGTAAATGCCATTTACATAGAAAAATGTTACTATAGTCGAGAAGGCTAAATGCATTTAATATATCAAAAATGTCTAATAAATTCAACCTCTCTTCATAAAAGGAATAAACATTCTTTTGGAATTTCTAGGTGCTTCATCTGGAGAAGTGTCAGTCTTTTACTTTTATTTTTATTATTAATTTATTCTTGTTACATCTCAATGGTTATCCCATCCCTTGTGTCCTCCCATTCTTCCCTCCTTCCCATTTTCCCCGTATTCCCCTCCCCTATGACTGTTCCTGAGGGGGATTTCCTTCCCCTGTATATGCTCATAGGGTACCAAGTCTCTTCTTGGTAACCTGCTGTCCTTCCTACTTAACATGTTAATTTAGGAGGTTATGTGGGCTTGTCTACTAAGAATACAGAACATTAAAAATGCTTGACAGTATAATTTCAGGTCACTGTGAAATAACAATTATTTAGCCAAAGAGGACATATGGCATCTATATTTCCATCCAAGAAAAATACAATGCTTAGTTTTTAAAAAACTAATAAAAATAACGACTTGTTTGACAGAAAAGCCTTAATTTTCTTTAGGAAGACTTAAATTATGAAGTACAGGAAATCACTCCATCAACGTAATTAATTTTTGACCCAGCTATCCCACTCCTTGGAATATACCCAGAAAATGCCCTATCACACAACAGGGACATATGCTCAACCATGTTCATAGCTGCTTTATACATAATAGCCAGAACATGGAAACAGCCTAAGTGTCCCTCAGTAGAAGAATGGACTAAGAAACTGTGGTACATTTACACTATGGAATACTACTAAGCTGTTAAACACAAGGAATTCCTGAAATTTGTGGACAAATGGATTGATCTAGAAATTATCATAATGAGTGAGTTCACCCAGAAGCAAAAAGAGACAAATGGTATATACTCACTGATATCAAAACACTAGTCCAAGGGATACGTACCATGAAAGATTTTTTAAAAAAATTTCTAAGCTGATGATTTAATGGCTAAATCTAAACACTTTCCATGTCTCAGTACAAACAACTAATCCGAGATATGCTGGATTGTTTTCCACAGGATGAAGATCGAATTCTAGCTTTATGATAGTACATTATTGGACTCAATAAAGGAGAATGTACAAAGAAGTTTTTGTCTTTTGGCCAAACAGGAATGTCCTGCTGTGTAGAACTAAGTTTCTAACCCATGTGGTATGTCTTAAATGCTTTTCACCCTAATGTTCAGATGGGCATACTTCCTTCAACTACTGTTTAGGATATGGTCTTACTGAATATCCTGGTGGTCCTTGGATTTTCCATCTTCTTAGCTGAGGTTCAGAACTGCTGGAAATACAAGTGTTTTACTTTCTTTTTCATCTGTGTGATAAAACACTAAAACTAAGGCAACTTATAAAAGTAAGTGTTTAATTGGGCTTCCAGTTCCATAGTGTTAGCATCCGATGGTTGACAGAAGCATAGCAGCTGGAACAGTTGAAAGTGCACCTCTCAAATGGCAATCAGGAGACAAAGGCCACACTCTGAATGGCATGACCCTTTGTGAAACCTCAAAGACCAACCCCAGTAGCTTATCTCCTCCAGCAAAGAAACACCTCCTGGGCCTTCCCAAACAGTTCCACTGACTGGGGACCAAGCATTTAAACATATATACCGATGGGGCTATTTATATTTAAACCACCACAATAGATATGTGCCCAATTTCTTTAACAGTTTCAATTTTTGTACTAATGATATTCTCAAGTTTTTTATTTTATCATTTAACGTGTATTGGTACTGTATCTGGGCTATCTGTCTACTAAAGACATGTATGGTACCTGAAGAAGCCAGAAGTGGGCATCAGATATCCTGAAACCGGATTTAAAGACAGTTGTGAACCACCACATGCTCAAAATTGACTATAGTTCCTCTGGAAGAGAACCTGGTGCTTTAACCTGCTGACCCATTTATCTAGGCCCAGTAATTTTTTTTAGTCCTTAGTCAAATTTATTTTCAGTAGAAAAAAGAAAATACAATGATTACATAGACATGTATTTCCTCAGTGCGGGTGCAGGTGCGGGTGCCGGTGTGGGTGCGGGTGCATGTGCACTTCTGTGTCTGTGTATGTGTGTGTTTCAAGACAGGGTCTTTCTGTGTAGTCCTGGCTGTCCTGGAACTCACTCTGCAGTCTAGACTCAGATTATCAGAGATCCACCTGCCTCTGCTCCCAAGTGCCAGGACTAAAGGCATGGGCCACAACAATCCAGCCATATAATTGTTTTTTAAAATTGATACGGCATATGCATATTAGAGATATTAGTCAGCTGTATGGGGTGTGTTTGGTTCTATATGGATAGAAATCACCAAAAGAAAACCTAACATCCACAGTGTTGGTCTCCAAGACCTTGATTGCTAAGGTCCATGGATTTATAACTATTGTTACTTAGAACAGAATTGTATCACTTTGTGACACAGAATCTGGGGATTTGGGCACTTGAGAGACTTACACTGGATCTGGATCGCCACTAGTCCTAAAAGTGATAGTTAGTGTTACCACCAGCACTTTGCCACAGAGCAATGCCAACTCCAACACCTTGGTTGTTAGGATCTTCTCTCCTAATAATGACTGAAATAGTACTTGGAGAAATAATCTCTATGTGTCCTGGACAAAAATGAATATAGGATTTTCTAGTATTCATCAAATCTTTAATAGAGTACAGCTTTCCAGTGTGTCTCAAATGGCCCTGAGTAGAACATGTCTTCAGCAGAATGTAGCAGTGACTGCAAATGTAAAGCAACACTGGATTCGCCTTTCGGTTGTAGTCAACTTTGCAGCAGCCAAAACCAAATTCAGGGTAGACACAACACACAAGAAATGAAAAGGGGGTCTTCTTAAAGCGTGCATGGTTCTTTAGTGTCTAGGAGACATAAAAATGTCATCCATAAAAGGAGATTTCAACAAATGGTCCAACATAAAACTTGTCTTAAATATTTTTTTCATATTTAATTACGTATATGTGTGTATTTCTGCAGGGGTATGGGACGGTGAGTGGAAACCTGAAGAAGGCAATAGATCCCTTGGAGTTGGAGTTACAGGCAGTTGTAAGACAACAGATATGAGTCATGGAGACTGAGCTCTGGTTCTCTGTAAGAGCAGCACATATTTTAGACCACTGGGCAGTGTCTCCTGTCCTAGAAAACAGAGCTTAATTGTGAAAAGTGATACTTGATCAGATTAAAGTTTGGTTTGTTGGTGTGCTTGTTGACAGTGTATCTCTACATACCCTTGGCTGTCCTGTGATGTACTATGTGGATCAGGCTGGCCTCAAACTCATAGAGATGTGGCTGCCTTTGCATCCTGAATGCTGTGGTTCAAGGCACGGCACGCACCACCACACAGACATTTGTTTGTCTGTATGCATGTATGTGCTCAAAAGTGGTGTTGCCAATAAAGGGTCAAAAGAGGGATCTTAATACCATGGAGTGTGAGTGACTACAGTACTTGGAAATGAACCTGCATCTCTGGAAAACCAGCACACTTTTAACAACTGAACAATCTCTCCAGCCCCTAAAGCTGAAGAAGCTACAATTGACGCAGCATTTCTTCACATGGAAACTCAAGAAAGAAAAAATTAATAAAGCAAACATGCTGCTTAAAAGCTGTCACTATGTCTCCAAGTCAAAGGAGAAAATAAAGCAGGATTGTTTTGTTTTGTTGTTTAGTGAGGAGGTCCCCCCCCATCCTCCACTCCCCCCAATCCCCACTCCCCATCAGGGCAGAACCACTGGTCTCTCTTCTGGTTACCTCCTCCAGTCCATGGTTGTCCTTCTGCCATACAACAGCCCGGCCACAGCCCCCCACCCACCTTGTCCTTAATCCCTGGCCCCAAATGGTGCCTCTCAGACTTATCACAGATGTTTATCTCAGTGGGGGCATCAATGGGGTCAAGCCACCCAAGACTGCTTTCACCTTGGACACAGTCTAAGGCAAGGTCACGTTCCTCCCACACTCTATTGTTCCGTTCCTCAAATCAAGAACCTGGAGAGCTGCTCTTCCAGAGGACCCAAATTCATGTCACATCAGGACTCTGAATGCTGTACGTATTATAGTTTTGGTTTAACGTCTCGGTTTCACAGGTGAGATATTAATCACCTAAAGGGTAATTTACCCATCATCATATAACCATTTAGCTTTGTGCTCAGGAGTCTAGAGGTGGTCTTCTAGTAAGTGGTATGATCTTACTACCTATAAGAGAGTAAAACAAGGATTGGACAGATGTTTCAATGGCTAAAAGCAAAGGGTTTGACTCCAAGAACCTGCATATAAAACTGCAGTTCCAGGAAATCCAAACCCTCTTCTGGCCTCTGTGGACACTAGGCACACATGTGCTGCACATACATGCATGCAGGCAAAAATAAAAATGTCCTCATACATATAAAAACAAAAACAAAAATAAGTAAGCTACTGAAAGGCAAAATGATAGTCGATGAGGCATAGGCAGACAGAAAATACCCTCCCACCAAGGCCTACCACATCAGGAGCCACTATGGTGTGTGCAGGTATGTGGTAGAGGGACAGGGGAGAAACAGAAGCTGAATAGTTTGAGCACTATGACAAGAGACAGAATTGGAGACAGGGGAGGAGACCAGTTGGGTGTGCATAGCCTGCCCCACCACCTGAGGTCATGGTGAAGGACTTGGGGAAGTCTTGGGCAAGTTAAACTTGAAGGAGCTCTGGGTCTCTTTGTCCACCTTCCCAGTTTAACTACATTGAATAAATGTTTTTGTTAGGGACAGTAGGCCATATGGCCAATGTTCAGCCATCTTGTCAGAGCCTATACCTTTAGGTTTCTATTTTTCCAGCAGTCTGTCATTTACCAGAAACCAGCTGACCCTGTTGTGGTTCGGCAGTTAGACTAAAGATAAGATTAAGATAGAACCACCCTGTTGTGGTTTATCAGTTAGACTAGATAAGGATAGATCAAAATATTCAGTGTGGTAGAACTTTATGACGTGCTTGGAATTCCCCATGTCTTGAGATAGCCTGCCACTGGGTTGCCATAGCAACATGCTTCCCTGTCTCCTGCCTTATAAAAACTGCTACTTGAAAAATAAAGTTTGAGAGTTTGATCAATATTAAGACTTGCTTTCCTTCTTTGTGTCTTGTGTTTTGTCCCTCATTCAGGTGATTCTCCTCTCAAAATTTAGTCAAACTCCCACTGGTCGGGGTCACATTTTATTTTATTTTGTACCATCAATTTAGCTTTTAAAGTTGGCTTAATGGAGACAAGTGGTAAAATCTGGCTGAAGGCAAAAACTGCCTCCCTCCAATTGTTGCATTAATACTCTGGACACATCAAAAATGTTGGTGCTGGTAATGGGATAATAAAACTAATTCATGTTCATTGAGTCACTCCACAAAAGACCAATCAAAAGTCATAGTTGAAATAGACACTTTAATATTGGTAAAACAGGAATCTGCAGGTATAGGGTCGGTATGTAAAAGAGTGAGTTTCAGAGTGATCAGAGGAACCCCATTCTTCACAGGCTGGACAAACCATATTTGGATCTCAGCACAAACTACATTAATTCTGAGTAAACCAGACCATAACCAAATTCATGGGCTTAGTAGATTAAAACTAGGTCTAAAGGTTTCATCATCAACCTCATACAGAATGACTGATGGTTAAAGACAGACTTCTATTTACAAATATGACTCACCTCAAATCACTTGGGCAGGAGAAAGAAAGGTGTGGAGCATAGACTGTCAATGCACACCCAGAGTGCATGAAGAATGTTCTCACCAGTAACAGTGGGCAAAATGAAGACCTTGATTCTTTATGATCTTGAAGTTACATTGCCCGTGAAGTTGGCTTTCAGTTTACCTCCAACTTCTTCCAAGAAAAGAAAAACTCATATTGTATTGAGTATAATATATAATGACAAGTGTATGAAATGAAAGGTGAGTGGGAAAAGATAATGAAGACAATTATTTAACGCAGGCATTCTGTAGCAGCACTGCCAGTCTTTAGACTACAAAGTAACATGTTTTTAAAAGTTGGGAGAAACATACTACATGCAAATATTCTACACTACTCCAAGATAGGAAATAGTTTTTGTCTACCAGCACTTGTCATAAGGGATACACAGAAACCAAAATGTATATCCAATGGGATAGCCAAAGCGATGTGGTCATCCTTCATTTTTATAGTAAGGTACAGGTCATATGGTACTTAAGACAGACATCTATTTTAGCAGAAGAGAAGATGAAGGATATGGCAGGAGGCAGAGATGGGCTTCCTTTTGGATATCACCCTCATCATGCGAAGATCGAGGAACTCACAGATGTCTTCATGAACTTATTGGCAGTGCGCGTAAACTTGGAGAAGCCACGGACTGTGAGTAGGGGAGACAAGAGTCAGGGCTTCGAGATAACAGATGGGGAGAAAGCTCTTGCCTTGACTTCTCTCCACTTCTCAAGTCACCCACCCTTATCCTTGCTCTATCTTTCCTCAGTATCCCTAGCTTCTCCTTTCTGTATGCCCCAACTGGCCTTTCATTCATGCTGACTCAGAATGCATTAACAGGGAGACAATGAATGCCCAAGAAAAAATTTGTTCTGAGTCCAGAAGTGTTGAGACTCAGTTCAGTACTGAGAGAGAGAGAGAGAGAGAGAGAGAGAGAGAGAGAGAGAGAGAGAGAGAGAGAGAGAGAGAGAGAGAGAGGACAATCACTGCCACACTGTGTGCTTGCCACTTCCCATCTCCCCATCTATATCGCTTCCAACTTCGTTCGCCTCTTTCCAGCTCCAATTACACATTTCAACCATATTCTGCCACAGACAGATGAACTAAGGGAGCAGAAAAAGCTCTGAGTCTGCATTGGGGATATGAATGTGGGGAAGACCCAGTGTTCATTCTCTTCCAGGGCTGGAGGCACAGTAGCTGACTCCCTAATTAAGGAGATGGAAAGGGGTGGGGACTGTGCTCCTACCTGCATTATTGTGAAGCCAGACCACAGCCTTTCTTTCCAGAAGTCCCCACTCATTCTTCAAGTCCTTGCTATATGCATGCAGCCAGATCACAGCTAGCATTGTAGCCCAGATTGAGGGCTCTTGTACCTGCACAGACAAAGAATTCCCTCATTCCCAGGATGGACCAAGAAGTCGCTCAAGAGGACGCATACAAAACCTCATTTCTTCCCCATTCTGTATCCCCCAAACTGCTACTGCTGCAATGAGTTTCTTGGTTCCCATCTAGCCCCACATTGAACATATTGTGTTTGATATTTCCCCTGATTATCAGGTTACTAATCCACTGAGACGTAGGACAGAAAAGTCTCTAGCTGTAGCTCAAGCACAACTTCTAGGTCAGTGATGGAAACCCATTAAAGTCCTCTAAAGAGGATGCCCAACTCTACTCAGAGAAGAACATACATAAATAGCTGATTTTATAAAATCTTTTTTGTTACACAAATCCTCCACCCCATTTCCAATCTAGAATGGGGAACAACAAAACAACAACAACAACAATTTCAACTCAATAGTTACAAGGGGAAAAAAAAGTCATACAAAAGTAAAACGTTTTACCCAATGTTATCCCAGCATCAATGACAGAGGTGGGACTGAAGACCAAATAAGTTTTCAGTAATCACACTGTTGAACTGAAGACTTTAGTAAAATAATTATATTACCCATGAGTTTTCACCCATTTTTCCTTAAGGTTTCGGCTTTTAGACTCAGCCAATCAGTGAATATCCCTGCTTTAGAGTATGGCTCTCCGCATTTAGCAGCAGCTATCTTGTCCTCTCTGAATGATGCCTCCTTCACTTCCTTCCTAAGACACCTGTTCACGCTCATGCCTAAGAACCCCAGGCATGCTCTCCTTCTCTAAGATACCACAGCGATTTTTAAATATACCCTGAAATGGTCACATCTGGAGGTAAATGTACTTGAGAAAGTCGGTGAGTACAACCAAAGCATTTGGCTTTACAGGTCAGCCTGGGGCCTCTACCAACTATCCAACCTGCTGCTTCTCACGGCGTCGGCCAGTTGAAATGTCTGATTATATGAGCAACTTCTGGAAAGACATTGTGTCTCTCTTCTATGCTTGTATAGGTGAGAATTTAGAACCAATAGCCATACTTGCTTTTATTGATATATAGGTTGCATTCATTTTAAGAAACAAAATCCAGATTTATCCAATACTTTTGGAGCCCAGACCCACTTTTCTACTACTTTGGACCAGGGTTCTATTGCCTAGCTTTTCCCTCAGTTCTGTCATACGTCAATAGGAACCTCTGGGTCGACATGCTCACCAGAACCGTCATTGGAAATACTGACCTATATAAAAATGCAGAATTTGGTGGATTTAAAAAACATTCAAATAAAATATTTAAGTACTTAAAAATTACTACAGCTTAAAATCCATGCGCTATTTAGTGCCATGTATTTTCAAATACCTCGTCCTCGCTCATTCATTCCAGATACTTCCTTTTTCAATAAATTCCTTTACTAAAATCTTATACAGCAAGTCTCTTGATTTCTTTATTCTCAGAACCTGGTTGCCGTGTTGTAGAATGGATGCTCATCTCACATGTGTTGCTCTCAACCAATCTGTGTTAAAATTTTCTTTATCCCTGTATCTTCTTTCCAATTTGTGTAAATTACCCTTTTGATTCTTTGTTCTAAAACAGCATCTATATAAAAATATAATGCTAGACACATGTCCTTTAAAATCTTCAAATACCCAGGTTTTAAAAAGCAAACACAAACAGCCACAATAATTTTAGCATTTGTTGTTGTTTCAAGGGCTTCAGATTGCAAGGCTTGGACTTGTCCAGCATGAGACGTATATTCCCGTGAACTGTACCTTCAGTTGCTCATGTGTTTTAGAGCTTTATATGCCCATGAACTGTACTCTCAGTTGCCCATATATTATATTTAACTCCATATACTACATATAATAAGGTTAACATGTAATCCAAACCAAATGAATTTTGTGATGTATTTTTGTGTTGACTCTTTGAAATAGCTTTGTGCTAAACACAAGTGCAGTTCAGTTTAAACTGTGGCTTCTTTTTGCATTAGCCACATTCCAGACATACAATAGCTACATGCCACTACTGAATACTGTACTTGAAAATGTGGTTAGAGTCTACATGACATTTATTTCATCACATTCCAGGTTTAGGAATTATGCAGAATAATTTTTTTCTTCATGTTATGCAATTTATCCTAGATTTCAAGAATTTATCATCAGTTAGGTGATTTGTCAAGTTATTATACAAATTGAAGTGTAACTGATCTACATCACCATAATTCAATTTATTTGAGATAACTGGTCAGCCTATTGTGACTTCAATTAATTTTGTCTCAAGTGTGGACCATAACCTTTAGTTGAAGGTGAAGCCAAATGGGACTGTTATTAGGGCATCTTAAGACACAGACCTAGCACTGAAGACAGCTTTACCCATCAAAGACAAACAAGGTTTGTACCATTCACCTTCTTAATTTGTAAATAGTAACATAGAAAGCTAGCTTCCCTACTTAACTGATGTGAGGGACACGTAACAGTATTTTTACTTGTACAACTAAGTTATCTGACAGAAATACAAATGAAGTAGAGGAGGATTTTTAATTTTCTTTTGTCATGCATTACCCTTGGAATAAACTTAATATGAATATTAGTCTATTCTTCTTCCTATAGTTCCTTTATAATCACAAAACTGTCAATTTCTGTTTATTGGGTGTTAATCTAGGCAATATCTTAAGAAGACCTTGATTCATTATAAAAAAAAAAAAAACCTTTCACTACTAACAATATTATATTTTAAAAAATACACTTTTCTTTGGATCTTACCTTAGTAGGTTGTGAAGCCTTTATGTCTTCCAAACTAGTACCTAGGATCTTAGCTAAATCCTCATTCATATCCCAGGAACCATCTGCATTTTGGAGATAGATCAGCTGTGCCATACTATGCTCCTTACTCCCTTTGAGAAGAAAACAAAAGATAAAGTGCTGGGAAATTATGTAGCCACTGTTCTCTTAAGCCTACCTGATTGGTTTTCTGAATTCAGAGCCATACAATAGCAAGACAGCTGTAGAAAGAAAGCCTTCAAGCATCCTCAAGATGTATCTTCATGCCCAATATGTGAAAGGGTGGCCACAGTAGAATGAGCCAAATACAATGGCATCCCAGTTCTGCAGGCCCTGCCTACAAGGGACTTGTGTAGGAAAAGATGGCAAAGAGGGGCTTGTTAGCCTAAAGGCACACCAGGGCCCATTTTAGAGGAGGTTATATTGTAGTCAATGGAGCTGTGCTGACCATAACCAGTGGAGGTACTAGACAAAGCTCCCCAAAGAAGTCCTGGTAGAGAGATATGGAGGACTAGTTCTTCAATCCCCACAGATTAGAGAAATAAACTAAAAGTCCATCTCACCTTGTTGGTAACTATCATATTTGGCGAGGTGGGGCAACTCAGGGCGAGAATCTGTGTGAATGATACATTTCATCGTCTGGTTGTAATGAGGCTGCTGGAGTGCGCCTAGTTCGATGAGCGAGAGACAAACCTTGGTAAGACAACGTCCCTGAGAAAATGCTCAGTGAGGCTGTAGGAGCCGTTACGATACATTGGACTTAAAGGTTCCTCACCACTGGGCATGCGCGCCATCACGCCACAGAATCCCGTGAGTATACTCCTTGGAGGCTGAGGTACAGGAGCAGTGGAGCAGAGTAAACTTCTGGGTAAATCTGAAAGACACCACTGCAGACATTTACACTGAGGCATCTATGCTCTCCAAAGCTAAAAAAGATAGTCTGACGATTTAGGATGCAATCACTCTCATCTTCTTCAGCTTTACTCATCACCTTATATTTTATTTTTCTCCCACATGCTGCCTTCTAGTGTACTCTCTAAGCCACTCTATTTTCTACCTTCTTTCCCCTGGGACCCCCACACACAGGAAATAATCTTTCATCCATATGTTGACTCATGCCAGGGAGCTTTCAACCATGTCTTAGCTTGAAGTGAATTTTTTCTTCCTCACATAAAATTGCTATCACTCCCAAACTGTCCATGCCCATGGACTGTATGTGTAAGAATGGGGCTTGAGAAGTGGTGCTGGCAGCTTTTCCAGGCTCACGAGGTCACACTTCCTCCCTCATTTGAGTTCCCTCCCGTCTATCTTCATATTTTCAGGCATCTTCGTTACTTCCTGTGATCCACTGAACTACCTCTAACTCAGGCTACCCAACCTCCACTCCCCTTCAATCTCTGCCATCAACATGAGAACTCTGCTCCCTTTGTGGGTAGCATATGCCACCATGAACAGACCCGACTTCCTCAAATCCAAGAACTTTGGCTGTATTCTACTTAGCACCAGCCTCCCCTCTCATGACAAACTTGTCATCATTCAGCATTGTTCTATTTTTCAGAAATAAATTAGAATTAATATGTATGAACATATATACTAATACATATGTCTACATATGTATATATCATATATGAATACACATACACACATATATATATACATACGTACATTATATATACATGTATGTCTAGTGCTTTAGTTTAGAAACTATTATATTTGGTCTCTAACAACATTTTAGAGTACTTAAATCCTCCGTTCTTCTACTTTTCCACTTAACATCAAGTTCTTCCTAACAACCTTTGTTCTGTACTCAGTCCAACACTTTGCACACGCATACCAATTACTTAAATTGCTTATCAGTCACTTCCTCTGCATTACACCTATTTGGCAAAATCCTAATTTTGGAATGAAGCCAAAATTCCATTTCATTTTTATTCAGAAATTAGTGAGCACTGCTGAAATTAGTCCCCTAGACAACGATCATCTTTAGTTGTTATAAGGGCACGCTTATCCTGAACAGACAATTATATTTCTCCCTGACATTCCATTTTACCACTGTCCCTAGTCGGTCTTTCAAGTCCCCTCTTATCAAAGTCTTCACTTCCTCATGTCTCAGACTGTTTCAGTCATTACGCATCATTGTGCCCTTTAGCAGTCTAGTCATGCACACCACAGACCATCTTAAACTTTTAACTCTTCATTATTCAAGGTTCCTATGCATTTCTTTAAATATTGATTTATTATCTATACAGTGCTCTGCCTGTGCCTTCACACCAGAAGAGGGTATTAGATCTTATCATAGATGGTTGTAAGCCACCGTGTGGCTGCTGGGAATTGAACTCAGGACCTCTGGAAGAGCAGCCAGTGCTCTTAACCTCTGAGGCATCTCTCCAGTCCTTTCTTTGAAAGTTTTACATTTAAATTTTTCCTTGTTTCTTTTCTGAAAACATGGTTTCAAGTCTCTTTCTCAGTTGATTTATATATATATAATCTCCTTGGAAGAGAGGACTTTAAGACTAATCACAAATCCTATATGTGGAAGGACAAGAAAAAAAAAAAAAGAACTTGAGAATATTTTATACATTTTCTTTATATAGTATTTTCAGATAGTAAAAATTCCTTATTCATAAAAAGATTTCTGGGATAAAACTTACTAGAGTAATTTCTTGACCCCGCAGAGGAACCACCAAAAAGAATTGGCCTTGGGATCTCCCTATGAACCAGGGGCCCCTGGACTGGCTCATTGAGCTCCTTGTTGATGGCAACAAAGGCCGTGAAGGAGCTCATCACGCCAGACTCTAAGCTGATGTCCAGCACGTCTCTTTTATAGATCAGTGACGTCTCCTTGAAGCCAAAGTCTTTGGCCTGGATCATGGACTTGGCAGCAAGACGATGAATGGTGAGACTGAAAGAAAAAAACTTTCTGAGAGTAAGAGGAAAACCCACATGCCTTTCGTTGGAGCCTTTCAACGTTACACATCACAGAAGGAAAAGAATATCAGGGAGAAGGGCCCAGTGTCAGGAATTCAGGAATTCAGCCGTTAAAGACTACGGGGACAAAGAAAGAAGGAAGGGGAAAGAAAACAGAACACTCACTTGTCATCAGGCTTAGGTTGTACAGAAAACGTCACCTTCTCCTCATAACTTTTGCCACGAAGCGTGTATCTGAGACACACTTCACCTGTAGCCTCTTCTTGCTATAAGTTGGAGACAAAGAGAAAAAAAATAATCACTAGGAAGATAGTGAGGACATAAGCTGCAGGCCACCATCCCCAGCTTAATATATTCAAGTTTCTTTCCAGAAACCATGTCTTCAGGAGAGCAGGAACCTGAAGTGATGAGAAGAGTTCCTGGCCAGTACTAGCTAGCAAATATAATACCCTGTGGGAGGATACAAGGGATGGGATAGCAATTGAGATGTAATATGAATAAATAAATTAATTATATATATATATATATATATATATATATATATATATATACATACATACATACATATATAATAAAATACAGAAAAAAAAATGAAAACCATCTACTTCATTTATTTAATGAGTCTGCCAGGGAGGTAGCTGGACCAAGAAGAAAGACTAATGTTGTGGACTCACCGGTATCTGTCCAACCAGTAGGGAGTAGATGATTAACCTTTGACCCCTAAAGATAACAGTTTGTTCTGGAGATAGCATGTGTGCAAACACCTGAGGAGGCAAACTCCAGCTCAGAGAGATATCCTCTACTACAGACTGTAAAGAACGCCTCAGGGACCTAAGGGCCTGCAGGAGGAGAAAGAGCAGAGTCGGTATAAGCAAGTCATGATAGTGATTTGTACCCTTAATGCCATACTGTACAATGTGGTCATGGGCCATAATGAATGTTATGTCTAATTCCTACCACTGTATAAAGTGTAGCCTTATTGCTCTTCCATTGCAATCTAAAGGAAACCACATTTAACACACAAATGTGAATGGATAAAATGCTGAGAGGAGGAGATTCATGGAGAAGAGATTTAGTAAAGATGATACTGTGAGTCAGAAGCTTAGAAATATGTCTAAAGATGGATTCTTTTTATACATATTAATAAAACTGCATGAATTTGAAGTCACCTTAATTGTATAATACATGTCACACTTGATGTTTCTCCTTTGCTTGATATCGTTTGCAGTAAGGGTTGAATACAACACTAGGAGAGGTCCTGAAGTGCGTACCTGAGTCTTAGGTATGACAACCAAAGTTCTTAGTCCGTCTGGATTCAACATAAAAAGCCTCAACTCTCAGCAAATCATCTCTGAGCTAATGTATAAAAGGATCAGAGACATACTATAGTGGGCCCTCTTTCCACAGGTTGGAATTGTCCCCACCAAGTATACGAGCTAAGCATTGGAGGCATCAGGAAATGTATTCTTGAAGAAGCTTGTATTCATGCCCTTGAAGAAATGTCCCTCTCTATCTCAGCTTTTACTTGTATTATCCAGTTCTTTATACACAGTGTACCCTCACCTTGGACTGCATCCGATCATTGCCTGTGATAAACTCTGCAGTGCCCCCTGATACCCGGGCAAGGCTCTTTATTAAGCTAGTGGAGGCCCCTTCTCCAATGCCAAATGAGAAACATCTGTGAAGGTAAGAAGATGGAGCTTAAAGATTGAACTTGAATGCAATTATCAAACTAGCACATCATTATCAAAAATTATATGAACACAGTGTACTTCCTTGACTAACTTTGGAATAATTTTATTCATCAAATATGTTCTATTTTAAAGATACATTAAAAAAGGCCTCACAGTTGGGAAACAATTTACCTATCCAGAGTCTCCTGAGATAATCTATTTCATTTTCACATGAAGATCTGGGGTGCAAAAATCAAAGGAATCTGCCCAAAATTATGCCCTACCAACTGATCTATGTAAACACACAGTTCCTCTTTTGAAAGATATAAAGGTGTTAACAGTACCTACTTGACACTGCCTAGCACAGTGTTTGCCCTGGCAGGGGGAACGTCAGGCTGATGAACATGCCCCTGCCTTTTAAAGGAAAAATTCTCTATTCCAAGTAGATGAACACAAAGCAATGGGTTTTTTTTTTCTTTCCACTGTTTAATTTCCCAGAACAGTATACACACAAATAATATATTATTCGCAAAACAAATAAGCATTTTAGATGGTATAACACAGCCTTCATTGTAAATCAATACACTGTAAATTGGGACTGTTCATTGGTCTCTTTTGATTGGGTTAATATAAGTCACAGCTCCCAGTGGCATCAGGTACAAAATTAATTCTCTAAAATATGCAAGAATCAGGACCCAGTTCCTAATTGTAGTGAACTGATTGGGAATTTTCATCCTATAGAACACAGCCCATCATGATCTTTATATCACCATGTCAAAATTTCTACTATACACTTTCAATCGTGAGCTATATATCTTTGTGTATTAAATCAAACTGAAAGCTGTTTGTGTCTGAATGCCTAGAACTCACAAGAGTGCTTCATGTGGGTGCTAATGAAAACAATAAGTAGAATGAAAGAAATTTTTCATGATACTTACATTGTATCAAGATAATTCCTGATGCTTATGTAGTTTTATTACTTCTACCATCACAGTAAAACTTTAAATTAATATTATCACTTTCTCTACTTTGAGTAACAAATATAAGAGTTAGAGATGTGAGTTGAACTCACCATTTAGTAAGCAATTTAATAAGTCAGTGTGAGCTACAGGAATTAAATATGTAGCTTGGACCCCAACACTCAGCGTGGGCTCTGCTCATGTAAATACTAGCTGTAGTTTAGAAAACTAGAAAAGGTCCATAAATATTTTCCTTTCATTCTTTAAAAGTTTCGTACATATATACAATGTATTTTAATTATGTCCACCTTTCACTAATGTCTCTAAGTCCTCCAAGACGCTCTGTTTCAACTGTATCCCTACCAACTTCACATCCTCTTTTTTATGGCCCACTGAGGTCAGTCAGTGCTTTCCTTCATCTGATGGTGCACTGGCACATGTGCAACCCACCAATGACCACTGTCCTAAAACAAACTGATTTCCCTACCCTAGCAATGCTCATTTGTCAACGCTTCACTCAATGGAAATGAGTCTCTTTCCCATGGAATTTCTACAAGGTATTTTTAATAAACGTCAAGGAAAATAAGACAATTAAATTATGCCTCTACCGTGATAGTAACAACATATGGTTCAAGACCTCAGAAGTTATCCATTTACCTTGTGAAGCAAATAACAAGCACAAATAACAGGTAAAAACCTAAGATTGGGCTTTCAAAGAGCAGTGTCCTTTGTAATAGACTTTTGGACAGAACCCTTTGGGGACACGCACACTCAAGAGGTTCAAAAAGGTAAGGGTAAATTAGTTTCCATGTAAGTGATGTTATTTGGAGTACTGATTTTATTTTCATGGAAAATAAATAATCACTTGGTAAATCTCAATTTTTTCAATCAGTGTCAAAAGTGCTTAGTATCAGGTAATGCACAGCTATGTTTGGCCTTGGTAAAATCCTGTTCCCTGGTAGAAATAAAACTGCCCTCATACCTGTGCCTTTTGCTGTGGAACGTAACTTCTCTGATTACATTAAAAGTTTCCACAACTTCTCCATCGGTGAAGACAAAGATCTGTACAAAACAAACAAAAGAACACCCATCAAGTTGGACCTACAAAAAACATTATGATGGGCGGATCTGATCCCAGGGGTCGTGCTCAAATTATGGCACCAGCCAAGGACAATACATGCAGTAAACTTTGAACCCCTAACCAGATCTAGCCAATGGACAGTACATTCTCCACAGTTGAGTGGAGAGTGGGGACTGACTTTCACACAAACTCGGGTGCCCCATATTTGACCATCTCCCCTGGATAGGGAGGCCTGGCGACACTCAGAGGAAGGATAGCAGGCTACCAAGAAGAGACTTGATACCCTATGAGCATATAAAGGGGGAGGAAGTCCCCCTCAGTCACAGTCATAGGGGAGGGGAGTAAGGGGAAAATGGGAGGGAGGGAGGAATGGGAGGATACAAGGGATGGTATAACAATTGAGATGTAATATGAATACATTAATAAAATATAGTTTTTAAAAGTTGATTTTAAGAGAATAGAACTTAACCCTTGAAACAATTCAACTAATTTTCTTTGGTTTTGGTGCCTTTTTAAACAGACTGGGGATCACTGTTTTCCAGGGTTTTGTGACTTGGAATGTTTGCACATGGTCAGCACTCAGAAACATTATAAGTTTTAGCCATTAACCACACCACATTAGTTTTGCTTTAGTTAAGAAGACAAGTGCCTCTTATCTTTATTTATCTCTCCTCTACAGTAGAAGCCTGAAGTACATACACTGTTTCTATAGTTTTGTGTTGACAGTCAAGAACATGTATCCTTAAGGAGAATTTCCATTCTCTCTGTCCCTTCTGTTCGCCTTGTTCCAATTCTTACCTGTAAAGGATGTCCTGGGATGGGAGTTTTCCTAAAAATTTTCCGTAGTGGTGTTAAAATTTCTGTCCCTCCAAGATCTGCCAACATGAGCTTCACTTTCTCCACTGCTTTCTTCATGGTTTCCTGAGTGTACTTCACACTCTCCCTGAGAGAAACAAGAACACATGGTCAGGTGATAGCAGCATCAAGTTGTCAGGGCTGGGAAGCCTCATCAAATAGTATCTGAATTTCCCCCCAAGTCCTGGTCAACTTTTCACCAAATGTCTTACAATGCATTTCCTTCCTTAAAATATATTTCTAACTGTGGATCTATAGTATAATCATTCTGCACTATATGGATAATAGCCTTTTATTACTATATATCGTGTGTGTCTTTCTGGGGTTTGGGTTACTTTACTCAAGATAATATTTTCTAGTTCTATCCATTTGCCTGCAAATTTCATGATTTTCTTGTTTTTAATAGCTGAGTAGGATCCCGTTGTGTAAATGTACCATATTTTTTAATCTATTAAGAGGAGCTTGGGGAGTCTTCTGGAAGAAGAGGGCACTGAAGAACCCAGAGAGGACAAGAACTTCACAAGAAGACCCAAAGACTCAACTAACCTAGGCCCACGGGGGCTCCCAGAGACGGAAGCACAAACCAAAGAGCATACATGATCTGAATCTAGGAGGACCGTGACACATACATAACTGATGGGCAGCTTGGTCTTTATGTGGGGGTCCCTAACAAGTGGAGCAAGGATTGTCTCTGACATGGCCTCAGTTGCCTGCTTCTAGATCACTTGCTCCTAGCTGGGCTGCCTTGTCTGGCCTCAGTTCAAGAGGATGCAGTTAGTCCTGATTTGACTCGATGTGTCAGGATGGGTTGATGAGTGGGGGGGGGGGGGGGGAGGCACTTTTCAGAGGAGAAAGGGAAGAATGTAAGCGGCAGGAGGGTGGGAGGGGGAGGAGGGTACAAGTACAGGACAAGGAGCAAAGGAGGGAAGACGTAGAGTCAGTATGTAAAGTGGATAAATAAATAAATTTTTAAAATATATTATTTGATTTTATGATATTGTGTATTCATGTGTGTGTGTGTGCATGCATATGATAGTATGCATGTGGAAGGTAAGAAGACAATTTGTGAAAACTGATTCTTTCCTTCCACCATGGGAAGCAAGTATTTCTACCTACCAAGCCATCTTGTATGCCCTCCTATATCTTCTTGACCTCTCTATCTAGAAACTTACGGAAAGAATGCCTCATGGGTGGATCCAAATCCATAGATGTTGAAATAGCAGCCCATAGGCAAACTCTTCAGCAGAAGAATCAGTGTTTCCTGGAGGGGAGAAAGTATGAGGAGCAAAATGATCGGGCATACACATGGGCAGATGCCTGGTACAACCATGGAGAGTGTAGGTTCTCACAGCACTTTATTTCATATTGTACTCAAAGGAAACCCAGAAAACTCAGCAATGAACATACCTCCACTTCAAGCAGACCCTAATTTAACCCCTAGATTCTTCCTCAAGGCACATATTACTCATCATAAAGAAGCTCTTTTTACCTTGGCGGCATCTATTCTCAGCTGAGACCTGTCTTGGCTATTCATGGGGGTCTTCATGCTTCCAGAACGGTCCATAAGGAACACAAATTCTCCACATTTTGTTGAAGTCTCCTCTTCTGGGATATCTGGGTAGAAACTCACCATTGCAGAAGGTGCTCCCATTAAACTATCTGTACAGAAAAGAGAAAGACCTTGTAAGAAAGAAGAAAGAAAGAAAGAAAGAAAGAAAGAAAGAAAGAAAGAAAGAAAGAAAGAAAGAAAGAAATTCAGGAATCCTAAAGTCCCCAAGAACTCTTTTCTGATAAAGACTTGAAATCTCAGATACTTGGGTAGCTAAGGCAGAAAGATCACAAGTTCAAAGTAATCTGGGTTACAGAATCAGTCTAAGGCCAACCTGAGTAATGTAATGGAGTCTTTTCTCAAAGAAAAAACTAGCACACTAAAGAGAGTATTGGAGATACAGCTCAAGGGCAGCATTTGCCTAAAATGTAAAAGGCTCTGAATCCACCCATTCACTCCCTGGAATACACACATACACACACACACACACACACACAACCCAGTTCCCCCGAAATCAATTATGAACAGAACAGTGAACTGGGAAAAGTCAAACCTAAATCCTGTTATGTTTTGTTTTGTTGTGTTGTGTTGTGTTGTGAGTGGTTCTTTTATTTGTTTGTTCATTCTTTTTTTAAAAAGTCTTATCAATAGTCTGCTTGCAAAGGGCTGGTGGTAAGCTATAAATGTTCAAGAGATATGAAAATGAAAAACTGGGGAATAGTGTATAGAAGTAACAGGTAATACTAGCAATGGTGTCATTGCCATTAAATGATGCTTTCCTGGCAGCTCAGAAAATGTGTGAGACACCATGGTTAGCATTTGCCAAAATCAGCCCACATATTGGAACTTCTTCAACAAATCAAAGCAATGGAAATTTACTTCATTGGTCATTAAGATGTTAATTGAAAGGCCCAAAATAGTAGTTGGCAGGTAAAGCTGCCTGCTCACAAGCCTGAAGACCTGAGTTTGCTCTTCTGGATCCACACAATGGAAGGAAAGAGTGATTCCTGCAAGATGTCCTCTGGTGTCTGTACGTGCACCATGGCTACAGAGCACTATGGTACACAGGCCCACACATTCACACACACACACACACACACACACACACACACACAGAGAGAGAGAGAGAGAGAGAGAGAGAGAGAGAGAGAGACAGAGAGAGAGACAGAGAGAGAGAGACAGAGAATTAATACATAGTAAAAATGTTTTGAAGATGAAGTGCAGTTGGAAAATGATGACAATGCTCTTGAGTGTAATTCTCAGGTAGACAAATTACCAGAGCATTGATCATAATTATGTACACCAGGACAATTCTATCTGCTTTAATTATGAGGTAATCACTAACACTCCATTGATGAAACAGATGCCTTGAGACTAGCATTGAACTCCAAGCACTTTATTGAATCAGTAGTCTGAAGGAGACCATCCTATATGTATAAGTTGTCAAAGGCAAAGATAAAATTTTATTGACGAGCAAACGAAGATTGACTCTAGGATTGAAAAACCAGTATTGAGGTGTAAACTAATTGAGAAGGATGTGGTTATTGCAACTCCAACAGGAGTGTTTAGAGAGTACATGAGGATACACAACCATACTGTATTATCATTACAAAGTGAATTGGACTGGCAAGTCTTAATTCTGCGTCTGCGGCTCCCTACCAAACACCTTCTATCCCACCACAAGTTTCACCCCAGCACCATGTCTTTGTCTTGCTTTCAGTTTTGCTTCCTGGTCTTTGAATTTCAACAAGGCTATCTCTTAAGGGGACAGGGTGGGCATGGGTGTTTCAGCACACTTTCTGAAGCATGAGGCATTATCGTATTTGGGCATGTTTTGATCTTTTCAGAAGTAAAATGTCATAGAACTATCCTTAGTTGTATCTTTCTAAAAACTGGTCATGGGTCATGTTTACACATTTGCATTTTTTCTCTCAAGTTATTTGTTCACATTCTTTCTCCAATTACTTATTCATGGACTTATATTTGTCTGCAAGACACCACCACCTGATTACTAAACTATTTTTGGTTATAAAAGTGCAAGGACTTTCAGTATTTCAAGCTGATGAGGTTTTCTGGGCCACTTGACAGAACAATCAAAGAGACACTATGTGAGGGTACTTGTAAGACGTGGTGACCTCCTTGAAGGTAACGTCCAAATGTCCAAATGAGGAAGCAAATACCTGAGTACCTTTCCGGCATCCCCATCTCCACCGCTACACTGGGACTATGCACCTTCCTGTAGAAAATCAGGAATTCCACGTCCCGGTCAAACTTGTGTCCTTCAGCCAAGGAAACCTGAGAAGGGGACCAGCAGAGGAGCCATGTTAGAACTGCCACTGAGTGCTTCAAAAGGTTGAAATTAGATCTAGGACTATAGGCTTCCATGAGCAGCAAGAAAGGAGTTACTGCTCAAAGGGTAGGTAAGAAAGACAGTAGTAGCTCAAGAAGTGAGAAGGATGCCTGGATGGATGAGAATAACCAGGACAATATGTAAGGCACAGTGGACTGGCAACTCTTGCACCGCTTACCTGAGCTGAGGTCTTGTCATCTCCAATGTAGTCAATGGAACTCAATGGACAGTTGGATTGGATTGTCCTGATACCAAGCTGGGAGTTGATGGTGGCAACCATACTGAGTGTGTAGGGCAGGTCCTCCAAAGGGACTATTGGGGTCTTCAGATCCAGGCAACTGTCCTCACATCGATCTACAAAAAGAACTTTCGTTATGTGTTTCTTGCCAACACATCTAGTGTTGCTTTTCCAACTTATGCCATTACAGATAGGTACCCAAGAAGGACAGGTACTCACCAGAGAGATGGTATCTAGGATTCAGGATTGCTGGGAGCACATAACGCAGGGCCCCATCATCTTCCAGAGGAAGCTCTTGCACATATCTCAGGGTGAGTGCCACCTTTGACCCTGGCTGCAGATTCCCCACATTGCAACAGAAGACATCCCGGGAGCACTTGTCTTCTTCCAATAAGTAGGCCTGAAATCCCCCAGAGAGGGCCTCTTCATACCTTTTATGAGCCTACAGGGTATATATAACACAAGGGGTATAAAAATGAGATGATACGAATGAATGGACACCAAAGGTGTAGATAAAACCCAGACTGTTCTGAGGGGACTTTGATGGGTGCTATCAATGGTAAAGCTACACTCTGAATGGCTAATTAGTTGCATCTCAAGTAATTTTAGACACGCAGATTAAAGGTAAATGAAGGAAAACATTCAGTGCTAGCATTTTTGGGTTGCCTCCTTTGATAACATCTAGTCTAAAGAGAAAGCCCTATGGAAACAGGAAGGGGTGATGACAAACTCATCCCTGAGACCTGGTACTTGTCCTGCAGTTCTGCCACAATCTTCTTTCCATCCACCAAAGCCTCAAAGCTGTAGACAGCAGAGTCTTCATCCATGGGGAACACGAAGAAGGCCTCCAAGGGGTTTTTCTCTTCATTCTCATAGTTTAAGGTTGCGGACACACCAGCCACAAAGTCATTGATGGACAAAGTCACAGCAATGCTCTTCAGTGGCACTAGGGAAAGAGCAGGGTTCAGCAGCTCAACAAGATGGGCTAGAGTCAGAGCCACAGGCTAGAACTCCCTAGGTTCTAAATGACCTAGACTTACGAGTCTTAACCCTTGCTTACCTGGGTCCCTCTGGCGTGTGAGTAAGCCGCTAGAACGCACCATGTTGACACTGTGTTTCTGTGAAAAGATAGATTGTTTTTGTAAAGTGCATGGTTAGAGTCAACCACTCAAATGCCACCACCACCGCCTTGTTCTCTCTGGCAGAATACATGCAGGCATGCAGAGGAGCAGTTTTAGAGCCAGGAAGAAACATGTGGAGTGAAGGAGACAGAAATGTCAAAGACATAGTTTCTATTAAGTGGGAAGACGCAAAAGCCTTGTGTCCACAGAGATCTCTGAGGACACTTTACACAATAATTCCACTTTCTCTAACGTGTGACATATCTCATGCCCACTGAGCACATACCATAAGTTCAGCCTCTCTGAATGCTAGTATGCACTTTTTAAATGAGAACCACAACACCAGCATAAAAATGTGTCAATCTGTATGGATGAGCTTCTGGGGCAAGGGCAGATCCTTACAAGGCATTTGTCAGTGGCGACAGATGTTGGCAGTGCCCCTATTGTTATGTTCTCTATTTTTCAATAAACATCTGCTGTTTATTATTTCATTCACACTATTCAGAGACCTGTGTGTGAACAGCAGCATAATTCAAGGGATATCTGCACTTAGACTCCTTGTTGATAAGTTGTTTTGGAGGTCAGAACACAAATACATCACCCATTCTGGTTCAAGGTTTTCTAATTTATATATGCATATTATAAATGCGACATAGCGTTAATTTAAAACTAAGATATCCTAATTCTGTTTCTATAATATTACAGTGTTTTTAAAAGATAGCATATGTTATGGTTTTTAATAATGAACAACAAAGTTCATGCTTTGAGGTTATGATTGGGCTAGCTGCCTTATCAGAATTTGTCAGTTGTTTGAGTGTCACTGTTTTGTAGATACCCAGATTCTAACTGTCCTGAAGTCCACTGAGGATAATGGACCTTCACAGCTAGCTTTGGACCCTACCTCCTGGTATCATTAGGAAGGGAAGCATGAGCTTGGCCCCACTTCAGGATTGAAAATACCATAGGAAAAGGTGGAGGTACTAGGGCTTTGAGGGGCACCATTAAAGGAAAGGTACTTCTTCCAGGTCAAAAGAATAAATCTGAGTTCTACTTTTGTCCCTGGGTGGAGCCATACATTACATACTATTGCCCTTCCCATGGGAGTGAATCCAGTTGGGCCTGTCAATCACCTGGCCAGGAACCTCTCCAGAAGGCTGACAGCTAAGGCAAAAGGAGGAACAACTGTTTTATTAATAAGATAGTAAACGTATCCTCTACCCACCAGCCCTCTCACAGTGTGGAGTTCAGAGAGCATCTATCACATAGGACTCTGATGCCTACTGGCTTATGTGAACATTAACCCAAAAAGTTTTTAACTTTCTCTTCTTTTCTGCCTTATTTTGTGTCCTTTTCATATACCAACCCTAAGCCTAAGCATGCTTTTCTTGGCATGACACACTTTTTAGCTGTTGCTTGAAAGACCTACCTCTCCTTTCTACAGCCACGTACATGCCTAACATAAAAGACACGAATGGCCTCTTTCTCCTACTGCAAGATGCCAAGTTGTTTTTCTCCCCTCCAAAGCTACTATCTAATATACCCTTCCTTGAACTTCCTTCTAAGTCAGGTTCCAGACGCTTCTCTCTTTTTTTTTTTTTTTTTTTTTTTTTTTTTCAAAACAGGGTTCTCTGTGTAGCCTTGGCTGTCCTAGACTCACTTTGTAGACCAGACTGGCCTAGAACTCACAGAAATCTGCCTGCCTCTGTCTCCCGAGTACTGGCCAGATGCTTTTATTAAAGAGACTAGAAACTCACAAAAGTGAACTCTTTTCCCCGGAACACTAACGACGGATCTACAATTTTCCATACGTGCATCCAGTACTTGATCATCACCTAGGCCTGCTTCCCCTGTTGTGACAAAAGATTACCCAAGCACCAGTGGCAGGCACCAATGAAGGTACTTTTCACAGGAGCTGAAGTGTCACTGTCTGGAGCACTTAGCATGCTCATGACAGATGATACTTTGATGCTGATGAATTGCCCCAAGGGGCAGTTGATTTATGTACCTCCACCTTCCCTTATACCTAAGAGCCATGAACATAAGGGATTTTCTTTTAATTTGTGATGCAACCATACCTCAAGTATACCAAGGTACTGGGCAATGATACTACTCCTGGACAAACTGTCCTCATCTAAAGAGCAATTTCAAATATATTCTGAGTTGTGATGTGTCTTAATGATACAGCATTTGCTTAGCATATAGAGCAGAGCATGCACACACAGGAGAGAGAGGGGGGAGGCAGGGGGAGAGGGAGGAGAGAGAGAGGGAGAGAGAGGAGAGGCGCGTGGGGGTGGGGAGAGATCTCCATGTTGACTGCTGACGACGACATGTCTGATATTCCCAGTCCCACCCCCACAGATCTGCAGGTATGGTTGATTCTGGCTCAACACTCATGTTAATTCTTTCTCAGCGACGGTGGAATAAATCCTGCCTGTTAAACTGCTTTACTGCTTGACAACAAAACAAGAATTGCAACAGATTGAGGAGGTATGAAAGCGCAGAGCAGCTAAGAAAACACGCCGAGAAGGGGCGCTTCCTTACAAAAGGAGACAGAGAAAGGCCTGAGGCCCGGCAAAAGAATTCCTATCAGCAACAGGAGGCTTAGAGCAGGAGACTCACCCAGGAGCAGCAGCACAGCTGAAGGATGGACTGTGGCTGGCAGCAGAGATCTCAGGCTGGCAGTGAGGCTGAAAGGGGCAGACCACAGTCACCTACAAGGAAAACAAAACAAAAACCCCTTTGTTTCCTGACTGTAATCTCGGTAAATTTCCCTCACAAAGTGCTCTCACCCTCCCTTCCACCCTTTCTCCTCTAAACAAATGGTAGGTTGTGGCAAGATTGCCTTCTGTCTCTCAGGGATGGCGCCTCCAAGAATTTAGGGTACAGAGTATCCTCAGGTGGGATTCTACTTCCAAGTCCTGAACCTGCTGCAGGAGACGGAGGGTTTCTCACTGAGTCGGGATCTGCTCTGGTGTGGACCCTCTGAGCAGTGCAACTGCAGTGAAGGGGGCGGGAGTGCGGGAAAACAGCTGGCCACACCCCTGCTGCGGACTGATGGGAAGGTAGAATCTAACCATGGAGGAAACATGGGAGCGAGCATAGCTTGCAAACAAAAAAGAGGGTAATTTCAACTTTCAATTGCTTGCCCTTGATTTTCAGTACCGCAGGGTTTAAAAAAGGGGGGAGGAGGAGGGTCAGTTTTCCTGAGGTTTTTTTTTTTTTTTCTTTTCTTTTCATAAGATCTTAAAGGCTCCAAACAGCTTGTGTGGCCAGAAGCTTCAAACTGCACTTCCACAACACAGTTTTACATAAAACTGATAACTTACTTGACTGAACGGAAAGAAACTTTGGAGCTGAACGATTGAAGGAAGTAGAGGGGGGGGGGGGGCGGGAGAGAGAGAGAGAGAGAGAAGGTTAAAGACAGACAGGCCAGGCCAGGGTGGGTTGGTACCCCTTAGAGGCCCCAACTTCTCTGAAAAGAGGTAGAGGAAGGAATGGGGGGACGTGAGAGGGGGGACTGGGTGGTGAGAGGAGTGATGCCTGGTATCAGGCTATACTGTGACTAAAATTTTAAAACGTCACACTTTAAACAAACAAACAAACAAAAAAGAGAAGAAAGGAAGAGGAGTCTGCTTGAGGCTATTAGAGGATTAAATGATTCTTGCAGTCCAGTAAGTTTTCCCTAAACCGCCAATGGCGTTGAAATCTCAAAAAATCACGGGCTAGTACTCACTCCCCACTCTAGAAGCTTGCAGTTTCAACAAGCCCCTAAAGAGTATGGGCCTCCTAAGCCTGGGGAGAGGAAGGAAGGGGGGGGGGCAGTCTTTAGGTGCAGAGTGGGGGTGGAGTGCTCAAGGAGAGGGATTTGGTCCCAGAGCCCAAAATCTGCAGTGCTGTCACTTACCATCCGCAGAAATCCCGGTGCTGTGAGTGAAGGAAAGTGAAAACAGCTGCAGATTAATTTTTCCTGGAAGACACGCCCACTTCTCTGGCCCTCTTGTAACTTAGCAACTCTCTGACTGCAGCATCTGCAGAGAAGAGAAGCCCTGTTAGATTTCAAATCTCGCTATTTACCTCTGCCTGACTTCCGCAGAGGAAGGGTCACAGAGCCCGCAAAGGGAAGCAATTTGTTTTTCAAGTGAAAATGTAAAATTGCAGCAACAACAAAGGTGGTATGAAAATGGAATGCTTCTGTAACAGTCGAGTTTCCAAGTCGAGGCCTCCATCTCCAGGTTACAACTGGCCCCTGGCACACACCCTGCCTCAATCGGAGAACAGTATCTAGTGTGTGGAAATCACATCTGGTGTTGCTCACACTTGGCTGGAGTCGCAAGCAGAAAAAGCCAAAATCTGGCAAAGTGAGCCGAATTCTTCCTACAGTCTGCTGGAATAAAAGCCTGGGACTTGAGTTCCACAGAGCAGACAAAACAAAACAAACATTGTTACAAACAGAATTGGGGGACATTTGTAGCAAAATATACAAAAATAAATAAAACCTTATAGTTAACCGTAAATCAAAACTTGATTTTAAAACAATGCATAATTTCATCTTTTCATATTAAATGTTTAATAAGCCAATGATCAAGCCTTTAAAGACCAGTGTCATTTTATGTACATATATATTACACATTTTGCTTATGTATATGTAGAAAGTACTGTTCTATGAAATTGCATTTTTATCAATAATAAAAATTAGAAATATTATTACCCAACAGTACAAGATAGTTTTTATAGCAATTGACACAAGCTAGAGAGTCATTTACTTTGATTGAGAAAATGACCTCAAAAATCTAGCCTGTAAACAAGTTGTTTAGACATTTCTTTTCTTTTGAAAAGAACACACTTTTCCTTTATAAGACATTGGAATTCATATTTCCATTTTTACAAGATTTCTCACATATGTTCCCCTTTTTATTTTTACCTTCTTTGTCATTGCTGTTCTCTCTCTCCCTCCCTCTCTCTCCCTCCCCTCCTCTCTCCCTCTCTCTCCCTCTCTCTCTATTTCTCTCTCTCTCTCCTCTCTCCTCTCCTCTCTCTCCTCTCTCCTCCTCTCCTCTCCTCTCTCTCTCTCTCTCTCTCTCTCTCTCTCTCTCCCCTCTCTCTCTCCCCCCCTCTCTCTCTCCCCTCTCTCTTTCAATTTTGCTAGTATTTTCCCCTCTCTCTCCCCACTCCGCCTCTCTCCTAGTGCAGAAGTCCCACACTATGCTTTCCTCCAGCTTCTTCCTGAGCAATCACCAATCCCTTCAGCTTTAGAGCTGCTATAGCAGAAAGCCTTGCCCTCTCCCCCAACTCACTCAGGGGCTTCAGGATGCTTTCACTCAGGTCACTTCTGAGCCAGCTTCCATCCAGTCCTTGGCCACTAGCTTAGGCTTCTCTCTAAAGGCCACAGCAGAGGGGTTGTTTTTTATAGTCACTGGGCCTCAGGCAAGTCCGTGCTCGCTAGACGTGCTCAGAATTTTCTTCTCAAGATGCTGGGCCTTCCTAAAGACATTTCCTTCTTTCTGAACACACTCTTTAATGAATACCTTCACAGAGTTCTGTTTTTGGTGAGTGCTTCTGTAATTTCGCAAAAACAAAAACAAAAACAATTTTGTTTCTCCAAACCTTTAAAAGGGAATACCTTTTAGGTGCAATTCCAATTAGGTAACTTCTGACTTCTGTTGCCCTGAGGGAGATCATTGAGCCTTTGCCCAGTGATCGTCTCTTGCAAGTAAAACTTTCCATTTTCTTTTGGCTGGTTTTATATTCCAGTGCACTCGAGCACGTGTGTGTGTGTGTGTGTGTGTGTGTGTGTGTGTGTGTGTGTGTGTGTGTGTTCTTTAGTTTCACTACAAGGTTCCTTATTTGAATTTACTTGATTTTGTTGAAACTCTTGAATCTGAGATTTGTCTTTATCACTTCAGAAAGCTACCAGCCTTTGTCTATTAATAGTGCATCTTTTCTGTCCTCTGTAGGTTCTTCTTTCTTAACTGTAATCAGACATTTGTGAAACTAATGCTTAAATTCTATGCATGAGTGTCTAATAATCTCTTAAAGCTAATACTGAGTTTTCACAATCAGTCACTTCCTTCCTTCCTTCCTTTCCTTTTAACAAGCAAACATGACAAAATAAAATAGAAAATAAAGCAAATCCCAGCACACTGAGGCTGGACAAGGCAAGCCAACAAAAAGAAAAGAGCCCCAAAAGCAGGCACAAAAACAGAGACCCATTCGGTCTCACATTTACAGAGTCCCATAAAACACTAAGCTGAAAGCTATAATATATATCCAGAGGTCCTGGTGCAGATTCTTGTAAACCTTATGCTTGCTTTCCCAGTCTCTGAGAGTTTTGCCTGTGTTGATTTAGAGGGCCTTGTTCTCCTGGTGCCCTCCGTCCCCTCACAGTCTTATCGTCTTTCTATCTCCTCTTCTGAAGGATTCCCTACACTCTGAGAAGAGGAATTTGATGGAGACATCCCATGTAGAGCTGTGTGTTTCAAGGACTCTCTTATGAGAGAGTGATGTCTGGCTATGGGTGTCTGCATCTGTTCTCATCTGTGACAGGAGGAAGCTTCTCTGATAATAACCTTTGGGAATAATTTTATTGATATCTTTTGTTGTTGTTTTTACATCGACAGTGATGGATTTTACCTTGGTGCTCAGAGCTGTTTAGTCTTTTGTTCTGTGACTCTTAAGAGTTCTGTGCCACTATTGCCCTAGCATACCTTGTAGGTAAGGCAAAGTGTAGGCCAAAGATTTTGTGACTGAGTTGGTGTTTACATTTTTCTTTTAGTAGCCTACAGAGTACCTTCCCACACCAAAGACTCTGGAACCTAAGGGTGAAGGGTCTATGTAGGCACCAACTCAACATCTCCACATCGATGAGTGGTGTGAGTGTTGTTCTTGGCAATGGGGTCCTGCTGTCAGTTTGCAAAAACCGACCCCTTGTCTTCACAATAGCCTGTTAAATTGTTTGGGGATTTTCATAATACTGCTTTAGCTAAGGTCTCAGCTGAATGCAACCATGTGCCAGTCCTGGAAGTTTTGTTTGATGACAAGCTGTGGCAGGATGGGAAGCTGACTTCCCTATTACTAGGAAACCTCATTAGCATCACCTTTATATATTTTAGGAAGTTTCCACTGCACTAGGTTTCCACATTACCCCTCAAATGCCCATCAACATGCTCTTTCCCTCCCTCAACACTCTTTCTCCACCTGATCCTTCTAGATCCTGCTGCCTCTTCCAAGCCCAGTCTAATCATAAGATGTATTGTATTTTCCCTGCCCAGATCCAGGTGCCCCCTCCCTTTCTTTGTACGTAACCTCTCTGGGACTATGGATTTTAAGTTGGTCCTCATGTAATGGCTAATATCCTCATATAGCTCATACATACCGTTTTTATCTTTTTGGGTCTAGGTTACTTCATGTAGAATTTCTTCTAGTTCCATCCATTTGCCTGCAACTTTCCTGATATCATTTTTTTTTTTTTTAACCAGCTGGGTAGTACAATGTTGTGTAAATGTAGCACATTTTTTTAATTCATTCTTTTGTTAAGGGGCATCCAGCCTGTTTCTAGTTTCTGGCTATTATGAATTATGAATCAAGTATCTGCCCCATGTTTAATTGGATTATCTTTTTTAATATCTAGTTTTTGAATTCTTTATATACATTTCGACCTCTATTGTATGTGGAGTTGATAAAAAAAAAAAAAAAAAAACTTTTCCCATTTCGTAGGTGGACTCTTTGTCCAGTTGATAGTATCCTTTGTCTCGCATTTTAGTTTCATGAGGTCCCATTCATTAATCGTTGATTTTGGTGCCTATAACTGTGGGTGTTGTGTTCAGAAAGTTGTCTCCTGTCCCAAGGAATCTAATGTTATTCCCTGTTTCTCTTCTATCAAATTCAGTGTGTCTGGTTTTATTTTGAAGTCTTTGATACACATAGACTTAACTTTTGTGCAGGGTGATAAATATAAATCTACTTATATTCTTCTACATGTAGACAGCCAGTTTGACCAGCACCCTTTGTTAAAGATGCTGTCTTTTTTCCAGTGTATTATTTCTGGCCATCAAAAATCAGGTGTCCATAGGTGTGTGGATTCATGTCAGGGTCTTCAGTTTGATTCCATTGCTCATCATACCACTTTTTACGCCAATATCATGTTGATTTTATTACTATAGCTCTGTAGTACAGTTGAATCAGAGATGTTGATCCCTCCAGCAGCTCTTCTATTGTTCAGGATTGTTTTAGAGTTCTTTTTTTGTTTTGGGGGTTTTTTGTTTGTTGGTTGGTTGGTTGGTTGGTTGGTTTTTTTTCCCACACAGAAACTTGAGAATTGTCTGTAAGACCTTGTGTTGGAATTTTGATGGGGATTTCATTAAATCTGTAGATTGCTTTTTGATGGGAGGGTCGTTCTTACTATGTTAATCCTGCTGGTCCATGAGCATGGTAGATCTTTCCATCTTCTGATATCTTCTTCAATTTCTTTCTTCAAAGCTTTGAAATTTTTTATCATACAGGTCTTTTACTTGCTGCACTATACTTACCCCATGATGGTTTATACTATTGGAGGCTATTGTGATGGGTGTTGGTTCCCTGGTTTCTTCCTCAGTCCATTTGTATGTAAGAGGACAACTGGGGTTTTGTTTCTGTTTTTGTTCTTAAATCTTGTATCAAACCAGTTTGATGAAAGTGCTTATCAGCTGGAGGAATTCCCCAGTAGAATTTTTAGGATCATTTAGGTATACTATCATATCACCTGCAAAAAATATTTTAACTTCTTTTTGTCCCCAATTTTTATCTCCTTGATCTTCAGTTGCCTTATTGCTCTATTTAAAACTTCAAGTACTGTGCTGAATAAATATGGAGAGAGTGGACAAGCTCATTTTAGTGGAATTGCTTTTAAGTTATTTCCATTTAATTTGATGCTGGCTATAGGCTTGCTGTAAATTGCCTTTGTTATGTTTAGATCTGTCCCTAATCTTGTCAAGATTTTTATCATGAAGGGGTGTGGGACTCTATCAAAGGTTACTTCAGCATCTAGTGAGATGATCGTGTATTTTTTTCTTTTAATTTATTTATATGGTGGATTACTTTTGCTAATTTTAGTATATCAAAGCATCCTTGCATCTCTAATATGAAGCTTAATTGATCAGGGTGGATAATTTTTTGATGTGCTCTTAGTTTCAGTTTCCAAGTACTTTATTGAGTACTTTTGCATCTATGGTCATAAGGGAAATTGGTCTGTAATTCTCTTTTTTTTTGTTGAGGCTTTCTGTACTTTGAGTATCAGCGTAACTGCGTCCTCATAAAATGAATTTGGCTATGTTCCTTCCATTTCTGTTTTCTGAAGTAACTTGAAGTGTATTGGCATTCGTTCATCTTTGAAAATGTGGTAGAATTCTGCACTAAAGCCATATGGCCCTGGTGTTTTGTTTGTTTCTTTGTTTTTGTTGTTGTTGTTGTTGTTGTTAGGAGACTTTTAATGATTGCTTCTATTTAGCTACGGGTTATAGGTCTATTTAAATTGGTTATCTGATCTTGATTTAGCTTTGGTAAGTTGTACCTACTAAGAATATTATCCATCTCTTTAGTTTTCCAATATGGTGGAGTACAAGTTTTTAAAGTATGTCCTTATGATTCTCTGGTTTCCTCAGTATTTGTTGTTATATTTTCATTTTCCTTTCTGATTTTACTAATTTAGACAGTCTCTCTCTATCTTAGTTTGGATAAGTGTTTCTCTATCTTGTTGATTTTTTCAAAGAACCAACTCTTTGTGTAATTGATTCTTTGTCTTGTTTTCTCGGTTTCCATTTTATTGATTTTATCCCTTAGTTTGGATTATTTCTTGCACTCTACACTATTGGGTGGGAATATTTCATTTTGTTCTATAGCTTTTAGGTGTACTGTTAAGTTGCTAGTATGAGATATCTCCAGTTTTTTTATGTAGGCACATAGTGTTCTGAGTTTGCTGCTTATAACCATTTTCATTGTGTCCCAAAAGTTTGAGTATGCTGTGTAGTCATTTTCATTGAATTCTAGAAAGCATTTAACTTCTTTTTTTTTTCTTTAAAGTTCTGTCTTGGCTGATATGTCATTCAATAGAGAGGTTTTTGGGTTTTTTTGTTTTTGTTTTTGTTTTTGTTTTTTTAGTTTTTATGAGTTTGTAAGCTTTCTGTTGTTGATATTCAGCTTTAATCTATGGCCATCTGGTAGGATTCAGGGAATTATGTCAATTTTTATATCTGTTGAGACTTGCTTTGTGTGTGTATGTATGAATAACCAATTTTAGAGATAATTCAATGAGGTGCAGGGTAGAATGTATACTCTTTGTGTTTGGATGAAATGTTCTGTTAGAATGGCTGCACCAACTTGTTGGTTAGGTCCATTCGCCTGGAATATCCTTTTCCAAGCCTTAACTTGAGATAATGTCTATTCTTGATATTGAGGTATGTTTCTTGGATGCAGCAAAAGGTTGGATCCTGTTTTCTGTTAGTGTCTTTTATGGGAAATTGAGAGTATTGGTATTGAGAGATGACCAGTGATTGTTGTTTCCTGTTATTTTGTTGGTGTTATTTCCTGTGCTTTCCTGTGTCTAGTTAGCTTTCTTACATTGAAATTTTTCCTTCTAGCTCCTTATGTAGGGATTGATTTGTAGACAAATGTTGTTTCAGTTTGACTTTATCATAAAGTATCTTATTGTCTCCATCTCTGGCAATTCAAAGATTGTCTGGGTATAGGAAACTGGCTTGGCGTCTGTGGGCTCTGGATGCCTGCAGCACGTCTTTTCAGGTTCTTCCAGACTTTAGAGTCTCCACTGAGAAGTCAGGGGTAATTCTGATCGGTCTGCCTTTATATTTCACTTGATTCACTTCCCTTACAGATTAATATACTTGTTTGTGTTCTGGCCACTTACCATGGGCTCGTGAGGCAGTGGAACGAATCAGGAAATGTAAGGTGTATAAATCTCCTGATGGCATGCTCTTTCCCAGTATAATTTATTTTATAGAAATAAAAGAAGTACAGTCTAGATTAATGGCAAATATATAATAATATGTAAGCTAGCAATAAAATAATTTTTACACTATAAAATATTACTTTTTTCAAAATTGTATGTACTAAACATGTACATGATTGGCAGTTCAATAGGTTTGTTTATCACCAGTACAATTGGAAACACATAGTTCTGTGATTTTCTTATTTCTATGACACCACTAGGTAATAAGAATTGTTCGGCTCCATAATAAATTTTTCCATCTACTTGCACAGGTGTGTGTGGTCTGGGTGTTGATTGATAGAATTATCTTTATTCAGTGAAAGGCCACAGTATAAAAGAGTAGAAATCAAGACTATTTCAGATTCTATATCTCACCATTACCTAATATTTAAAAATAATCGATTTTACCTTCTTCTTATAGTAATAAAGTTTTCAGCTTGAAGTAAATATACAGTAATCCAGTTAAAAGCATTTCTCTGCCTCCATTAAACTGGTATAACCTTGTGAATGATTTCTGACCAGTTGAACACAAAAAGTGACAAGAAATAAAGGATCAGGCAGAAACTGGAAACAAGAGAAACTGGACAAATAAAATTCCTAAGGTCTGTGAGAAGCACCATGGGTCAGTGAAATACTTGCCCCGGACAGAAAAAAAAAAAAAAAAAAATGATGCAAACAAACAAACCAAACACACACAAAAACCATGAAGGTCTGGAGGGATTTGCATTCTGAGTCCCACTTCCTTTACAGATTTCCTTGATTACTGTGAAACCCTTCACTGCATTAATTGTTCCCTATACTCAGAGGGCTGGGGCTCCCTGAGCCTTAGGATAGCCTGGGGAAGAGGCACCACAGGGATCCAGAAACCAAGACAGAACTTCCACAGAAATCAGATAGATGATTTATCTTCCATTAACTAAGGAAATCACGGCAGGTGTCAGCAGATACACAGCACCCCCTCTGTGTGATTCTGAATGAAAGGGAAGCCCACGTGTGATCTGAAGCTACCGAGCAGATGCCCAGTTCTGTGGGAAAGAAGGCTGTGATGAAAAGCTCACACCTACATAGGAGAAACTGATAACAGAAGGAAGGGGGTTCTGCCTTTTTTCTTTGAGTCGTTCATGCTCCCTGATTCATGTGAGTGCCCACAGCTTATTTTGTTTTTTCTCGCGTTTCAGTTTTACCCTCACGCAGGGAATTTAGAGAGATAGATTTACTGGGGAGATGACTGTGGAGGTTCCTTCTCCTTTAGAAGGATGGCCAGGCTCCTTTCCCACTCTCTGTTTCACATGCAACAGTTAGCAATGCACCCCTTTTTTATTTGCTACCAATTAATTGAACATCTGTCCTCTTCCAAGAATCATAAAGTGACTTATGAATAAAAAAATTAGTTGGATGTATTTTTTACACAGAGAAAATAATAATTACGAGACAAAGATATATAAAAGAGAGTGCCCTGAGTCCCCCGAAAAATGGAAACTGTTCTTGTAGTGTGCCTTGCTTTCTCTCATCTGCTCCTACAGAGTGATTATCTAAAAGTTACGTTCCAGCCTTGTTTGGTACTGGCCAAATCCTGCTTCTCGGAGTAGTCCCATTTTGACTCAAACTAGCAACTACTACCTCTACGCAAGTGTCTTTTTAAAATCTCTAGCACAAAGCTACCGAAAGTATAATCACAATAAATGATTGGATAACATCATTCTATATATCAATGCTTTCCAAAACCATTATCCTACGCAGTCTTTACAGTGACTTTATGAAGCAACTGTTCTCAGTCAGAAGCAAGCACAGTGCGGCCCCCATTCTGTACCAAACAGAATTATAAGAACATTCTATGTGTTCACTGAGTAGTTGTAGCATCAGTTGCTGAATGACAGGTGTCTAAGACACAAATGAAGACTGAGAAGAAAGGGAGCCTATTCTACTGGATGACAAGAGTTTTGCTATTCTTACTTTGTATTTTTTACAAAACTAAAAATATCCCCTTAATCATGTAAACAACCTACTTTGGATGATAAATTTTAACTGGATAGTTAAGTTTGAGGCTACTACCATGATAAATCATTTCAGTTTCTTTAACAATAAGAAACTGTCAGAGATTATGAATTACCAGCTTTTACTCCTATCAACAGACACCCAACCTTGAAAGTGAATTTTTAGATCTATACATCAAGTTCTCTGGGTGTGACACTGCTATCTTATTCCTCAATATATTTGAATTTGATTTCCATCTTCTACAACAACTTTATGCACCTTCATTATGGGAGAAACCATATACTATTAGTTAGCTTTTATGCCTGAATCCATGTATCCATGATGTCTACAAGAATAGCTAGTGATGGTGAAAAAAGAATCTCAGTGTTTCACTCTGCAATGAGATAAATTTCATGAGCTACATCTCATGGGTTTTCCTTGTTGGGAATTCTGCTGTTTCTGGGAATCAGATTTGTGCTGCATATAGGGAGCAGAGTTACAAGTCATAGTTTCCATTGTACACTACTAAAAGATATACAGCCTAGTTCATATTGCACTGTTTCAAGTGGTTTGGAAGAGAGCTTTCATATATATGGACACTAACTGGTTCAGCCAACCCTTTAACCATGATTTGCAATCTTTTCCATTGTATGATAGTTTTCACCTTTAAAAAATAAGTTATTATTTTAATAATTTATCTAGTTTTTCACTTTACATCCTGGTCATAGCCTCTTCTCTGCTCTCCTCCTAGTCCCACCTTCACTCCCTCTTCTGCCTTCCCCTCTCCTATATTCCTCAGAAAAGGGTAGCCCTCCCTACCCACCCACGCCAGCTCATCAAGTTGCATCAGGGTTGAGTATGTCCTTTTCCCCTGTGGCCTGGCAAGGCAGTGCCACCAGGTGGAAGTGATCAAAAAGCAGGCAACAGAGTCCATGTCAGACACAGCCCCCACTCTCCTTACTAGGGGACCCACATGAAGTGTGAGGTACCCATCGGCTACATCTGTATAAGAGTCCTAGCTCCAGTCCATGAATGGCCCTTGGTTGGTGTTTCAGTCTCCACAAGCCCCTCTGGGCCCTGAGAAGCAGGCTATGTTGGTCTTCTTGGGTAGCTCCTATCACCTCCAGGTCCTTTTCTTCTTTTCCACACTTTCCCTCAAGATTCCCTACAAAAATTAGGTAGTTTTGATAGATATTCAAGGGTATGTTATAACTTCTCCATATTCTAAGTTATTTAGAGTTAATGATATTAATGTGAATCTCAAACCATGCCCTATAAGAGTGTCCTTGCTTGATGTCTTCGTCTTCTGTTGCTGGAGATAGAGCTTAAGTTGTTCCAGATGCTAGGCACGAGCTTTAGCCCTGAGTTATATCCTAGCCACACAAGAAGCATTTCTACTATTGAGGGAGTAAATAGCATTTGCTAAGCATCTACAGACCATCAAAAATCCTGTTAGAAGTCTCATTATTGCATGACCTTGTTTGGTCTAATAAATGGGGAACACATTGTAGTAGTATCCTTCTTTCAAAGATTAGAAACAGAAGGCATAAAAAAAGGCACAAAGTTACTGAGCAAGAGCCAACTCAGACAAAAGTCTTAAAAATTGTGTGTTCTCTTATCTCTATTCCTTTATGTTCTCCTCTCCCAGATAGCAGTAGCATTTTCTATCATTCTCACAGTTATTTCGTGATCATTGACATATTTAAATTTTACAGCATGTCCAGGATCAGGATATATTATGAGTTGATTAACAATAAGCATTTGGTGAAGAGTTGATGTGCTAAACAGAATTATAGGAACATCCCACGGTCCACGTTTACTTCTTCACTAACTTCATCTTGATTTCTGACGGCAAAAATATTGCTTTTATTTATTCTTTATTTTCTTACAGTTTAAAGTTCACATATCACACCCCAAAGTTTCCTAGCTGACATGTTTAAATGTGTTTGCCTAGGAATATGTTCAAATACTAAATATGTTCAAATCAATGTTCACATGGCAGTTATTTGTTGAGTATCAGTCTCCATTAATCTTAATTGCAGTTGCTCAGAAACTTCCCATGAGGCTCTGCAGAGATAGATATAACATGAGAGCCACCCAGTGGCCATAACCTCTTTTGCACAGTTAGGAACAAGCACAAACTGGCCTCAAATATAAGTGCCCCTGGAAATAGAGGATAGTAGGACAGAAAAAAGAAAGAAAGAAAGAAAGAAAGAAAGAAAGAAAGAAAGAAAGAAAAAACCCTAGTTTCCTTCCAACAAAATACCTAAGACTGAAAGAACTTGATAGGATAAACTGTCAAATGGCAGAAGGAAATAAAACAATCAAATTGATTAATTATGTCATATTAGTCATCCTGTGACAAAGAAACATGGTATAAACTTCAGTATCTAAAGTTATATGCATCATCACATATAATTCTGTGCTAACTCGGGTATTTTTACACTACACATTTTACTTTTTTTTTTTTTTGTTACAAAAATATCCAATAACCAAAACTATTTCATCTTTGGAAGAGCTCCATTTTTTTTTTTTCTTTAATTCTCTTTTTATTAATTCTTAGCTTATTTACTTTACATACCTCTCAAAGTTTTCCCTCCCTCTGATTATGATTATTCCCAGTTACTTCCTCTCACCTGTTCTCCTCTCATCCCTCCACCCCCCACCCCACCAATGAACCCCCCCCCCCCCCCTCCTTTTTTCCTCAGAGAAGGGAGGCCTCTCATGGATATCAACCATCTATGGCCTATTAAGATGCAATAGGATTAGGCTTATCCTCTCCTATTGGGGCTAGACTAGGCAACTCAGTTAGGGGAAAGGGATCCAAAGGCAGGCAAGAGAGTCAGAGACAGCCCCTTCTCCTGATGTTAGGAGTCCCACAAGAAGACTAAGCTGTACAAATGTTACATATGTGTAGAAGACCTAGGTCCATCCCATGCATGCTCTCTGGTTGGTGACTCAATCTCTGTGAGCCCCTATGTGTCCAGATTAGTTTATTCTGTAGGTTTGTATTTTACGGTGTCCTTGATCTCTCTGGCTCCTTCAATATTGCCTCCTGCTGTACCAGAAGTTTCCCCGAGCTCCACCTAGTGTTTCGTTGTGGGTCTGCATCTGTTTTCATAAGCTGCTGGGTGAAACCTTTCAGATGACAATTATGCTGAGCTCCATGTCTGCAAGTATTGCAGAATATCATTAGTAGTGTCGTCAACGGTGGGCTCTCACTCATGGCATGGGACTCAAGTTGGGCCAGTGATTGGTTGACCATTCCCCTACTTTCTATTCCATCTTTATTGCTGTACCTTTTATAGACAGGGAAAATTGTGGGTTGAAGCTTTTGTGCCTCGGTTGGCGTCCCTATCCCTCTATTGGAAGTCTTGCCTGGTTACAGAAGGTTTCATGTTCCATATCCCCATTGCTAGGAGTTTTAGCTGGAGTCACCCTCAGACTCTTGGGAGTTTTCATTGTTCTAGATTTCCAGTTTGTCTCAGAGATCACACACACACACACACACACACACACACACACCTATTCCAGTTCTCCCTTCCAAATCTCTACCACTTGTCCCTCTTGCTCTACTCCCTACTCTCTCTCCCACAGTTCCCTCTTCTATTCACCTCCAATGACAATTTTATTTCCCCTTTTGAGTGAGATTCAAACATCTTTTCTTGGGACCTCCTTATTACTTTGCTTCTGTGGGTCTGTGGATTGTAACATGGCTATTCTGTACTTTATGGCTAATTATCCACCTATAAGTGAGTTCATATCAAGATTGTCTTTGTGGGTCTGGGTTCTCTCACTCAAGATGATCTTAGACATCAACAAACTAACCCAGTTTAAAATAGGGTACAGATATAAACAGAATTCTTGACAGAGGAAACTCCGATGACTGGGAATCACATCCTTAGTCATCAAGGAAGTGCAAAACAAAATGACTCAGAGATTTCATATTACACCCATCAGAATGGCTAAGATAAAAAAAATAAAGCAACAGCTCACACTGGGGAGGGTGTGGAGCAAGGGGACATGCCCCATTGCTGATGAAAGTATAAGCTTGCACAGCCACTTTGGAAATTAATTTGGCTTTTTCTCAGAAAATTGGGAATATCCCACTCCTGGGCATATACTCAAAAGATGTTCCACCATACAACAAGGACATTTGCTCAACTATGTTCATAGCAGCTTTACTCGTAATAGCCAGAAACAAGAAACAACTGATATCCTTCAACTGAAGAATAGATAAAGAAGGGATTTAAAATGAGTACATTTACACAATGGAATATTACTCAGCTATTAAAAGCAATGACATTGTGAAATTTGCAGGCAAAAAAAAAAAAAAAAAAAAAAAAAAAAAGAATGGAACTAGGAAAGAGTGCCTTAATTGTTTACACTAACTTGTTCTATGCAGTTTTTCTTCAAGAACTTGATAATCAGCTATCAGCAATTATGGAGTTGTCATTGAGTTTATATATCATATAAGCGTCATTTCATTTACATATTCACTACACTTAGTCCTGCAGCATCAATAACTAAATACACTCAAGGAACATGAATTCAGTTACCTAACACCTTGTTGAGTTCACATGGAAAGAATTGTTTTACCGTCTAATATTTAGAATACAAATCTATCTATCAGTAACTGTTAGTTATAAAAAAAAGAAATGATCAGGTAATTTGACCAGAAATCAATGTTAGTGATTGGGACAACTAAAATTGGACAGTTTTCAAAAACTTGGGAAGTCCAAACTACAGATCACAGAAGAAAAGCTATAGATGGAAACATCATCTGTACTTGCTTGATTCACAGAGACCTTTAAAGGAGAGCACTGAGACAGACAAGCAACCATAAAATCCCAGAAAAGAAGTCCTATTCTCAGAAGATTACTTCCTTTCTTCCACTGATAGAAAACAGCATAGAGCAAGAAAGGACCTTGCTTGCCAGCAGCAGAACAAGAGGAAACTCATACTCCATTGCTCTAACAAAGCTGTGAGACTCAAGTGAACATTAGATAAACATGTGGGGTGTTTGATGAGCTCCTTGAATAACTCTGAAAATGTTTTGAAAAATAACCAGAAACTTGAGCTTTCAGGTTATTTTGTTAACACCATTCAGGTACACAGTTAGTTAAAGATATTTAGCATGTTTTTCTGTTTGAAACTTGTTGCTTGTTTTCTGAAGCAGTCCTTACTTGGCTGGGTTAAATTTTATTTAGCTTTGTGTTGATAATCAGGAAGAAATATAGTGTCTCCAAATATGGAAACATAGATATATTTTACTAATCACAAAGTACTTCCAGCAAAATATCTAATATTCAATTCAACGCTTCTTTAAAAAACTACTGTTTAAATTTAACTGTCTTCTAAAATAATTTGCTACATTTTGTGTGTATGTTTGTTTGTGTGTGTGTGTGTGTTATCCCTTTTGAAGTATGCAGAGATGGAACCAAGCCATAGTGATAGAGAGGTTGACATTTTCATGGATGGTGAACCAATGAGCTAAGGAGTTCTCTCTCTCTCCAGTGAATCTTTTTGAAAAGCTTATTTGAGGCATTCTTCTTTAGTTAACTCTTGACCATCTGAGGCCATTTACTACCTCCAGACTCAGCAGAGAATCCTCACCAAGGAAAGCACCATAAGAAGATGTGCTTTGTCTACATACACTCCTGCAGAAACGTGAATTAATCAGGCATTTATTCTGCAATACTGGGTACTGATGGGTATTGTTTCATAACAATAACCAGACCAATTTTAGATTTTTAGCAAAAATAATTATTATACTAGGATTGCATTTATTATTATTACTCTGCTTCTTTGATTTTGTGTTTAGTTGAAACTTACTTCTGCCAAGACCACCTTTGAAGATAATGAGGAATAACTCACTACTTAGTGAATTCATTCTACTGGGAATACCTCAGACACAAGGACTGGAAACTCTACTCTTTGTTGTGTTCTTATTCATCTACTTCTTTACCTTGCTTGGAAATTTACTCATTTTTACAGCAATCATCTCTTCATCTACCCTTCACACTCCTATGTATTTCTTCTTGGGACTTCTATCCATTTTTGACATGTTGTTCCCATCAGTAACATGTCCCAAGATGCTATTTTATCTCTCCGGCCAGAGTGCAGCTATCTCTTACAAAGGCTGTGCTGCCCAGCTTTTCTTCTATCACTTTCTGGGTTCTACCGAAGGATGCCTGTATTCAGTGATGGCCTATGATCGTTATGTTGCCATCTGTCACCCACTGAGATACATGCTCATCATGAAACCTGGAGTGTGCCTGGGCTTGGTAGCAATGGCCTGGTCAGTGGGCTGTCTTCATGCCACCATCCTGACCTCTTTTACCTTTCAATTAGTCTACTGTGCATCCAATAAAGTGGCCTATTTTTTCTGCGACCTTCCTGCAGTTTTACCCCTGGCTTGTACTGACAATACACTGGCCCAGAAGGTGGGTTCCATCAATGTTGGCTTTCTGGCTCTGATGCTTCTCTTCAGTGTTTGTGTCTCCTATGCACACATTGGCATTGCTATCCTGAGAATCCGTTCAGCAGAGGGCAGGCAGAAAGCATTCTCCACCTGCAGTGCCCACCTTACTGCCATTCTCTGTGCCTATGGACCTGTGATCATCATCTACTTGCAGCGCACACCAAACCCTCTGCTTGGGGCTGTGGTGCAAATATTAAATAACATTGTCTCACCCATGCTGAACTCCTTAATCTATTCACTGAGGAACAAGGAAGTGAAGAGATCCTTGAGGAAAATTTTTCAGAGTGTAACTCTTGGCATACAGAAATGAATTACAGACTTAATAATTTATGCAGAACTTTGTCTCTTAGCTTACTCCTGCAGCAGATGGGAACATATATAGAAACCCTCAGCCATAATTAAGCAGAGAGTGAGAGACTTGGAACACTAGGACATAAACAGACCTATATCCCTCCCCTTAGGGCTCAGGGACCCTAAGGAAAAGGAGACAGAAAGAGTGTAAGATTCAGAAGGGATGGTCAATATCAAGGAAACAAAGGCCTCGAAATCAACATGAGCAAATCTCATATCAGCTTACAAATACTGAAACAGTGAGCACCGGGCCTACACAGCCTTACAACAGGTCCTCAGGATATACATTATGACTTCTAGCTTAGTGTTTTTATAGGAATCATGAGTGTGTGAACTAGTGGGGTTCTGTATTTATGCCTTCTCTTGGCCTCTTTTCCTTGTGTTTGTATATTTTGTCTAATTCCAAAGTGTCACTTGTTTTACTGTATTAAATTTTATTTTATTATTAAAAAAAAAGAAATTACCTATCTTTTCTGCTATGATAAGATGTTATAAGTTCAAACAATTTGCAGCAAATTACATTAAGTACCCTGTAAAATTGAAAGAAGTCTTTTAGATTGCTTTGTTCTTTAAAAAAAAAAAAAATAGAGAGTAGTTGTAGTCTTCACTCCTGAAGATAAATCCCTTAAAAATAATTATCAAAACATGTAGAGATATTAAATGACAATAAAATCTAAAAGAACTCCACTCTTCCTATAAAGCTTTATCTCTTAATATAACCTGTTGATTCCTAATCTTAAATAAATAATTCAAGAAATAAGAACAAAATGGAACATCTGAATACATGTGATATGCCTATTAACACTTTCTATGTTCTTCTACGTCAATAATCCCTAACGTATCCTAGGGAAATCCATAGCCAACTATAGAGGTAACTAGACCTGAATTCTGGGTAGGGAATCCAAGGGGAGAAGGGGCCACAGAGAGATGTCCTACATCTATAATCTTAAGCCCAGACCTTTTTCTTGGTTAAATATTTGAGACAGGGGTGACCCTATTCATAACTTCTCACTGTCAAATTAATATTATTCCATATTTCTGCTTTACTTACAAAGCAATTACTCTCCTTTTCTGCCCACAAGAGCTTCAGTTCCCTGAAGAGCATTGGCTGTTTATAAGGCATGGGATTGTCTGGACATTGCAATGCTCTCATAGAACTATCATCTCCATACATGTACACACCACTTTTATGAAGTAAACTTTATCTTCTCTATGATAGAGTTCTCAGTATTTGAAACCTCCAATAACAGCACAAAAAATCACATAAGAAGAAGCAGTATGGACATGAGGCACACACTTTAGTTGACTAAACCTCTCTTGTTCCTAATTGCCCACCCGCCTCTGGAGTTAACCTTCATGACCTCTGTGGTGGATTTACATACCTCATATTGTTTCCGGAGACCTCATGATATTATTAAAGTCTTCAGGGAACAACTGATAATAAGTGCTGTGAACAGGTCTTGGATACACACTGACCTCACTGGTGACTCTGTTTTAATCTCTGAGTTTCTCCACCTGTAGAAAGAACAGGTAGAATACCGTCTTCTGAAACAATCTATTGATGGTTAAACCTGGACTGGGCCCAGGTTCAATGCATCCTTTCTTTACATTGTGTTAGCAGGTAGATGCTGTCACAACCCAGAACTATAGCTTTTGTTTGTTCATTTGTTTGCTATTAGAGCGTGACTGACTGATCCTGTTGTAACCTGGAATCACAATTGGTCTGCCTGTTTTCAGAGCATGGATCTTTAGGACTTTTTCCCAGTTCTCCCATTTTTTTTTTTTTTTAAGCCCATTCCTCCATGATGATGCCACCTCAATTCTGAAAAACTTTTTGGCCTCTAGAGTAAAGCTATTTGAGAATAATCTTTGGGTTCCCCATGAAGGTCTCCAGGACTACACTGGTGGCTTTTAGGAGTTTTCATATGGCCAACCCAGATGTGATCAATATCTCTTTGCTGGCCATCTCCCAGGGTTGTGGCTTTTCTCTTAGCCTAGCAGCTTCTTCATGAATAACCAGATATTACTGAATCAGTCAACTCTCCATTGACAACTAGGTGAAACCATCACTATACTTCTAGGTTGTGCCTAAAATGTTTACAGATGACAAACTCTTAGGTCTTCATATATTTCTATGACTGTTCCTTACCCAGAATCCCTGTCAGAAATGTCAGGAAAGAGCTCCTAATATTTCAAGATGGCATATAGGGTGGCATTATCAAGCTTTGGTGGCATGCACTGAGACAGTAGAGGAGAAAAAAATAGGCTTGAGAAAATCTAAGATTTGCTATCTTTATTTCTTTATGACTATGGAGTGCATTCCACTGGTGATCACCATTGAATGTCTTTTCCCTGCGTATTATTTTTCAGTGACACTAATTCATCTTTGAATTAGAACGGATAGACTGTGAGGAACCTTGTTATAGCTTATTTGATTCCATTGTAATCCCTGAGATTGTGAACTATAAAAACCTGCCTTCTGCTTGGCATTGTGGAGCCCTAGCACACACCTTTAATCCAAGAGCTATGTGTACACAGGATTTTATAAAAATTAACCTGCTAGCTCAGAGAGGCAGAGAAATCACCCACCTGACCTTCGTACTCAGCTCACATCCCAATGGAAAAGGCCCAAAAGGCTCACTAGCTCAGCTGACTGCCAAGGAAGAAAAGGCTAGAAAACCCAACACCAAAGGCTTGCTAGCTCAAAGTTAAAAAGACAAAGGCCAAGGAGCTGAAGAGATGAAGAACTAGAGATACAAGAGCCAAATAGCTAAATGCTAAAGATCTAAAAAAGCCCAAAAGCTAAAAGCTAAGGAGCTAAATAATGTCCTTCTACTTCTACATGCTGTCTTAAGTGCCCCACTACTCAAAGTCTCTCCTACTCTTTAATGCCTGGCAGCTTGTCTCTTGATATGCCTCTTGACCTAGGGTTAACTTTATTAAATCCTGTGTGCAGAATGCTCTTGGATTAAAGATGTGTATTAGGGTTCAACCACACCAAACAAAGGACAGGTTTTTACAGTTCACAATCTCAAGGGTCACATTGAGACCAAATACCCTGCAACAGAAACTCATATGCCACCTCATCCGATGCCAAAAGCAGTCAAAATGATCCCAACCTCATTGGCCTTGATGCACTTCCTGGCTACACCCTGGGTGGCTCTTCCCAAAATGACTTGCCAAGGATCTCTTCTACTGGGAATGGTTCCAAGTGCATTGGAGCTCTCCAGGATCATCTGATTGAAACCGAATAACAGGTTATGATTTTGGAACTAAATGTGATCCTTTCCATGCTCCTGGTGTGACAGTCATGCACTTAGTCATAACCAGGTCACCCACTCTGGAAGATGTCCACAACAATGAAAGGCCGGTTATCACTGACCAAGCTCCTAGGATATGGATGCAGTCCAAGAAGGTATAGCAGCTCCCTCTCCTGCATCTCACTGCCTGCCTTGGAACCAATGTTCCCTCTGAAGCACATCCCTAGCATATTCCATCAGTTTCCCCCATCTTACACTTTTAGGGAAAAACCTTCCCATTCATTGTGGAAATATCCTAATTATCATTTATTAGCTTGTTCACTTGGCTGTCCCACCAAGCCTATTGTCTTACTTCATGTCTAAAAAAAAACTGAAAATGGAATAAGTTCCTTGATTTTATTTTTTCAGACTCAGAAGAGCAAGAAGCAGATGTGTTTATTGTTAGACACAAATTTCATGCTAATATTTATCTGTGGTTTTTGAATTTCACACTTACCCTAGCCTCCAGATCTGTAAGCTAAATAAATACCTCACCTTTCCAACAGACACAGTTCTTGGCACTTTGTTATACCAATGGAAAATGTACAAAGACACCTTTCAAATTATGACGGATCACATATTTTGAGCCTGTGCCTCCCCAAGTAGCCAATTCTAAACTTGAATATCATTTATCACTGAGGAACACCTAAATTTGTGGTCCTACTCTCCAAGACTCATACAAAACCAAACACAGAGGCTCTGACTTTCAGGCACAGCCATTAAATTCTTTAATCATGTTGAGCTCTTTTACACCATGTGCTGTGTATATACCAAGGCCTTCTCTGGAAAATTGTTTTGACCTACCCTCCCTGTCTGCTGATTTACACTGTAGATTCCAACTAAGAGCACATTTTCTGAGTTGGTACTTCTCCCACCTTCCTCATCGTATAGGTCATCGTGTGACAAATAGGATTTCAGAATTCCCAGCTTTTATAATCTGTAGTAATGGGTTAAGTAACCAAGAGAAGTACTGAAGTTTCATGTAATCACTCTTGAACAGATGGGTCCATAAAAGTGTCCACAAAAGATCTTGAAATACCCCACCACCACCACCCCAACAGCAACACAATTAAACCAAGGAGCTAATGAGATGCTGCTCAATGGGATCCTTCCCATTGGAATTAATACCCAAAGGAAGATCATGATTATTTAAAACCTCCTGTGTTCTGAATTATTGCAGTTCTTGCAACCAAGCAGGAAATTGCTGCCAGGGAGTCGAAACACACTTAGTCATGTGTCATTCTATTGGTAAGTGTTTCAAAGGAGGAGGAATTCTTCATTCTAACTTACAGATGGAAGGATGGTGAGTGTCCTCCCTTCTGCTATAGGTAGAAAGGAAGCTAGCACTCAGTGGTGCCATTCCAGGCTTTCTGTTTGCTCAATACATGTCCAAGAGTGTCCTTTACCTTTATCACAGTGTTCCATCTCTCAATCACTAGGGGCATAACGTGGGGAAAAGGGGCAGAGTTTTAGGCAATAGATTCTGAGTTAATCTGTAATTATAGGAGTGTATTGTGTTAGAAAACTGAAATAAATCAGAAAATCTCAAAACATTAAAAACCGGGAAGGAGGCTTCTCTATGCCCACCCATCTTTAACTCAATATGGTTCCAGAATTAGACTTTCCAGTTTGAGGAAGAGTCAACAGTAGCTTGTTGTTGGACATGGGTAGCTTCTCATTGCTGCCCCACATACCTAGGGAAAAAAAATCTCAAAATAACTGTATCTACCATATTAATAACTTTGATAATCATTAGTAGAGAGTTAAAGAAAGGTATTATATGATGACATATTCTTATGTTCACAGATGAACCTAAGAAATCAGGTACAGGTTTTCTTTGTTAAGGGCAATAAAACTTCATACTTCTTCAATATCTGTGACTTTATTGCTTGAAGTCTGCTCTGTATAATCCTGTTCTTTACATACAGTTGATTAATAAAGAGCCTTTGAGGTTACATTTTTTAAAATTTTTACACATACTTAGTTTACTTCTTGTGACATATGTGACAAATAACCTTTAAAAATTTACACAATATAAATACTGGGGTTTAGACATCTCTCTCTCTCTCTCTCTCTCTCTCTCTCTCTCTCTCTCTCTCTCTCTCTCTCTCTCTCTCTCTCTCTGTGTGTGTGTGTGTGTGTGTGTGTGTGTGTGTGTGTGTTCACATGAGAGATGGATGTTATGCTTCAGAGAGAATGAGCAGAAAATTAGAGTAGGCAGAGCTCTGCTATCATACAAGAAGTGTCTATGGGGACTTTAGTCCCTACGTTATTTTCAATTATATTTCATACAAGCTATGGAATAATTCCATGTACAATCACAAATCTTCATTTTCCAAAGAGGAGATGGCATACATTCATGCTGCTGAGTAACAAAACTTGAGTGTGTTTGCTCAGCTTCCAGTACCAGTGATGTTCACACTTGGAGCTTAAAATTGTGCAGTATTTCCTTCACTGCCGTAATTCTGTCATAAACACTGTAGGCTCTGATTCCCATTACTCTAGGTCTTAGGACTTGGGTACCTATGTGATGGAAAGATATATTTTTGTTAGTTAATTTTGTTCTAGGATAATTTCATACACATGTATCCTATTGTCTTCACTCATTTTTCCTTATCCCTCTCCCACCCCTGCCACTTCACCTAAATTACTACAAGTTTATTACTAGGGTCTTTTTTTCATTTTAAAACCACAGTGGAGCATCTAGAATGATGGAATGGGATCCTTTGTATAAAGAGGGGAAGAGAAGACACTAGCCGTGGAAGTTACTTTCTGGGTGACATTTGTTAAGGATACCACCTGCAATTGTCCTGGGGGAGAATTTTAGGGAGCAGCATCTGCAACTAAGAACCTAACTGAAGAAACATACCCATCAGCAGGGAAGGCATCTCTGACCCGAACATCTCTCTGTATCTTTTCTCTTCTGCTTCCTGTGATTTAAACTCCTTTAATACAAAGAATTAATATTTTACCAAGAATTACTTTTCACAGGCTCCCACGAAAAGATTCTTCCATAAACATGACAAACCACACTATGGTGACAGAATTCACCTTGCTGGGCATCCCCGAGACAGAGGGCCTGGAGAAAGTCCTGCTCTTCCTGTTCTCAACATTGTATGCCTGTGCACTCCTGGGAAACTTTCTCATTCTTATTGCAATCATTTCCTCCCCAACACTCCGTACTCCAATGTACTTTTTCTTGGGCAACCTCTCCATCTTTGACTTGTGTTTCTGCTCCACTACAGCTCCCAAGATGTTGTCCTATCTTTCAGGACATGGTCGAGGGATCTCCTTCCAGGGCTGTGTTGTACAACACTTCTTCTATCATTGTCTGGGTTGCACATTGTGCTTCCTGTACACAGTGATGGCCTATGACCGCTTTGTTGCCATATGCTTCCCTTTGAGATACACGATCATCATCAACCACAGACTGTGTTGTGTCTTGGCCACAGGAACCTGGATGAGTGGCTGTGTTCATGCCACTATCCTAACTTCCCTCACTTTCCAGTTGCCCTACTGTGGCCCCAGCAAAGTGGGATACTATTTCTGTGACATGCCTGCAGTGTTACTTCTAGCTTGTGAAGACTCCTCTCTAGCCCAGAGAGTAGGTTTTACAAATGTTGGTCTTTTATCACTCATTTGTTTCTTTATCATTGTTGTGTCCTACACTCGAATTGGGATCTCCATCTCAAAAATCCGTTCAACACAAGGTAGGCAGAGAGCGTTCTCCACCTGCAGTGCCCACCTCACATCTATCGTCTGTGTTTATGGACCAGTCATCATCATTTATCTACAACCCAATCCCAGCCCATTGCTTAGTGCAATTATTCAGATTTTGAACAATCTTGTAACACCCACTCTCAACCCAGTGATCTACAGCCTGAGGAATAAGGATGTGAAAGCCGCCCTGAGGCATGTATTTCTTAAGAGATGTCTCAGCCTGGAAAGTAAATGAAAATCTAACTATTTGCTGAGCAAAGTCTGATTCACAATTTAAAAAGACAGATTTGCGTCTACAACTTATTTAATCGACAAATGGCATGTTTAACTTCCAGCACATAGTAAAATGAAATGCATATTACATCAATTTACCACTTTCTTTAACATTTGATGATACATATATATTTTATATTCCCTTATGTTTTGTAATTAAATATAAGTGATAAAATCTCCTAGAAGATGCTGTGTTGATTTTTATACTGTGTGAATTCTCTCAGAACCACTATTCCTCAAATATCTTTAGTCATCCAACTCTTTAAAGAAGCTAAGAGACTCATTTCTGCTCTCAAGTAGACATTTATTTTCAAAAATAAGATGGTAATTTCCAGAATTCTGTCAGAACTCAAAATTCTAACTAAAGCAAGTTATATGTAAGACAACACTTCAGATCATATGGTTTCTCAAACTTATTTCTTATATACATCTTCTCAGATTATATGGTTTTGAGTTGGACTTTTATTCCTTCAAAGCACAATCATGGATTATTTCTTATTAGAAATATATTTGGGTTCTGTAAAATTTGTCTCAAATCAGACAAAAGGTCAATTAAATTGAAAATATTCATTCATTTTAAAATCAGGAACACTAGTTTATATATCACGGGTCTAAATCAGGTCTAGATCCATGGGAAAAATATATGTGTTTCTTCTTTTTTTTTTTCAGAGTAATATCTATAACTCATTTACCTTTCAGTAATCTCTATGCTCCAAAAGTCCAGGAAAATAAAATAGATGCATTTTATTTATAAAACCTAGTTAAATTTTTTTGTTTTGTTTTTGTTTTCGACACAGGGTTTCTCTATGTAGCCTTGGCTGTCCAGGACTCACTTTGTAGACCAGGATGGCCTTGAACTCAGAGTGATCCACTTGCCTCTGTCTCCTGAGTGCTGGGATTAAAGGTGTGTGCCACCATGCCAGGCCCAATATATTCAACCTTTGGTCATAGTTTTAGTTTTCACTTAGTTTTTTTTATATCTGCCAAATTCATTGATTTTCCTAAATGGTACAATCTTTCTTATTTTGAAAAAAGAAATCAATGAGTTATGGAGAAAAAGAAAATAAAGAAGGAAGAAAACATAGAGGTATGTTGCAGAAAAAAATTAGTACTGCCTAATGGAATAATTGATTCGTTTGTTTTCCATTAAGTTTCTGCCTATCAACGTGAGCAGATGAAGACTTCCACACCTGGAAATTATAAACCACAATTTACTAAGTTTGGGCAACTCTTTTGAAAAATATTCAGAGCACTCCAGAGACAAAACATTCCAGTAACCAGAGGGCTGTGATGTGCTGTCCAAGGATGTGCAAGATGAGATACTCTAGCCAACAGGCAGTCAGCTACCCCTGTGAGAAATAAAATAGACATTAGTATGGCTCAGTAGACTTTGGGTCCTTTCAGACAGCCACAATTATTTTGAAATAATTAACTTACTAATGTTAAAGACTCAAAAGTAACTCACAGCTTTATATCCCCTTGTATATTCAACATAAGCACTGAAAGTGGAGTAACTGCCAACTATATGAAGAGGGTGTAGTTCCACATAATCTGCTGCTCAGGAACCACCACAGTCAGTCCTATCTCACACACCCACCCTTTCTTTACTGCACTTGCTTTCTGGACAGAATGTCAAAGGGACATGGTTTCAATCTTGCCTCTTCTGGTTGTTTTCTATTTTATTTTATGTTTTTTTGTTTTTTGTTTTGGGTTTGTGTGTGTGTGTGTGTGTGTGTGTGTTTGTGTGTGTGTGTGTGTTTGTGTGTGTGTGTATGATGAATAGAGAGCTAGAGACAGACACACAAAGAGTGAGTGAGAGAGACAGTGAGAGAGAGAGAGAGAGAACAACCATGCCACAGTAATCAGAGACCAACTTTCCTGTGTTCTTTCCATGTATGTCCAGGTTATCAATCACAGGCATCAAACATGGCAGAAAACTTGGAGCATCTCTTCTTTAAACACACACACACACACACACACACACAAACACACACACCACAGTCATGTTATACTTTTGCCATTATGTCATCTTTGGAGTCATTTGTTCATCCCCAGTGGAGTTATTTATCACTTGTATAATGTTATCTGAAAAATTACTTGACCAGAAAGGTATTTTAATGTGCACATTAAATATCTTTTTTTTTTTTAAGTCAAGGGTGTTTTGTGATTATTTCAATGACCTGCTAACAAAAAGAATAGTGAACCAAATGTATTATAGGACAAAGGCAAAGTTAATCCTCTGATTCATCACAACTTAGTTGTGTCTAGATTCTATGTGCCCAGAAGACTTATTGGATCTTTAAGCTGAAGAGGATCATCCAATGCAGGGTCTGTTTTACAGTTAAATATTAACATGATGTATGCTCATTGATGGGCATATTTTACTCATGATTAAAATAAGACATAATATTTTTAAATTCCAGCAACATATTACAGCATGTAGGGTTAGTTATTCACTGTAATGATTTCATGACTGAGAGCTCAGGGTGACTTCCATTGCCTTATATTGTGACAGATCTCCACACTGCATCTCACTACCTGTTGAGAAAACAAAAATTCAGACCATGACGTATAGTTTCTATACCACTTTTTACATAATCATGAAGGCAAACATGCTAAATCAAGTGATTATGAGTGGCAGACTGTGTAGAGTATAGTTACTGAATAATCACGTTCCAACATAGTCAACCATACTTCATGTACTAATCGGGTTTTTACTATGGACTACGTTTCTCCTGAAGGGCTCACTTCTATTCTTCTTCTCAACACACCATTCTAACAAGCTTAGTGAAGCTGATGCCTACCTTGTCAAGATGTGAGCCTCAGTTATGAAAGGAAGTAGTCATAAGAGGTGCTCTGAGAGACTCCACCCAGTGGAGAATGAGGGAAGATGCTGGGACTCCCTGCTGCACTCTGGGTGCAGTGATGAGAGTGCTATGGAAGAGTAGGGGGTGAAAGATCCCAAAGGGTTCGGGAACCCCACAAGGAGATCATGAAGGCCTGTGGATCTGGACCAAGGGGGCCTGCACAAACTGTTGCACCAACCAAGGACAATGCATGCAGTAAACCGCGACCACCTGTTCAGATATAGCCAATGGACAGCTTACTCGACATGGTGCAAGGAGCAGCGACTGCCTATGACATGAACTCTGGTGGCCCTAATTTGATCACTTCTCCTTGGTGGGGAGGCCAGGATGGGCACACTGATGAAGGAGAAGTAGGCTATCCGGGTGAGACCTGATAGGCTGTGATTTTATGGTTGGGCAGGAGGTCCTTTTCTGTTAGAGGTCTGGGGGAAGGGAATAAAGTAGAAAAGGGAGGGAGGGTGAGAACAGAAGATACAATCAGGGATAACAATCAGGATGTAATCTAAGTAAATTATAGTAAATGAACAGTAAGAAAAAAAGAGGTAAAACAAAATCTCTTATTCAGGGAGACTATTCCTTTTAGAGAGATGAAAAACATATCAAACAAAGATAAATCTCTCAGACTAACAAGCATTTATTTTACCTCCCAAGTCTGAAATGCTCACTAATTGTGTAGGGTTGTCTTATAACTTTGAACTGACTCATCTATTTGGGAAAATGAGACTATGGAAAGAAAAATGGATGGCAAATGGGGAATAATAATGGAATAGAGGAATGCTTTTATTTCTTAGCTTGAAATAATTGTTGAGTTAATATTAAAATAAAAAACAACTTTTCTCTCACTTGCCTAGTACCAGCTACACTCTGATACTGATACAATTCTAGAAAAGAACATGCCTTAACTGAACAGCAGGATGTTTTAGTTTTAGGTGTGTAGGAGACAAGAGACATCATCAGATGGAATTACAGAAATGTTAGTAACAGTTTCCAAGGCAGTTCCAGGGTTCCTGGACCTAAACCTAAGCATTGTGTGCAGAGCTGTTCTGATAACTAAGAATGAGTAGGCTCCTACCAGAGTCTCTGAAACATTCTTAATTCTAGCCCAACTGACACTATGTAGTAACAAATCATTCCTATGTATGCGCCATTAACCACTGCAGTCTCATCAATAGGAACACTTTAAGGGCCACTACTCACAGGATCATCAAGTCTCCACACATTACTTCCAAGCTCTTCATGTCCTGTTCCTACTGTGACTACTTTTCAGAACTAGATGCTCCAGGAATACAAACATAATCAGCTACCCAGAATTCTCAGAGGCACCCCTCAAGTGTCCCATCATCAATCTCTCACATTATATACATTCTTAGGCTGCTTGTGTTGGTTGTCTTCCCATGTCTGCTATCAAAATATGTAACAGAACAAAATAAGAAAGGGGTGCACTTTGTTTTAGCTTGTAATTACGGAGTCTGCGGCCCAAGGTCACTTGATTCTTTGTGCCTGGGCCTATAACATAACATATAAGCAAATATATTCCCATAAATATGTGGTAGAATATATTCACTCAGAATGCAGGGGCAGAGAAAGACAAGGCTTGTGACTACTTGTTCAAAATATATATGTTCTGGTTTCCATCATGATAACAATGTGAAAACATGAGACCACATATTCCACAATTACCAGTAGCTCACTGTTGCTCGATGTCTCATATCCATCTAATAATCCAAAGAACACTTATTTTCTCACCAACCATTTTCTTTGCTTGTTTTTCTTTTCTATTTTTATTGAAAATAAATCATTCTCTCATACAGTACATATTGACCAAGTTTTCCCTGCACTCCCTCCAGCCCCCAGTTTTGATATTGCGCGAAAGTTAAAGCCCCAGCTAGCATCTGTGTCCAAGCCTTAGGAAGTGAGCTCCAGTAAATGCAAAGAGGTGAGGTTTCAATGTGTGGTATCACACTCCAATTCCCATATGAGTAAATTGGAGAACACAAAGGAAAAACTGGACGAAAGCAAAACTGAGCTTCAGAATGCCAAACGCTGAATCCTATAGATATCTGATGAGTATCTGAAGAACTTAATAGTTTTATTTGAGTTCTAATGGGCTTAGATGGTACTCTGAGTTTGATCATGCCATTTGTGGCTAATATTACCATTTTCTTAAACTGGCTTCATTAGTTCATTCTACTCTCTTTGAGAAATGTTCCATAACCTTAAACTTATCTAACATCCAGAGAGCTCCATTCTTGCTTAGCTTTGACCATCAAAACTTCTTCACGTATCACCTTCATGAACTGTCTACAAAGACTTAAACCCATTGCCTGGCCTCAGTGCCTCCCTTTGAGGTCTGGTCGGAAGCCTCCATGTCTGCATACCCCTTGAATTTAGCGTGTCTGCAAATTCTCCTAGTGTTGTAAGAAGCAGGCTAGTGCCAATCCCCTGCCTATTTTTGGTATATTTCTATTGGACAAACGCTGACCAGTGTGTAACTCAGTGATACAGAGTCAAGTGTGGAGTAAACAACCTTCATGGAAGGAGATATTAGTCTAGAAGACTGCAAAGCCAAATGCACTGGTTACCTAGATGCAAATATGATTCAGCCTCATTATGAGACTTGATAATGGAACCTTATCCATAACTTATAAGGCAACAACACAAATATCAAAAGAATGGATACATATATATTAGATTGTGAATAATTCAAAACGGTGTTGATCCCCTGTTCTGTATAACAACTGGAATCTAGCAGACACAAGTGCACAAAATTAACATGAGTAGTCAAAAAAGACATAAATGGACTAACATTTGATTTTTTTTGTTTTTTAAGGTTTTTTGTTTGTTTGTTTGTTTGTTTTTGTCTGCTCTTATTTAGATACAATTTTGTGGAGGGTTTTGGTGGGTTGTTTTATTTTGCTTTTGGCTTTGAAGTTCTATTGTTGCATTTTTTTGTTTTGTTGTTGTTTTGTTTTGTTTTGTTTGTCTGTGTTTGAGAAACCACTTAAAGTTGGATGGATGTGGCGTGGGAAAAGATCTGGAAGGACTCGGGGGAATGGAATAATGTAATCAAAATATATTTAAATTTAAAATAGCTTTAAATTTAAGTAATTAAGTAATAAAATTATTTAATTCAAGTTATAAAGTAATTCAGTTTAAGTAATGAAAGGGAACACAAAAGAAATGTACACCAAAAGGAATAATGACCCTAAGAAACACCCAGATGCTGTGACATTACTGTTTAAGTCTCTGAATAATTCCAAAACAAGGAAAAGCTGGCTTCACTAGTTCCTTCTAATTTCCTTGAGAAAAGTTCCATATTTTTTAAACTTATTTGGACTTTTCTCTCTATGAGAGAATGGGAAGAATGAAGCACCCATCTTTGGGTTCTTTCCTGAGTATGGCAGCCACATGAACCATCTGAAAATCTTAGTATCACATTGATTATAAGTGAACCCTAAACCCAGAACCCTGGTTTCTGTGCTCCAGGAAGCATGCATCCTGATGTGCACCCTGACAGAGCCCACAGTACCATCCCTTTTTCCTCCTGCAATCTCTGCTTTCATGTCAATATCCCCAAACCATGAGGTTTCTCATATGTTTTTTGCAGTAGCAAAATATTGTTATTATTTGAGTCTCTACATTATTAAACATCTGGGCTTCTTTTACGTTTGTAAGTCTAGGTGGCATGTGAGTATTACAAGTTCCATATTTCTGCATTTGAAAAAGTGGAAATTACTTAAGGTCACCATGTTGGAGCAATGAAATTTGTAAGTAGGAAAAGAGCCTTACTCTGTTTCATAATGAATGAACCCAGAGACTAGCAACAAGAAATTAATGACCCAGATAAGACACATCAACACCTTAATAAGGTCAGCGTGAGCTTTTACAGAAAACAATTTGGAACTTATCGTTCTTTAACAAATAACCAGAGAATAATTTACATTTACCTCTTAATTTATTTTCTAAACCATAAGAAAATTAATATTTAGAATTGATATGCTCATATAGTTTAACGAAATTGGCATATATTATGACTTGGTTTATTTTACAATATCGTATTTATTTTGCAGTTTGTTTTATAGTGCTACAGTAAACATCATAGCCAGAAATAATTTAATATAGTTGAAAGATGTGATGATTCATTTTTGGCTCTGCGTGAGCATTTACTTGGTAATCTGTTTATCTTCTGTTTTGAAAGGAAGCCAGTAGGAAAGCCTGCTGTAGGACACCTTGCTGGCTGATTCAGGAAGCTATTCAGTGGTTGCCTGGCAACAAGTTGCTGGGTGTTTTTTTTTTTTTTTTTTTTTTTTATGCCAATAGAATAGGAGCATCAGCTGCAATGCTGCTAAGAGGAAGCAGAATAAAATAAAATATTCTCTTTCATTTATAGTCAACCATTATTTTTTAACAAGACTAATATTTTATTCTTTCAAGTCCCCGTAGCTATCACCAAGTCTTTCCAGTGTTCTCACGAACAAGGTATTACTACTCAGAGTAGGAAGGGAAGAAACTGAAGCCCGGGACGGTAAAGGAACAGGCCAATCCACACACAGTGCATACGTCTGTGAGACTCCAACTACCACTTCTTTGTTTCTCTTTCCCTAAATACGATGCTGAAGTCCACGTACATTTAGCAGTCAGAGGTGAGGAAATCAGCAGAAAGATGGTTGGTTAAGCCTTTTAAGATATACCATTTCTGAGTTTTTCCCTTAGGATACACAATGTTCCACTGACTAAAAGTTAATAAGAATTTCAAGTTTATTTTTCTCTGAAAGCTGAAATTTGTACTGTCCCTTCTTCCTGAGGTTACATTTTAAAAATATCCTGGCTTTGAGAAGAGCCTCTCAGGCCAGCAGAGCAAGCTGCTTACAAGTCCCTCCGGGAGTTCTGCAGGGCAGCTTTCATGCGTCATCATCCAGGCTGGGACGGGTTTTTCTGTGAGGCTGTAAGTCATCTGTGCTTCTGTAAGTGACTGCTCATCCATCCCACTGTTAGTAATCCCCATAAACTTATTGGACAGGCAAGTTATCTTTTGGACTAGCATCAGGTTAAGTTTCTTGCTGGTAGTTCTCCCTCCATGACCCTCAGATGCTGTGTAACAGTTCATTGTCCTCTGTGGAGTGAAGAGGCGTTAGCATTGTCCCACAGCATATGTAAATACGACATCTCTGAAGTTTTTTCTATAAAGCTGCATAAAGTGAAGCCAACTGACTTGAGGTTTCTTAGCCACACTATGCTATCTTCAAATAATATTTGGAAAGGTTCCATTTAACTCTGCTATGTATCCTTCCCATGTACTGTGCGTTTCTCGCAGCTGTGAGCTCTCTTTAACAAGATTTCGGAGTGCGGGTGTGGTAGCACATGCCTTTAATCCCAGCACTTGAGAGGCAGAGGCAGGCAGATCCATTAAATTCAAGGCCAGCCTGGTCTACCAAGTGACTCCAGGCCAGCTAAGACTACACACAGAAAGAGAGAGACAGAGAGACAGAGAGACAGAGAGACAGAGAGACAGAGACTGGCCTATTCCTTCAACTTCCCAGGCTTCATTTCTCTCTCTCTCTCTCTCTTCTCTCTCTCTCTCTCTCTCTCTCTGTCTGTTCTGAGTACCTTCTCCCTGGGAACACTGGAAGGGCATGCTGATATTACTGAGTTACTAAGCAGCAATTGAAATGAGACATCACAGAATTATCAAAGTTTGGGGGGGGGGAATTTTAAGACAGTCTCAATCATTTCCAGTTGATTTGAAATTATTAAGGACTTAGTACAACGCCTCCAGGTGGTAGATATTGAAGAAATATTCCATATACTATCAAATTTTGTCATGAATTGGCAGGATAGTTAGTTTACAATATTATTTAACTATGAATATCAAAGAATTAATATATTCTTTCAGGGATATAGACACCCTAAAATTATCCTGAGAGAAAAGAAATGAACAAGGGATAACTAAACAGCTTAGTAACCAGTGTGACTAAGTCTCCAACAGAAAGTAGCTTTACCAAGGAATCATTATTGAGTTTTGTTGAAGATTTCATTATTTTATTATTAATAAATACCTTAAGAAGAACTGACTAATAAACCTTTCCAACATACCTGTAAATGTGGAAAAAATTACTGGGATTAAATTTTTTTTTTTTTAACTAACCACCCAGACATTTGGAAAGACTTGCCTTACCTACAGCGAAAGCAAGCAGAATCTGGAGTTTTATCCATATTGAAATGAGTTGTTTAGGGAGGGAGTTTTCTGCTTTGGGTACCCCTTCATGTCGCTCTCTGGGCAGCACATGTTAGCTTGAAATGGTATCCTGTATTCTTAGTAATATTAAAGATTTTATCTACTTATTTATCAATGTATGAATACACATGTAGGAGGGACCTATGCCACGTGGGTGCATGCGTAACGAACTCCAAAGGGAAAAGGTAGTGAAGGCCCTGAGGGAAAGTGGGTAGGTGTCACCAAGGCATCGGATTACACAAAGTCTCTGTGGCCACCTTGACTATGTGGTCTTTCAAAATGCTAAGGATACTTTAGTATAGTTTGACCAACACTGGATCTTAGTACATCCTAATAGAGAGAAACTGCCAAGAGTTAATTGAAGCTGTAGTGGGAAGAGTAGTTACAGTGAGCAAAATGGCACCCAGGGACAAATAAACATCCCAGGTATGAAGGAATAAAAAGAGGGAGCTCTGAGAACCCTGCTGACAGTATGTGGGGTAGAGTCTCTTCATTAGACTAACCCAATAGAACCGATAATATCATTGGCTTTGAAAAAATGTTCTTTGTCTGAATGTACAGCAAGAATCATAGTTTAATTCTCATTAGCAGTGTAGATGCCCCCCCACAACATCTTCTGTATACACTCAAGGATTGAGATTCAACAGGAGAGAATAACAAAGAAATAAAGATATCTGACCGCTGCAGGATCTCATCAGCTGGGCTTCCTGGTGGTTGTTATTTTTCAGTGAACATTCTTTTTTTTTTTTTTTTTTTTTTTTAGTTTTTTATTATTAATTTATTCTTGTTACATCTCAATGGTTATCCCATCCCTTGTGTCCTCCCATTCTTCCCTCCTTCCCCTTTTCCCCTTATTCCCCTCCCCTATGACTGTTCCTGAGGGGGATTACCTCCCCCTGCATATGCTCATAGTGTATCAAGTCTCTCCTCGGTATCCTGCTGTCCTTTCTCTGAGTGCCACCAGGTCTCCCCCTCCAGGGGATATGGTCAAATGTGAGGGACCAGAGTACATGAGAAAGTCATATCCCACTCTCCACTCAACTGTGGAGAATGTTCTGACCGTTGGCTAGATCTGGGTAGGGGTTTAAAGTTTACCACCTGTATTGTCCTTGGCTGGTGCCTTAGTTTCTTACACCCATCAGAATGGCTAAGATCAAAAACTCAAGCGACACCACATGCTGGCAAGGATGTGGAGAGAGAGGAACACTCCTTCATTGCTGGTGGGAATGCAAACTAGTACAGCCACTTTGGAAATCTATCTGGTGCTATCTCAGAAAACTGGGAATAGGGCTTCCTCAAGACCCAGCTATTCCACTCCTTGGAATATACCCAGTGTACATTCTTTGACCCCAATCCTGTTCACCAGTTCTGGGACATTCTTGCAATTTAATTCCTGGCTTGTATTGATTGCTGACTGGCCCAGAAGGTGGGTTCCATCAATGTTGGCTTTCTGGCTCTGATGCTTTTCTTCAGTGTTTGTGTCTCCTATGCAAACATTGGCATTGCTATCCTGAGACTCCATTCAGCAGAGGGCAGGCAGAAAGCATTCTCCACCTGCAGTGCCCACCTCACTGCCATTCTCTGTGCCTATGGACCTGTGATCATCATCTACCTGCAGCGCACACCAAACCATCTGCTTGGGGCTGTGGTGCAAATATTAAATAACATTGTCTCATTCATGCTGAACTCCTTAATCTATTCGCTGAGGAACAAGGAAGTGAAGAGATCCTTGAGAAAAATTTTCCAGCATGTACTGCTTGGTGTTCAGAACTTCATCATGACTTTAGTAGTGATATTCCAAATTTTTCTTTTTACCAGATGCCTTCAATTCTTTAACTTCAAGTAGAAAATAAATAAATAGGTACACTGTAGACTAGCTGAATACCTGTGGTATATCTATAACATTTTTGTGTCCTTCAGCATCTACATTCCCTGTGTCCTCCTAAATAATTCCACAACCAACTACAGTGGAAAATGGGCCTGAATTCTGGGTAAGGAATCCAAGTGGATAGGGAGCAAGAACAGAGAGATTTCCTCCCACATCTGTAAGCCTCAGCCCCGACATTTCTCCTGGTTGAAGATTTGAGACAGCTGTGACCTATTCACTATTTCTCAGCAGTAAATCAATATCATTACATACTTACCTAGAATGGAGTTACCCTCCTTTTCTGCCCACAAGCACTTCAGTTCCCTGTTTCACAAAGAAGAATGTAAGCTGTTTATAAGTCATAGTTTTGTCTGGTCACTGTGGTGCTCTCTCACAACCATCATCTCCATACATGTATACATCACGCTTATGAGGTAAACTGTATCTTCTCTATAATAGAGTTCTCAGTATTAGAAACCTCAAATAACAGACAGAAAACCACACATGAATAAGCATTATGGACCCGAATCACATACCTTCGTTGACTAGGAGACTCCTGTTCCTAATTGCCCACCCCTCCTGGAGCTGACCTTCATGACCTCTGTGGTGGCTTCACATACTTCATCTTGTTTCCAGAGACCTCATGATATCAGTAAATTCTTCAGGGAACAACTGATAATAAGGGCTGTGAATAGGTCTTGGATATACACTGACCTCACTGCTGACTCTGTTTTAATCTGTGTTTTCCACCTGTAGTAAGAACAGGTAGAGTCTGGTGTCCTGCAAAAATCTATTGATGGTTAAACCTGGACTGAGCCCAAGCCCAATGCCCCCTTTCTTCATACTGTGTTGTCAGTTTACTGCTGTCACAACCCAGAACCATAAGAATTTGGTTGCTTGCTTCTTTTCAGAGCATGACTGATCCTGTTACAACACGGAACTACAATCGGTCTGCCTGTTTTCTAAGCATGGCTCTTTAAGATTCATCCTAGTTTTGCCATCTTACTCTACAAATTTTCATTTGAACTTGTCTCAACTCTGTAATTTTTCAGCCTGTAGAGTATAACATTTGGAGAGGACAGCCTTCAGGCTCCCCATGAATGTCTCCAGGCCTGCATTAGGACTTTTAGGAATTCTCATTTTGCCACACGACATGTGCTTGGTGTCTCTTTGTTGTCCATCTCCAGAGGCAGTAGCATCTCAGATGGGTAGTCCAATGCTTTTTTCATGAGGTACCCAGGTACCCCTCATTCCATTGTCAGCCAGGTTAAGCAACCATCCACCTTCTACCTTTTGCCTAAAATGTTGGAAGATGTCCATCATTTTAGTCTCCAGGGATTTCTGTAAGTGTTGCTCATGCAGAATTTCCTGTGCAAACACCCAGAAAGACCTCTACTGCTTCAAGATGGCACATAGGGCAGCATTCTAAAGATGTATCCATATGCACTGGGACACATGAAGAGAAAGAAGCAGGGTTGCAAAAGGTTACTATTTGATATATTTATTACATTGTGACTGTGGACTGCATCCCAGGGGAGATCACTATTGAATGCCTTTTTCCTTAGTATTAATATTTTAGTGACACTAGTCCAAATTTGAATTAAAACAGATAGATTGTGGTTAAACCATATGCTACCTCATCCCATGCCAAAGGCAGTCAAAATGATCCCAACCTCATTGGCCTTGATGCAGTTCCTGGCTGAGCTCTAGGTGGCTCTTCCCAAAATGACTTGCCAAGGATCTCTTCTACTGGGAATGGTTCCAAATCCACTGGATCTCTCCGCAGTCATCTGATTGAAACTGAATAACAAGTTATGATTCTGGAACTAGATATGATCCTTTCCATGCTCCTGGTGTGACAGTCATGCACTTAGTCGTAACCATGTCACCCACTCTGGAAGACGTCCACAGCAATGAAAGGCTGGCTATCACTGACCAAGCTCCTAGGACGTGGATGCAGTCCAAGAAGGTATAGCAGCTCCCTCTCCTGCATCTCACTGCCTGCCTTGGAACCAATGTTTCCTTCTGAAGCGCATCCCTAGCATATCCCAGCAGTTCCACCATCCTAAACTTTAAGGGAAAAACCTTCCCATCCATTGTGGAAAGATTCTAATTATCATTTATTAGCTTGTTCACCTGGCTGTCTCACCAAGCCTTATTGTCTTACTTCAGGTCTAACAGAACTGAAAACGGAATAATTTCTTTGATTTGTTTTTCAGATTCAGAGGAGCAAGAAGCAGGTGTGCTTATTGTTTCACATAAATTTCCTGCTAATATTTTTATCTGTGATTTTTTTAGTTTTGCACTTATTCTAGCAGTTCTAAGGTATAGAAGCTTTCACTCTGGCACCTCACTGCCTGCCATGGAACCTGTGTTGATTGCTTAAACAGATCTTTAGCATATCCCAACAGTTCCCTCATCTTACACCGTAAAGGAAAATCTCCCCATTCATTGTGGATATACTCTAATTATCATTTGTTAGCTTCTTCAGCTGGTTATCCCACCAAGGCTCCTTGTCTTACTTCCCATCTAACAAAATGAAAATTAAAGCATTTCCTTGATTTTTTTTCAGATTCATAGGAGCAAGAAGCAGGTGTGTTTATTGTTAGACGCAAATTTCCTGCTGTTATTTATATCTGTGATTTTTGAATTCTGCACTTATCCTAGCCTCCAGATCTGTAAGTTAAATAAATACCCCACCTTTCCAACATACACCATTCTTGGCATTTTGTTATAGCAGTGGTAAATATGTAAAGACACCCTTCAAGTTATGACTGATCTCAGATTTTGAAACTGTGTCTCCCCAAGTGGCCCAGGCTAATCTTGAATATCATCTATCACTCAGGAACACCTAAATTTGTGATTCTACTCTCCAAGACTCATACAAAATGAAAAATAGAGACTCTGACTTTCAGGCAAAACTATTAAATTCTTTAAGCATGTTGAGGTCCTTCACATCATGGGCAGTGTATATACTAAGACCTTGGGTGGGAAATTGCTTTGACCTACCCTCCCTGTCTGATGTTTTACTCTGCAGATCCCAGCTATGAGAACATTTTCTGAGAGGTTACTTAACCCGCCTTCAGAGAACCCTTCCTCAGCATATACGTCATCATGTGACAAATAGGATTTCAGATTTCCCAGCTTTTACAACCTTTAGTTATGGGTTAAATGTCCAAGAAAAGTGCTGCAGTTTCAAGAGATCACTCTTGAAAAGTTTATTCTATAAAAGTGTCCACAAAAGATATTGAAATAACTCCCCTACCATAACACAATTAAACCAAGGAATTAACGAGATGCTTCTCAACAAGACTCTTTCCTTTTGGGATTAATACCCAAAGGAGGATCACAATTACTAAAACTATGTTTTGCGGTAATGTATTGCAAGTCCTGGGATAAAACAGAGAATTGCTTCCAGGGAGCTGAAGCACACTTAATGTGTGGCATTCTACTGGAAAGTGACTCAAAGGAGGAGGAATTCTCAATTCTAACTTACAGAGTGAAGGAAGGTGAGTGGTGAGGCTCCTTCCTTCTATTGAAGATAGAAAGAAAGCAGTACTCAATAGTGCTATCACCTTAGGCTTTCTGGTGGCTCAGTAAGTGCCCAAATGTGTCCTTCATCTTTCTCTGAGTTTCCAGTCTCTCAATCAGTAGGGGCATAATATGGAAAGGAGCGAATAGAGTTTTAGTCAATACATTTTTCTAGTCAATACAATTTAAGAGTTAGCCTTTTTTTTTTTTAAAGGATTGCACTATATTGGAAAATTAAAATAACTATTAAAACATATAAGAAAAGTTCAAAATGTGAAAACTAGAAAGAACACGTTTCTATGCCCACTGCTTTCTAACTCAGATATGGTTCCAGAATTAGACTTTGCAGTTTGAGGTAGAGGCTAACAGTAGCTCATTAGTCCCATGTGAAATGCTAAGCTGCTCTTCCTTGGGCTAGCTTCTCATTGTTGTCCCTCATGCCTAGGAAATAATCTGGAAAATGCATGTATCTACTATGTAAGTAACTTCAATAGCCAAGAACAGGGAGTTAAAGGAAGTTGCATATGATGGTGTATTCTTACGTTCACAGATGAATCTAAGAAATCAGCTGCAGGCTTTCTTTGTTAAGGGCAATAGAACCTCATACTTCTTTAATATCTGTGATTTTATTGTTTAAAGTCTGATCTGTATAATCCTGTTCTTTTTTATTTTTATTTTGTATTTTTATTTAATTAATTTACTCAGATTGCATCTCAATTGTTAGCTCATCCCTTGTGTCTTCCCATTCCTCCCTCCCTCCCGCTTTCACCCTGTTCCCCTCCCCTTCGTGACTGAAGAGGACCTCCTCCCGCTCTATATGATCATAGGCTATCAAGTCTCATCTTGGTAGCCTGCTATCCTTCCTCTGAGTGCCACCGGATCTGGGCCCAGAGGTTCTGCTCAAACTACTGCACCAACCAAAGACAATTCGTGCAGTAAACATCGAAGCCCTACTCAGATCTGCCAATGGACAGGACATTCTCCACAGTTGAGTGGAGAGTGGGGAATGACTCTCACATGAAATCTAGTATGCACCATATTTATCCTGTTCTTTACATAGAGTTGGTTAATGAAGAGCCTTTGAAGATACATTTTTAAAATTTTTTATACACACTTAGTTTACCTCTTGTGACATATGTGTCAAATATCCTTTAAAAATTAACACAATATAAATATTGGGGTTTAGACATCTCTCTCTCTCTCTCTCTCTCTCTCTCTCTCTCTCTCTGTGTCTGTGTGTGTGTGTGTGTGTGTGTTCATATGTGTACATGTGAGATGTCTATTATATGCTTCAGAGAGAATACAGAGATATTAGAGTAGGCAAACACCTCCTATAATACAAGTGCCTAAAAAGCATTCAAGCACTCTGAAATTTGCTACAAGCTACAGGATAATTCCATCTACAATCACAAGCCCTCATTTTTCCGAAGAAGGGAGGGCACAGATTCCTGCTGCTGAGTAACACAAATGCCGTGTATTCATTCAGCTGCCAGTTTCAGTGACAAGCACACTTGAAACTTAAAATTGTGAGGTATTTCCTCACATGTTGTAGGTTCTGATTCTTTTTGTCCTCACTTCTAGAACATGGTTGCTAATGAGATTGGAAAGATATTTTCACATGGTGCAAATTGGTTCTTGGACAATTTCATATCTGTATGTGATGAATCCTTATTATGCTCACAATCTTCTTCATCCCTCTCCCACCCCTGTCACTCCAGCCGAATAACTAACTGCAAGTTCATTATTAGAGTCTTTTTTCATTTTAGAACCACAGTGGATCATCTAGAATGATGGAATGGGATCTTTTGTATAAAGAGGGGAAGAGAAGACACTAGCCATGGAAGTTACTTTCTGGGTGACATTGTGAAGGATACCACCTACAATTGTCCTGGGAGAGATTTTTAGGGAGCAGCATCTGCAACTAAGAACCTAACTGAAGAAACATACCCATCAGCAGGGAAGGCATCTCTGACCAGAACATCTCTATGTATTTTTTCTTTTCCATGCCTGTGATTTAAACTCCTCTAATACAAATACACAATTTTACTGAGAATTTCTTTCCACAGTTTCTCTGAAGATGATTCTTCCATAAACATGACAAACCACACTATGGTGACAGAATTCACCTTGCTGGGCATCCCTGAGACAGAGGGCCTGGAGAAGGTCCTGCTCTTCCTGTTCTCAACATTGTATGCCTGTGCACTCCTGGGAAACTTTCTCATTCTTATTGCAATCATTTCCTCCCCAACACTCCATACTCCAATGTACTTTTTCTTGGGCAACCTCTCCATCTTTGACTTGTGTTTCTGCTCCACTACAGGTCCCAAGATGTTGTCCTATCTTTCAGGACATGGTCGAGGGATCTCCTTCCAGGGCTGTGCTGTACAACACTTCTTCTATCATTGTCTGGGTTGCACATTGTGCTTTCTGTACACAGTGATGGCCTATGACCGCTTTGTTGCCATATGCTTCCCTTTGAGATACACAGTCATCATGAACCACAGACTGTGTTGTGTCTTGGCCACAGGGACCTGGATGAGTGGCTGTGTGCACGCCACTATCCTAACTTCCCTCACTTTCAAGTTGCCCTACTGTGGCCCCAGTGAGGTGAGTTATTACTTCTGTGATATGCTTGCACTGTTACCACTAGCCTGTGAGGACTCCTCTTTAGCACAGAAGGTAGGATTTACCAATGTTGGTCTTCTGTCTCTCATTTGTTTCTTTCTCATTGTTGTGTCCTACACTCGAATTGGGATCTCCATCTTAAAAATCCGTTCTACAGAAGGCAGGCAGAGAGCATTCTCCACTTGCAGTGCCCACCTCACGGCCATCATCTGTGTCTATGGACCTGTTATCATCATCTACCTACAGCCTGACCCCAGCCCATTGCTTAGTGCAATTATTCAGATTTTGCATAATCTTGTGACACCCACCATCAACCCACTGATCTACAGCCTGAGGAATAAGGATGTGAAAGCCGCCCTGAGGCATGTATTTCTTAAGAGATGTCTCAATATGGAAAGTAAATGAAAATATCTAAATATTTGCTTAGCAAAGCATGATTTATGATTTAATAAGACTTATTTGCATCTTATTTCATAGGACAAATGACATCTATGGCTTCCAACGCATACTAAATTGAAATGTACATTACATCAACTTACGACTTTTTTCATCATTTGATCATATATACTTATTTTATATTTCTGTTTTATTGTAAATTTGTGATAAAGTGTCTGAGCAGATGTTGTGTTCATTTGTACACTATGTGGATTGTTTCCAACCAATATTTCTTAATATTTGTCAAATTCTAAAGGGGTTAATATACTCTTTTGCTCTCTCAAATAGACTCAGAATTTTATTTCCATTCTAAAATGGAGAAGATAAGCTCCAGATTTCTACCAAAAACTCAGAAATTTAAACTAACATAAGTTATATTAAATTGAGCCTTTCATAACACATAGTCTTGCAGTAATCCAATCTTGCTTCTTGTGCACATGTTCTTCTGGATTTTAGATGTTTCTTTTGTTTTAATTTTACCCCTTGAAAGACACAAACATGAACTACTTCTTATTACATGCTGAAGATCCACTTTGGTTTTATAAAGGTTTTCTGAATTGTGCCAAAAGGCCAATTAAATAGAAATGTATTTATTCATTTAAAAGCAAAATCTTTGCTTTAGGTATAATGTCTCAAAATCAGGTGTTTGTAACTTTCCATGGAAAAATATATGATTTTTTTTCCAGAATAACATCTAAAACTTGTTTACCATTCAGTAATCTCTATGTTTCAAAATGCCAGGAAAATAAAATAGATACATTTTATTTATAAAACCTAGTTAAAATTTTAGTGAGTATATTCTTCATCTTGTCCTACTTTTAGTTTTCACCTAGTTTTTTTTTATATATCTGCCAGATTCAGGAATTTTCTTAAGTGTACAATCTTCCTATTTTAAAGGAAGAAGTCAATAAGTTACAATGAAAAAAAAAAGAAATCAATAAGTTATGAAAAAGAAGAGAAAAAAAGAGGTAAGGAACATAGAACTATGCTGTAGACAAAAATTAGTACTGCACAGATGATGGATTGGGGTGTGTGTTTTTCATTAAATTTCTGCTTATCACCTTGGGTGGGTGAATACTTCTTCCACAGCTGGAAATTATAAACTACAATTTACTAATGAAACAGGCTAACTCCTGGCAACAGTCAGTCTACTTCAAGGAGGACAATGAGCATCAAAGAGCCTCCTTATGGAGATGGCTCCAAATATGGCAAACAAACCACTGTGCAAACTTTCCTCATTTCTACCACAGACAGAATTCTGCCTTAAAAAGGGCAAGCTTGGATGCAGACAGAGTCAATAGCCAAACTGCCAAAACGGGGTAAGCAAGTTTTCAATAGTTCCTGCCTCACAAATATGTCTGTCGGATATATTGGGCCAGAAGGCTGAAGAAGATGCTCCAACATAATAGAGAGTTTTGAGTGACTATTCAGGTAGAAAACTGTCCCTGTCATCTTCTCATTTGTAAAGCTACTACCCTGCACTCACAGCATACTCAGGCAATCAAGTTTATTCCTTCTCAAGTCTCTGATGGAGTTGAAGACAAGGTAGCTGAGTTTTACAGTGAAGCTTAGTTGTTTAGAAGTCAAGATGTTTTTAGATTTAGATAGATGTTTTATGTTGATAATGACAAGATGTGATGGAGATTGATTCACATTCAGAATTTTAGACACACCAAGATTGGATAGATGTTTTCTTCAAGGCTGTCAAATACAAACAGCCAAAACACTAAGAATGTAACATTTATATAATTCCTGATTGTGTCATGGTTCTTCTTGCTGTAGGTAGTTTATTGTATATACGTGTAATAACGTAAATGTATATGTTAAAAATAAAATATGTTTAATAAAAAAAGAAAAAGAAAACAAAAACCACAATTTACTAAGTTTGGGCAGCTCTGTTGAAAAGCCTCCAGAGCACTCCAGAGACAGTGCATTCCAGTAACTGGGGGCTGTGATGTGCTGTCCAAGAATCTGCAAGATGAGATACTCTAGCCAACACGCAGTCAGCGACTCCTGCGAGAAATCAAATAGACATTAGTATGGCTCAGTAGACCTTCAGTTATTTTTTCAGACAGCCACAATTATTTTGAAATATTAAACATACTAACAAAAAACCCAAAAGTAACTCACAGCTTTATACTCCCTTCTATACTCAACATAGAAACGGAAAGTGGAGTAACTGCCCACTGCATGAGGAGGTTGTAGTTCCACATAATCTGCTGCTCAGGAACCACTACAATCAGTCCTATCTCACACACCCACCCTTTCCTTTCTGCACTTGCTTTCTATACAGACTGTCAAACTGGACATATTTATAACTTTGCCTCTACTGTTCATTTTCTATTTTATTTTATTGCATGTCTGTCTATCTGCCTGCCTGTCTGTCTGTCTGTCTCCCTCCTCTCCCCCCCTCTGTGTGTGTGTGTGTGTGTGTGTGTGTGTGTGTGTGTACGAGAGAGAGAGCACAAACTTGCCACACTAATTAAAGAACTTGTCCTTGATTATTTCCTTCTACCATGTGTGTCTGTTATTAATCATAGGTCATCATCACACATGGCAGAAAGCTTGAAGTGTTTCTTCTATTTTTTTTAACACCGCCCCCCCCCCCACACACACACACAAACACTCATACATACACTTGTTCAGGGCAGGATTTTGTCTTATGCAACTAAATGTAGTCATTTTATATCAAAAGACAGTAATACCATGAATTAAAATCAAAAGTTGTGACTAGAAAGTCTTTTCAAATCATACCTTAAAGGTTTTCTATAATCCATAGCAAATTTTATTCTTAACTACACACACACACACACACACACACACACACACACACACACACACACACACACAAAGAGAAAGAGAGAGTCGTATTGTAGCTATTGTGAAGTGTGTTGTTTTCTTGATTTTTTTTCTCAACCCACTTTGTTTTGAGTAAAGGAGAGCTACTGGTTTATTTTAGTTAATTTGTATCATTCAGCCCCTTTGCTGATGATGTTCGTCAGCTGTAATAGTGATCTTGTAGAATTTCTGGGCTCACTCATGCATACTTTGCACAATATGACTCTCTCCTCCCCCGCCCCCCCCCCCTGTGTACTTAGGAGTACAATTTGCTGTGGATTATAGAGAAACTTTAAGGTATGACTTGAAAAGACTTTCAGTTGTAACTTTTTATTTTTATTGCTGATATTGTTGTCTTTTGCTCTAAAATGACCAGTTTTAGGTGCATAAATGAAAATCCTACCACCCACCGAGTGTGTGTATACCATCATATCGCCTGCAAATAGTAATCCTTTTTTCCCTTTGCAATTTGTATTATCTTGATCTCCTTAATTGTTTTATTGGTTTAGCTACAACTTCAAGTACTGTGCTGAATATATAGGAGGAGAGCAGCAGCTTTATCTTGTTCCTGATTTTAGTGGAATCATTTGAGTGGAATCCATTTAATTTGGTATTGGCTATATGCTTCCTGTATATTTATTCCTTTTACTATTTTTAGGCATGTCCTTTGAACCCTGACATTTATCATGAAGGTGTCTTAGAGTCTATCAAAGGTTTTTAAGCACCTAATGAGATATTTGGGTGGTGTTTTCTTTTGCTTTGTTTATGTGGTGGTTTACATTGACAGATTTGGACACGTTGAAGCATCTCTGCATTTCTGGGATGAAGCCTACTTGATCCTGGTTGATAATATTTTATGTGTTTTTAGATTCAGTTTGCAAGTATTTTTTTGGAGTATTTTGTATCATTGTTCATGAGGGAAATTGGTCTGTAATTCTCTTTTTTTGTGAGTCTTTGTGTGTTGTGGGTATCAGTGTAACTATGGCCTTATAAAATGAATTTGGCTTTGTTCCTCCTTTTTCTGTTTTGTGGAATATTTGAGGAGTATTGATATTAGCTCTTATTTCAAAATTTGGTAGAATTCTACACTGAAACCATCTAATCCTGGGTTTGTTTTAATTGGAAGAACTTTAGTGACTGCTTCTATTTCTCTATGAGTCATAGCTCTATTTAAGTTGTTTACCTGATCTTGATTTAACTTTGGCAGGTGGTAACTATTTAGAAATTTGTCCATTTTGTTTAGATTGTCCAATTTTGTGGAGCTAAATATACGACCCAGTGATTCTTTGGATTTCCTCCATGTCTGTTGTTATCTCTCTCTTTTTATTTCTCATTTTTTTAATCTGCATAGTATCATTCTGTCTTTTACTTAGTTTAGATAAGGGTTCGTCTATCTTTTTAATTTTCTCAAAGAACCAATTCTTTGTTTCATTGATTCTTTGTTTTGTTCTCTTTGTTTCTATTTTATTAATTTCAACCCTTAGATAATTTCTAGCTGTCCAAGTTTCTTGAGTATAGATATCTCTCTTAGTTCTAGAGCTTTCAGGTGTACTGTTAAATTGCTAGTACAAGATCTCTCCCAAAATTTTAATGAAGGCATTTAGTTTTATGAACTTTACTTTTAGCACTGTTTTCAATGTCTCCCCAAAATTTGGATATGTTGTACTTTCATTTGCATTACACTCTAGCTGTCTTTAATTTCTTTCTTTCTTTCTGCCATGACTCAGTTGCCATTTAGTAGAGAGCTGGGTTTCTGGACATATGACTGTGACCTCCATGGCTCCCAAAGCCTAGCAGGCTTGGGCCTACTTAGTACTTGGATGGGAGAACTTGAGCTGGAACTACAACCTGTTTCTTAAGGAGGCTTCATTAATTGCTGCTACTTTCCTTGAAAAAAAAATGTTCTATACTCTTATCTAACATACAGAGAGCTCCATTCTTGCTTAGCTTTGACCATCAGTTCTCTAGGTATCACCTTTTAATAAACTGTCTACAAAGACTGCAACCCATTGCCTGACCCCAGTGACATCTGATTGGGAAACTCCATATCCACATAACCCTTGCATTTTTCATGCCGGCATATTTACTTAAGTTTACAAGAAACAAGAAAGTGCCAAACCCTTACTTATCTTTAGTACATTTCTATTGGATGAAAGCTGAATAACATTATCACTTGTTGATGCCTAGTCAGATGTAGAGTAAACAGCATCTCTGAATGGGAGATTTTGGCCTGGGAAAATGCAAAGCGCCATGTACTGATTACCTAGCTGCAAATATGGTTCTACCACATGAGAACAGGCAAATGAACCATATTCTTTTTTTTTTTTTTTTACTTTTACTGAATGTCTATGATCTACACGTCATGCACCAAAATCCCTCTACTCCCACTCCCAGTAAAAAAAAAAAAACAAAAAACAAAAACAAAAAATCTTGTCACAGAAGCTGTAGTGTATCACGTAGTATAGCCTTTTGTCCACATATATTTACTTTCAAATGTTTATTGTTTCAAGCCATGGTTCTGGGTGGAGGCCTACACTATCATTACTGGATCCTCACTGGGACTGCTGTCAGATATCTCATTGTTGCCGTATGTCAAGGAGAGTCTTAAATTTTGAATCTATAGGTCAGGCACCTTCATATGTTCCAGCAGATCATACGTGGGGTAGATGTTGGGGTGAGGTTCACTCAGAGCCCTGATCACTCCCTTGTCCTCAGGGCAGGGCCCACTCTCTCACTCCCATGTTATCATGGCAGGGCCAGCTCTCCTGCTCCCATGTCCTCAGGGCAGGGCCCTCTCTCCTGCTCCTATGTCATCAGGGCAGGGCTGGCTCACTGCTGTGTGGACCCACCTATATTCTTAATATATAAGCCAATGACACAAGTCTCAAAAGAATTAAAGTTAACAGTTTACCTATTTATTAGATTCTTTATAATCAAAAGAGTTATTGATCTTCTGTTCTGTACAACAGGGTCTAGAAAACACAAGTGTGGAAATGAATATGAGTAATAGACAAGCATATAATGGACTCTACAGTTGTTTTTTATTTTGTTTTGTTTTGGTTTTTTGTGCTCTTTTTGTGTGACAATTTGTTGGTGTTGGGTGGTATTGTTTTGTTGTTCTTGTTGTTTTGTTTTGTTTTGGTTTTGGTTTGGGAGGTTTTGTCGTCTCATTGGGGTTTTGTTTGTGTTTTAAGAAGGAACTTAAGGCTGGACAGATGGCTCAGAAGTTAAGAGCACTGCCAGCTCTTCCAAAGGGCCTGAGTTTAATTCCCAGCAACCACATGGTGGCTCACAGCAATCTCCAATGAGATCTTGTGCTCTCTCCCAATGTGCAGGTATGCATGAAGGCAGAACACTGTATACATAGTAAATAAATAAATCTTTAAAAAAAATAAAGGAATGAATTTAAAATTGTGTGGGTGGAGAGGGAAGAGGATCTGGAAAGACTTGTGGGAGGGAAAGAACATGATGAAAATACATTTAAATTTAAAAATAGTTTTAAATACTTAAAAGGAAAACAAAAGAAATGTACATCAAGAGGAATGATGACTCCTAGGAATACCCAGGTTCTATGCTGTCATTGTTTATATTTGAATTCTGATTCCTGGTTTCTGTGCAACAAGAAGCCATGCAACCTGATGTGCATTCTGACAAAGCTGACAGCATCATCCTCCTTTTCCCAAATGATCTCTACCTGCACATCACTATACCCAAGCCAGAAGGTTTCTCACAGTTTTCTGCAGATTCAGAATATTATTATTGTTTATATAACAACATTATTAAATTTCTGGCTACCTTTTGTTTTTGTAATATTTAGATGGAATGTAAGTATTTTGAAATTCATATTTCTGTATTTGGAAAAGTAGAAATTACTTAAAGACACCATGCTGAAGCAATAAAATTTGTAAGAAGGAAAAGAACCTCAGTTGACTTCCTAATGAATGAATCCAGAGACAAGAAACAGGGAACCATGACCCAGAAAAGACACATCAATGACATATTAAAGTCAATGTGAACTTGTACAGAAGGCAATTTTGGACTTAAATTTCTTTAACAAACAACCAGAGGGCAATTCCTATTTTCTTCTTAATTTCTTTTCTAAAACATAAGAAAAATAATCGTTGGAATCCATACACTCTTACAGTATAAGGGAATTAGCATATTATGACTTGGCATAATTTGTAATGCTTGCAGTTTGTTGTATAGCACTACAATAAATATGTATAGATATAATTTAATACAGTTGACAGATAAGATAATGCATTGTCGTGAGGTATTTACTTGATAATATGTTTGTCTTTTGTTGTAAAATGAAGCCAATTGGATGGCCTTCTATATATAGGACAGCTTGCTGGATGATTCATGAAGCAGCCCTGTGGTTGCCTGGCAACAAGTTGCTGTGTGGCTTTTATGTCAATAGAATAGGAGCATCACTTGACATGCTGCTAAAAGAAAGCAGGATAAAGCATTCTCTTTTATTTATAATCAATCTTTATTTTTTAACAGACTAACATTTCATTCTCTCAAGTCCCCAGTCAGATACTGAAGTCTATTTAAATGTAGCAGTCAGAGGTAAGGAAGTCAGCAGAAAGATGTTTAGTGAAGCCTATCAGCACACAGGAAGTCCACGTTTTCTCCTTAGGAGACATAATGTTCCACTGAGCAATACTAAATAAGAATTTCAAGTTTATTTTTCCTGAAAGCTGAAATGCATGGAATTTGTACTTTCCCTTCCAGAGGTTACATTAAATAATAAACAACTGGCTGTGAGAAGAGACTCACAGAGGAGCAGAGCAAGCTACTTACAAATCTCTAGGAGCTCTGCAATTCTCGTTTCATGAGTCATCGTCGAGGCTGGGATGGTGTTTGTTTGTGTGCATGCCTTCTGTGTGTGTGTGTTTGTGTGTGTGTGTATGCATGCACGTGTGTGTGTATATATTCATGCACGTGTGTGTGTGTGTGTGTGTGTGTGTGTGTGTGTGTGTGTGTGTGTGTGATGCAGCTGGCTTTAAGTCACCCATGCCTCTGTTATTGACTGCTCATCCATTCTACTTTTAGCAATCCCTATCAACTCATTGCATTGGCAAGTTTGTCTTTATTTGATTTTGGACTAGTGTCAGGTTATGTTCTTCGCTTATAGTTCTGTATAGTCTTCATAGCTGTTACACAATTTGTTTTAAAGTGCCCTCTGTGGAGTGAACAGACATTTATTTAGTCCCCCAAGTTATATAACAGGGCAGATTTGAAGGTCTTTCTATTTACCTGCAGAGGAGTGCAACCAATGTGTTTGTGGTTTCTTAGCCACATTTTGTGACTTTCAAATAATGTTTTAGAAGATTCCATTTAAATTTTTTGTGTAGTCTGCCCGGTAGTATGTGTTTCTAAGAGGTATTGGGCTCTCCTTCAAGAGATTTGGAAAAAGAAAATGGAGAACTTGTGGTTGAATTTTCACAGTCATAGTCCTGTTCCTTCAAATTCCTGGGCTTGATTTCTTCCTTTTCCGATCTGAGTAGCAATACCCATGAGAACACTGAAGGACGTGGTGATGCATATTAAGCTACTAAGCAGCAATTGTTATGAGGGCGTACAGAACTAAAACAGTTTGGGGGAGAATGTTAATACAATGCCAATCATTTCCAGATATGTTACCAAACCAGTGATGATCTGGAAATATTAAAGACTTAGCACAATGCCTCCATGTGGTGGCTATTGAATAAATATTTCACATACTATTGAACTTTTTTAATTAACTGATCTTGAAATTAATTCATAGCATTGATTAACAATGATGCTTAAGGAAGTAATCTTTCCTTTCAGAGATATAGATACCCTAAAATTATCCTGAGAGAAAAGAAATAAATATGGGATAAACTAAACAGTTCTGAGTCTTCAACTGAAATTAACGTTACTTGGGAGTCATTATTGGGTTTTGTAGGAGAGTTGGTTATTTTATTATAAATAAATACTGTAAAAAGAACTGACTAATCGACCTATCTGACACACCTGTAAACGTAGGGAAAATGGCTGGGAGGAATTTTGTTTAACTCACCTCCCAGACATTTAGAATGACTTGCCTCACCTACAGTGAGAGGGGTCAGAATGTGGGGAACAGTCACATCCATCACTTCTGTGACATTCTTCCAGTTTAACTCCAGGCTTGTATTGATTGCTGACTGACCTAGAAGGTGGGTTCCATCAATGTTGGCTTTCTGGCTCTGATGCTTCTCTTCAGTGTTTGTGTCTCCTATGCACACACTGGGATTGCTATCCTGAGACTCTGCTCAGTAGAGGGCAGGCAGAAAGTATTCTCCACCTGCAGTGCCCACCTCATTGCCATTCTCTGTGACTATGGACCTGTGATCATCATCCACCTGCAGTGCACACCAAACTGTCTGGGGTTATTGTCCAAATATTAAATAAAATTGTCTCACCCATGCTGAACTCTCCTTAAGCTATTCACTGAGGAACAAAGAATGGAAAGGTTCCTAAACAGAGTTTTCCAGGGTATAATGCTTGCTGTTCAGGAATGAATCAAGAATTGATAATGATATTCAGAATTGGTCTTCTGCCAAAAAACTTCAATTCCTTTATTTTGAATAACAAATAAATACATGAGTTCACAATACAATATCTGAATACATGTGGTATGTTTCCATATGTTTTTTCCTCTACAATCCCTGAGTTCTCCTAAGTAACTCCATAACCAACTACAGTGGAAAATGGGCCTGAATTCTGGGTAAGGAATCCAAGGGGATAGGGAGCAAGAACAGAGAGATTTCCTCCCACATCTATAAGCCTCAGCCCCGACATTTCTCCTGGTTGAAGATTTGAGACAGCTGTGACCTATTCACTATTTCTCAGCAGTAAATCAATATCATTACATACTTACCTAGAATGGAGTTACCCTCCTTTTCTGCCCACAAGCACTCCAGTTCCCTGTTTCACAAAGAAGATTGTAAGCTGTTTATAAGTCATAGTTTTGTCTGGTCACTGTGGTGCTCTCTCACAACCATCATCTCCATACATGTACACATCATGCTTATGAGGTAAACTGTATCTTCTCTATGATAGAGTTCTCAGTATTAGAAACCTCAAATAACAGACACAAAACCACACGTGAATAAGCATTATGGACCCGAATCACATACCTTCGTTGACTAGGAGACTCCTGTTCCTAATTGCCCACCCCTCCTGGAGCTGACCTTCATGACCTCTGTGGTGGCTTCACATACTTCATCTTGTTTCCAGAGACCTCATGATATCAGTAAATTCTTCAGGGAACAACTGATAATAAGTACTGTGAATATATCTTGGATATACACTGGCCTCACTGCTGACTCTGTTTTAATCTGTGTTTCTCCACCTGTAGTAAGAACAGGTAGAGTCTGGTATCCTGCAAAAATCTATTGATGGTTAAGGCTGGACTAGGCCCAAGTCCAATGCCTCCTTTCTTCATACTGAATTATGTTTGCTTGTTTTGTGGAACTGTCTAAATTATCAGTTGTTATCGTTTTCCCACCAAGCCTCATTGTCTTATTTCATGTCTATCAACACTGAGAATAAAGATCAATTCCTATTTTTTTCAGGATCTGAGAACCAAGGAGGAGGTATGTTTCTTGAGGTTATACACACATTTTACTGCTCTTATTTCATCTGTGATTTTTTTTTTTTTTACTAATATATATTTACTCAGGTCTCCAGATCTGTGTAAATAACTTCCATTCTGTTACAATAGCTAATCACTGGAATTTTGTCATAGCAATAAAAAATGGATAACAACTCCCTTCAACATATGATTGATTGTGTATTTATTATAGTAGAAAGAAAGAATATAAGTAACTAATTTAGAATGCAGAACAGAGCTTTCTAAATTGGGTGCAAATATGTATTTAATGAAAGTAAAATAATACAGATATGTAAAAGTAAAAACACTTTTTCAGAGAACTGGGAATAGCTCTACCTCAAGACCTGGCTATACTACTTCTGGCCATACGTCCAAGAAACACTCTACCAAACAAGGACACTTGCTCAACTGCATTCATAGCAGCTTAATTTGTAGTAGCCAGAATCTGGAAACAACCTAGATGTCCCTCAGTGAAACAGTGAATAAAGAAATTTGCATGATGGAATACTACTCAGACATTAAAAAACAATGGAATCATGCAATATGCAGGCAAATGGATGAAACTAGAAAAGATTATCCTGAGTGAAGTAACCCAGACTCAGAAAGACACACATGATATGTACTCACTTATAAGCAGATTTTTAGCTACTTAGCACAGGGTAAAGATACTACAATTCACCTTTCAATTTCTTATTAGTGTGTTTCCCACACAACACCTTCATTTCTCTCATCACAAAACAAAGATCTTCTTTCATACTATCATGCTGTACTAACTGGCTTTTTACCCCCACACATTAAAAATTACATTTCTCTGAAATAATAACTACTTTTCTCCTTTACTCCTTATCAAGTGTCTCAAAAGTCTCCAGTGCGAGGATCTTATCTTACTTGCCTCTTAGAATAATCTCTTCTTCTGAAGAATTGCTCTTTGCCCTGTAGCTGGAATCATCTCTTCACTACCTTCTCACCCACTGTACACTGAAATACTGCTGCTTAAAATGGTAACATTGTTCTCTATTCCTTAATGCCTAGCTCATCTGTATAAATGACCAATAAGACCCTCAGTCATTATCTGATGCTTTGTCTCGTTTTATCTTACTCTGGGTTCTCTTCCTGTTACTACTACCTCCCCTTCCTTTGTAGTGCTAAGGACCAAACACTGGGGCTTTCTGCATGCTAAGCAATCACCCCATAAATGAGTACACTGAAGATGAGCTATGTCCCCATTCTTTTTTATTTCTCATCTTGAGACGTGGTCTTATCAAATTTTTCATGCTAGCCTTAAGTACAACTTCATCACACTGTCATCACACAACACCACACGCTGGCCTACATTTGGGATCCTTCTCCTTTGGATTCCTAAGAAACTGAAAATAAAGACTTCTGCTTTCAAATCCAACTCCTAAATTCTTTTAAGTATCTTGAATTTCTTCGCATCATATACAGTATATATGCCAATACTATTGGTGCTGGGAAAATGGTTTGTCCTTCCTCTTTTTTCTGCATATTCATTCTGTAGATCCCAGCTAAGGGAACATTTACTCAGACAACACACTTTCCACCCTCAGAGAACCCTACCTCAGGATATAGGTCATCATAGGATGAACAGGATTTCAAAATTAACAGTTTTCACAATTTTTAGTGAGAGACTAAGCATCCAAAGGTACATGTGAGTTCTCGAGTAAACATTCTAGAACAATCACTTTTATCCTTCAGTCCATAAGCGTGTTAACAAAAGAAATTGAAATGATCCTCCACTTCCACAACACAATTAAACCAAGGAGTTAATGAGATGCTTCTCAATAAGCCTCTTTCTTCTGGGGATTAATACCCAAAGGAAGGTCATAGTTATTTAAAATCTCTTGTGTTGTGACTTATTGCAAGTCCTGGAGCCAAAAAGGGAATTGCTTCCAGGGAGCTGAAGCACACTTAACATGTGGCATTCTCCTGGAAAGTGATTCAAAGGAGGAGGAATTCTCAATTCCAACTTACAGACTGAAGGACTGTGAGTGATGAGGCTCCTTCCTTCTGCTGGAGATAAAAAGGAAGACAGCACCCAATAGTGTCATCATCATCCCCAGCCTCTCTGTTGCCTCTGTAAGTGTGTCTCACCTTTATCTTAGTGCTCAACGTTTTAAGCACTAGAAATATATTGTGCAGGTCGGGGTACAGAGTTTTATGCAATAGATTCTATGAGTTAATCTGTAATTTAAGGATCCCATTGTGCCAGCAAACTAAAAAAAAAAAATTATAGAAGCATATCAGGAAATTTCAAAACATGAAAACTAGAAAGTAGTAGTTTCTATGCCCACTCCTTGTTAACTCCAAAATGGCTCTAGAATTAAACTTTGTAGCCCAAAGTAGAGGCAACAGTAATGTCTTTGTTTCACATAGAATGCTAAGGTCTTTCTTTAGGTAGTTTCTTATTATTGTCCCTCATGCCCAACAAAATAATCTGGACAAGCCCTGTATCTCCTGAATGAGTGACTTCAATAATCAGGAATAGGGAGTTAATACGTGTTTCCATAAGATGATACAGGCTAATGTTCACAAGAGAACCTTAAAAAATGGATGCAGCCTTTCTTTGTTAAAGGCGCTAAAACTTCATACTTTTTAGTTATCTGTGATTTTATTGTTTAAAGTCTGATCTTAATACTCTACTCCTCACATACAGTTGCTTAATAAAGTGCTCTTGAGGCTGCCTTTGGAGCTTCCACACATCCTTATTTTGGTTCTTGTGACATATGTGACAAACATCCTTTAAAATTCTAATGCAGTGTGAACGGTGGAGTTTGGAGAGAATGTGTGTGTGTGTGTGTGTGTGTGTGTGTGTGTGTGTGTGTGTGTGAGAGAGAGAGAGAGAGAGAGAGAGAGAGAGAGAGAGAGAGAGAGAGATTCTGTGCTGCCTCTGTGGGTTTTATGTGTTCATGCATGTACATATGAGGTGTAGGTAATGAGTCTAAGACATAAAATTAGGCAAAGCTCTGCTGTCGTACAAAAAGTGCCCAAGGAATCCTTGGTCGCTATGCTACCCTCATACTTCTTTCATATGAGCCCCAAGATTATCCCATGTATATTCACAAATTCTCATATTTCTAAAGATGGAATAGCACACATCTATACTGCACAGTAGAAAATTTGGTATATTAATTCAGCTTCAGTGATGATCAGGCTTAGAGTTTAAAAGCATGAAGCATATTTTTTGCATTTATAATTCTGTTGTAAATACTCTATATTCTGAATCGCTTTACTCACTGTCCTAGAACCCAGTTGCTAATGAGATTGGAAAGATAATTTCACATTAAGTAAATTTGTTCTTGGGCAATTTCACCCCTGTATGTGATGCATCCTGATCATGCTCACATTCTTCCTTCTCCTACTCCCACCCCTGTCAGTTCCCCTTCATCACTACAAGGTCATTTCTAGAGTCTTTTTGTTTATTCTAGAATCGCAATGGAGCATCTAGGATGATGGAATGGGATCCTTTGTATAAAGAGGGGAAGAGAGAACACTAATGTTGGAAGTTACCTTCTGGGTGAGGTTGTGAAGGACACCACTTGCCATGGGAGTTACCTGTTCATTGCTTAGGAATTTTTAGGGAGCATCATCTGCAATTAAGAGATTAACTGGAGAGAGATACCCCATCAGCTGGAAAGACAATTCTTATTACAACATCTCTCTGTAACTATCACCATCTTTTTCTCTTTTGTTGCTGTGATGTAAACTCCCCTAATCAACACACAACATATTTTACCAAGAATTTCTTTCCACATATTTTCAGGAAAAGACTCTTCTGCAAACATGACAAATCACACTGTGGTGACAGAATTCACCTTGCTGGGCATCCCTGAGACAGAGGGCCTGGAGAAAGTCCTGCTCCTCCTATTCTCAACATTGTATTCCTGTGCCCTTCTGGGAAACTTGCTCATTCTTACTGCAGTCATCTCCTCCCCAAGACTCCATACTCCTATGTACTTTTTCTTGGGCAACCTCTCCATCTTTGACTTGGGATTCTGCTCCACTACAGCTCCAAAGATGTTGTCCTATCTTTCAGGACAGGGCCGAGGGATCTCTTTTCAGGGCTGTGCTGTACAACACTTCTTCTATCATTGTCTGGGTTGCACAGAGTGCTTCCTGTACACAGTGATGGCCTATGACCGCTTTGTTGCCATATGCTTCCCTTTGAGATACACGGTCATCATGAACCACAGACTGTGTTGTGTCTTGGCCACAGGAACCTGGATGAGTGGCTGTGTTCATGCCACTATCCTAACTTCCCTCACTTTCCAGTTGCCCTACTGTGGCCCCAGAGAAGTGGGTTATTACTTCTGTGACATGCCTGCAGTGTTACCATTAGCCTGTGAAGACTCCTCTGTAGCACAGAGAGTTGGTTTTACAAATGTTGGTCTTTTGTCGCTCACCTGCTTTTTCCTCATCCTTGTGTCCTACACCCGAATTGGGATCTCTATCTCAAAAATCCGCTCCACAGAAGGCAGGCAGAGAGCGTTCTCCACCTGCAGTGCCCACCTCACGGCTATTGTCTGCGCTTATGGACCAGTCATCATCATTTATCTACAGCCCAACCCCAGCCCATTGCTTGGTGCAATTATTCAGATTTTGAACAATCTTGTGACACCCACACTCAACCCAGTGATCTACAGCCTGAGGAATAAGGATGTGAAAGCCGCCCTGAGGCATGTATTTCTTAAGAGATGTCTCAACCTGGAAAGTAAATGAAAATGTTTCCTGATCAAACTTTGATTCACCATTCAAAAGGACAGATTTGAACCTACAACTTATTTCTTAGCATAAACGGTATCTATAACTCCCAAGACATGTTAAAATGAAATGTATATTACATTAATTTAGCACTTGCTTCATATATTGAAGATATACATTTATTTCCTATTTTCCTATGTTTTTTAAATGAAATATAAATGATAAAAATCTCTTAGCAGGTGTTGTATTTTTATTTTGTGTGAATTCCTTCCAATCACCGCTATTTTCGCAAGTATTTGTTAGTTATCTAACTTTTTACAAGATTGAGAGACGTATTTACTCTCTCAAAAAAGACTAAACTAGAATTTTATATATTTTTTAAAATAGAGAAGGTAAGTTCCCATTTTCTACCAAACTCACAAATTCAAACTACTGCAAGTTATATTGAAGGTGAGCTCCTTATATCATACAAGTTTGCTTGACTTCCAACCTCTTTCTTTTCCACATTGTCTTCTGGGACGTAGATATGTTTCTTCTGCTGTAATTTTACCCCTGACAAGGCATGGATTATTTCTCACTTGGTGCTCAAGAAATCTATGTTGGTTTTGAAAAATTGGCTCAAATCAGAGAAAAGGATTAATTAAATAGAAATACAATTATGCATTTTTTAAAAAGGGACATTTATTTATGTATAATTTATGCAAACCTGGTAGCAGTAACTCTCCAAGAGTAGTTACATGTATGTTTCCTTTCTTTTCATAGCAACAGTTATAATGAACTTACCTTTCTCTAATGTTTATGTTCAACAATGCCAAGAAATAAATAGCTACTTGTTATTCATAAAACTTCGTTAAATTTTTAATGAATATATTCTTTTTGTTGTCCTGGTTTGTTTTTCTTTATTTTTTTTTTTAATATCTTTCAGCTATTCAGGGCTTTTATTGAAAGCTTTATCCATTCCTATTTTGAAAGAAAAATTTATTTTTGTTTTATAATGGAGAGGAAAGGAAGAAGGAAGAAAGGAAAACTCTAGCTGTGTTGTAGAAGAAAATTGGTGTTGCATAGTGGAATGATTGCTCTGTGTGTGTGTGTGTGTGTGTGTGTGTGTGTGTGTGTGTGTGTGTGTGTGTGTGTTTTCAGTAAGTTTATGTCTATCAACATGGGTGAATGAAGACTTCCACAATTGGAAATCACACACATACATACATACACACACACACACACACACACACACACACACACAGACACACACATACACATTCTGTATCTGTGGACAGTCCTTTTAGAAAATATTCTAACTGGAGGCTGTGATGTGCTGTCCAAAGATCTCTAAGGTGAGATTCTATAGCACACAAGTAGCTAGTCACTTCCTACTAGAAATCAAATAGGCTTTAGGTCCTTTCAGACAGCCACCATTATTTTGAAATATCAAATATACTAGTGTTAAAGAACCCAATGTAACCCATAGCTTTGTACTCCTTTCAATATTCAGCATAAGCATTGACTACCCACTGCAGCAGGAGGGTGTCGTTCCACACATTCTGCTACTCAGGGGCCACCACAGTCAGTCCTATCCCTCTCATCCACCCTTTCTTTCTGTACTTGTCTTCTGGACAGAATGTCAAAGGGACACGTTTTACAGTCTTGCCTCTTTTTACTTATTTGTGAGAGAGAGAAAGAGCATGAGAGCAACAGAGAAGGCACGGGAGTGGGGGAGATACGCAATTTGGGTTTTGTGCACTAACAAGTTGTCACTTTGCAGCAAAATTCAGTAATACTACATATTAATTTAAATGTTAAAATGGAAAGTCTCATCAAATCATACCTTAAAGGTTTCCTATAATCCATAGTAAATTGTTTTTGTAGCTGTTTTTGCCTTCCTTCTCTGTCAATAGCTTCATGACTTTACATTTGCAGTTCACTTCCCTTTCTTCATCAAGCTCCAATTCCATCAGAAAAATCTGAGTTCCTACCGTTCTACAAACAACAGCTTACCATAACAATGTTGATCATTTTTCTGACAAGTTGTTATTACAAAAATGTCACATGAAATCATATCGTTTTGTTGTAAGAGACTTTTCTCTATTTAAATAATATTTGTTATTCTTTACAGACATAGATGAAATTCAACACTTCTAAGTATAGTGAGCACACTGCAAAAGAAAATTATCCTGACTATTCTGATGAAACCTACATAGATACTGCATACTATTAAAATCTAAAAATATGGAAATGATAATTTATACACACATATACACATATATGTGTATAAACACTACTACTGCTACTACTACTAAAGATTCGTATGTCCTTTACTCAGGTTCTCAAAATGTTGCTATTATATTTTATTTAATTCTTCCATAATTCCCCCGCCTCTCTCTCTCTCTCTCTCTCTCTCTCTCTCTCTCTCTCTCTCTCTCTCTCTCTCTCTCTCTCTCTCTGTGTGTGTGTGTGTGTGTGTGTGTGTGTGTGTACAAAGTACAGTCATGCTTTATTTTTCTCATTATGTCATCTCTGTAGTCATTTGTTCACCAGTAACAAAGTTATTCATCATTTGTTTAATGTGTTATCAAAAAATTACTCAACCAGAAAGGTATTTCACTTTGTACATTAAAAATCACCTTCTTTGAAGTCAAGGATATTTAGTAATTATTTCAATGGTCTGTTAAGCAAAAACATGTTTCTTTGAATCATTAACATATGCTTCTCAACCAGTGCTGGTTACATATTTTAATAGAAACCTAGCAAACTAAGACCATTATAAGTCAAGGGTGAAGTTAATAATCTGATCCCTCACAATTTAGGTGTGTGTGTCCACATGACATGTGCCCAGAACATTTAATATTATACCTGTAAGCTAATGAGGGTCATCCAGTGCACTGTCTATTTTATAATTAAATGTTCACAGCTCATGTATGTTTGCTAATACGCATATTGTAGTCGTGATAGTGAATGGAAAAATGGCTGAGAGCTTAGGGTGACTTCAGTTGCCTTATATTGTGAGAGAACTATTTACACTGCATCTCACTACGTGGTGAGATCAGAATTCAGACTTTGAAGTGTATTCCACTTTTCACATCATCCTGAAAGCAAACATGCTAAGTCAAATTACTGTGAGTGGTGGAGCATATACAGTATAGTTACTTTATAATGATCTCTTAACTTAATTAACCACATTTACTCTTTAATTGGGTTTCTACTGTGGACTATCCATCTCCTGAAGGGCTCACCTCCATTCTTTCTATCAACACAGTATTCTAACAAGCACAGTGAAACTGATACCTACCTTGTAAAGTTGTCAGCCTGAATTATGAAAAGAAGGGGTCATAAGAAAAAATACGAAATCATTTATTCAGGGAAACAAGTTATATATATATATATATATATATATATATATATATATATATATATATATATATATATATGATAGATAGATAGATAGATGAATTTTTCACATTCTGATATCACCCCCATTTCTCCTTGTTTCTCTTCAGAAAAGAGGAGTGGTCCTACCAATATCTAACCACATGGCATATCAAGTTGCAGTAAGCCTAAATACCTCCTCTCCTTTTAAGGAGAAATTAGACAACCTAGTAGGAGGAAAGGATTGCAAAGGCAGGGAGCAGACTCAGACAGCCTGCGCTCCCACTGTTCATAGTCCCACATGGAGATCAAGCTACACAACTCTAACATGTATGCAGAGGTCCTCGGTGCATCCAATGAGGGCTCCCTGGTTGGCAGTTCCGTCTCTGTGAGCCCCTATGACCCTAGGTTGGTTGATTGTGTGGGTTTTCTTGTTGTGTCCCTGATGCCTTTAGTTCCTATAATCCCTTCCCCCTTCAGCAAGATTCTCCAAGCTCTGCTTAATATTTGACTGTGGGGCTCTGCATCTATTCCTATCAATTGTTGTGTGAAGACTCTATAATGACAATTGGGTTAGGCACTAATCCAAGAGAATAGCAGAATGCCATTAGGAATTATTTTCTTTTTTTATTTTATTTTATTAATTTATTCTTATTACATCTCAATGGTTATCCCCTCCCTTGTATTCTCCCATTCCTCCCTCCCTCCCATTTTCCCCTTACTCCCCTCCCCTATGACTGTGACTGAGGGGGACTTCCTCCCCCTTTATATGCTCATAGGGTATCAAGTCTCTTCTTGGTAGCCTGCTATCCTTCCTCTGAGTGCCACCAGGTCTCCCCCTCCAGGGGACGTGGTCAAATATGAGGCACCAGAGTACGTGTGAAAGTCATACCTTATTCTCCACTCAACTGTGGAGAATGTCCTGTCCATTGGCTAGATCTGGGCAGGGGTTTGAAGTTTACGGCCTGTATTGTCCTTGGCTGGAGCCATAGTTTGAGCGGGACCCCTGAGCCCAAATCTGCCTATCATAATGTTCTTCTTGTAGGTTTCTAGGACCCTCTGGATCCTTCTACTTTGCTATTCTCCCATGCTTCTCTCATCTAGAGTCCCAATAGGATGTCCTCCCCTCTGTCCCAGTTTCCTGGTAAGTGAAGATTTTCATGGGACATGCCCCTTCGGCTAGTATGCAGATGTCTGGTGCTATCTCAGAAAACTGGGAGGTAGGGCTTCCTCAAGACCCAGCTATTCCACTACTTCGAATATATCCAGAAGATGCTCTAGCACACAACAAGAAAATTTGCTCAACCATGTTCATAGCAGCCTTATTCATAATAGCCAGATCATGGAAACAGCCTAAGTGTCCCTCAGTAGAAGAATGGATAAAGAAACTGTGGTACATTTACACTATGGAATACTACTCAACTATTAAAAACAAGGAATTCCCGAAATTTGTGGACAAATGGATTGAACTAGAAATGATCATAATGAGTGAGTTAACCCAGAAGCAGAAAGACTCAAAAGGAATTATTTTCTTATCTAAGTTTCTGGACTACCCAGCCTCTGGATCCTGGCGCTCCAGGCATGTTCAGGGCTGGCTTTCTCTCCTGGCAAGAGTCTCAAGCTGGACCAGCCATTGGCTGGCCACTTCCACAAGTTCTGTACCACCTTTACCCTAGCAAGATTTTCAGGCAGGCCAAATTATAGGTCAACGGTTTAGTGGCTTGGTTGGTGTCCTACTCCCCCCACTGGGTGTCTTACCTGGCTACAGGAGATGGCAGGTCCAGGCTCTGTAACACCCATTGTTGGAGTCATAGTAACTAGGCGGGGAGGAAATTCTTTTTCAGAGAGATAAAAAAAACTTATCAAATGAAGAATCTCCTGTTAGACTAAACAGCATGTATTTTCCCTCGCAAATCTAAAATGTTAATCCTAATGGCCTATGGATATCTTATAACTTTGGACTGATTCATCTGCCTGGGAAAATGAGAATATGGATAGAGATATGCATAGAAAATGGGAAATAATAGTGCAAGAAAGGAATACTTCTGTTTTTCTCCTTGGCATAAAGTCCTCATTAATAATCAAGTCAAAACCACGTTTTTCTTTCACTTGTCTGGTACCAGATAGAAAGTAATACTGATACAACTCTAGAAAAGAGCATGGCTTAAGAGAACAGCAGGAATTTTTAGTTTTAGGTGTGTAGGAGGCAAGTGACATAATCGGGTAGAATTACAGAAATGTTAGTAACAGTTCCAAGGCAGTTCCTGGGTTCCTGGACCTAAACCTAAGCATTGTGTGCAGAGCTGTTCTGATAACTAAGAATGAGTAGGCTCCTACCAGAGTCTCTGAAACATTCTTAATTCTAGCCCAACTGACACTATGTAGTAACAAATCATTCCTATGTAAGCGCCATTAACCACTGCAGTCTCATCAATAGGAACACTTTAAGGGCCACTACTCACAGGATCATCAAGTCTCCACACATTACTTCCAAGCTCTTCATGTCCTGTTCCTACTGTGACTACTTTTCAGAACTAGATGCTCCAGGAACAAAAAGATAATCAGTTACCCAGAATTCTCAGAGGCACCCCTCAAATATCCCATCATCCTTCTCTCACCCTCTTAGGCCATTTGCTTGTCTTTCTACATCTGAGGTCAAAATATCCTACAAAACAAATTAAGAAAGGGGTGCAGTTTGTTTTAACTTATAATTACAGTCTGCAGCCCAAGCTGCCTGGGGCCTATTACATAACATAAGTAAATCATGTTTCCAAAAGTTTATGGTAGAAGATACTCATTTTACAATGGGTAGGAAACAAAAGACTGACAGGGCTTGTGACAAGATTCAAGCTTTAAAAGCAAGGTCCTGCTATCTCAAGATAGACGCATACCTTAAAGTTTCCATCATTACTAATAATGTTATGATATGGGACAACATACTCCAAAATTAACACTAATTCCACATTGCTCACTGTCTCATACCAATCAAATAAGTTAAAGAGTTATTTTCTCTCCAAATAATGTCCTCTTTTTTTGTTTGTTCCTTTCTTTCTTTTTCACTTATTGTAAATAGATTCTGCTCTCATACAGTATGTTCCAACTGTAGTTTCCCTTCCCCCCACTCCTCCCAGCTTCCTTCCAGTGTCTACATTGATCAAAATTTCAAGCCCAAGCCCCCATCTGTCTAGGAATATGACAATGAGCCCCTGTAAGTCCAAAGTGGCAGAGTTTCAGTGTAGGGGAGCACAAGGTAAAACACTCTGATTCCTATATAAATAAATACATGGGAGAACACACAGGAAGGATTAGACTGAGGCAAGCTGAGACCTCAGAATGGTGAACACTAAATCCTGTAGTTGTGTGCTCAGCATCCTGGGCTCTTACTGCTGTGATTTAAGTTCCAATAGGCTTCCACAGCACTGTGAATTTGATCTCACCATTTGTGGCTAATATGGCCTCTTTCTCCCCCTCCCCCCCCCCGTTTTCTTTTATTATTATTATTATTATTAATTTATTCATATTACATCTCAATTGTTAGCCCTTCCCCTGTTTCCTCCCATTCCTCCCTCCCTCCCACTTCCCCCCTTCTCTCCTCTCCTATGTCTGTGATTGAGGGAGACCTTCTCCCCTATACATGCTTTTAGAATATTGAGTCTCTTCTTGGTAACTTGCTATCCTTCCTCTGAGTGCCTCCAGGTCTCCATCCAGCAGTATGGTCTCTTTCTTAAACTGGCTTTGCTAGTTCCTTCTACTTTCCTCAAGAAATGTTCCATGTTTTAAAACTTACTTAACATCCAGAGAGCTCTATTCTTGCTTAGCTTTGACCATGAGAGCTTCTTCATGTATCATTGTCATGAACCACAAAGTCTACAAAGACTTAAACCTGTTGCCTGGCCTCAGTTCCTCCCTTTGAGGTATGGTCAGAAGCCTCCATGTCTGCATAACCCTCCTTGGTTTTCGAGAAACATAAAAGTACCAAACTCCTATGAATTTCTTAGAACATTTCTCTCGGACAAAAGCTGAGGAGTGTGTAAATCAGTGATACAGAGTTAGGTGTGGCATAGACAACCTCTGTGGAAGGAGATTTTGGTCTGGGAGACTACAAAGCCACACCCACTAATTGCCTAGTTACAAATATGGTTCAGCCTCATTATGAGACTGGATAACTGAAATTTATTCATAACTTATAAGCCAACAACACAAGTCTCAAAAATAGAAGTTAACAATTTATACATGTATATTAGACTGAGAATAATCCTAAATATGTACTGATCCCTCTACTCTGTACAATAGTTAGGCTCTAGGAAACTCAAGTGCAAAAATTAATATGAGTAACTGATAAGTATAACATGAATTCTACAGTGTTTTGTCTATTCTTATTTGGTTACAATTTGGTGTTTTTAGTGGGTGTTTGTTTGTTTGTTTGTTTTTTCAGGGTTTGTTTTTTTGTTTGTTTGTTTTTTAGGTTTTGTTGTTCCTTTGGGCTTTTGTTTGTGTTTAGAAAAAACTTAAAGTTGCATGTGTAGGGAGAGAGAGGATCTGGAAGGACTTGGGGGAAGGAGAGACTGTGATCAAAATACAGTTAAATTTAAAAACAGTTTTAAATAATAAAAAGTAAAATAAAAGAATAAAATGGAAAATAAAAGAAATGTATACCAAAAGGAATAGTGACCCTTAAAAAAAAAAAAAAAAAAAAGCTGGATGCTATGATATCACTGTTTAATTTTCTGGCTAATTAAAAAATGAAGAAAAGGGGGTATTTGGACTTCTCTGTCCATGAGAGAATGAAGTATCTATCTGTGGGTTCATTCCTGAGTATGGCAGCCACATGAATGATCTGAATCTCTTAATATCATATTGATTGCAGGTGAACTCTAAAACCAGATGTCTGGCTTCTGTGTTCCAGGAAGCCATGCATCCTGATCTGCATCTGACAGAGCTCACAGCACCATCCCCTTTTCCTCCTTCAATCTCTGCCTGCACATCAATATACCCAAACTATGAGGTCTCTGATAGGTTATTTTTGCAGTAACAAAATACAATTATTATCTGTGTTGGAATATTATTAAATGTGTGACTACCTTTTATTTTGTGGTGTTTAGGTGATATATCGGTATTATGAAGCATATATTTTTGCATTCGGGGAAAGTGGAAGTAAACCTAAAGTCCCCATGCTAGAACAATGGAATTTGAAAGTAGGTAAAGAGCTTAGTTCTCTTTCAAAACAAATGAGCCTAGAGACCATCAACAGGGAACCATGACCCAGGAAGGACACGTCATGTGAGATTTTAGAGGTAGGAATTCTGGACTTACCTTTTAAAATAAATAATCAGTGGATAATTCATATTTACCAATTAATTTCTTTTCTAAATGATAAGAAAATTAATATTCAGAATTGAAATATATTTGTATAGTTTAATGAAATTGGCATGATATGAGTTGGCATATTTTACAATGTCATATTTATTTTGCAGTTTGTTGTATAGTGCTACAGTAAATATCATGGCCAGACATCATTTAATATAGTTAAAAGATGAGATGATTCGTTGTTGGCTGTGCATAGCGTTTACTTGATAATCTGTTTATCTTCTGTTTTGAAATGAAGACAATAATGACCTGCTGTAGGATAGGCTGCTGGCTGATTTAGGAAGTCGCCTTATGGTTGCCTGGCAACAAGCTGCTGTGTGGTTTTTAGGCCAGTAGAATGAGAGCAGAAGGTGAGATGCTATTGAGAGGAAACAGAATAAAATATTCTCTTTTACTCTATTTTTTTTAAACATGACCAACGTTGTATTCTTTCAAGCCCCCAGTCAGATACTGAAGCGCATTTAAATTTAGCAGTCAGAGGTAAGGAAGTCAGCAAAAAGATGATTAGTTAAAGCCACCAGTACACAGGATTTCCAAGTTTTTTTCCTTAAGATTATTAATGCTTCACGGAGTAAATGCATAGGATTTATACTATTTCTTCCAGGAGTTACATTAAAAAATAACAAAATACACAACTGGGTGTGAGCTGCTTACAAGTCTGTCAGGATCTCTGGAATGCAGCTCTCATGAGTCAGCACCGAAGCTAGGATGGGAGCTTTTGTAAAGCTGTTAAGTCATCGTTGCTTCTGTCGGTGACTGCTCATCCATTCCATTGTTGGCAATCCCCATTAAGTCACTGGATATCTTCAGTTATCTTTTGGACTAGCATCAGGTTAAGTTTCTCACTGGCTGTTCTCCCTCCATGACTCTCAGATGCTGTGTAACTGTTTAGTGCCCTTTGTGGAGTGAAGAGACGTTAGCATTGTCCTCACAGCACATGTAAACGCAACAGCTCTGAAGTTTTTTTTTTTCTATAAACCTGCATAGGAATGAAGCCAACTTGCGGTATCTAGGCCATACTATTCTACCTCCAAATAATGTTCTAGAAGACTCCATTTAACCCTTCTATGTATTCTTGCCATGTAGTGTATTTCTCAGAGTTGCTAAGCCCCGCTTCAAGAGAAAAGTCTCTCAGTCCTATGCACTGTGTGTGGCACTGGCTTGTTCCTTCAATATCCTGGGCTTCAGTTTCCTCCCTTTCCGTTCTGAGTGGCAATATTTTCTTCGTGTGGATACTGGAAGTATTCGGCGATATCTATTGTGCTAATAAGCAGCAAATGTGATCATGGCTCACTCAACTAAAATGGTATACGGGAGATTTTTATTCCAGTCATTGCCAGCTTTGTTATCTACCCAGTGGTATTCCGAACATGTTAAGCACTTGGCACAATGCCTTCACAGGTGCATATTAAAGAAATATTTTATATATTATTGAACTTTGTCCTTAACTGAAAGCAGAGTTTACAGTATTAATTACGCTTTTTTTCCCCCAGAGATATAGATATCCTAAAATTATCCTAAGACTAAAGAAATGAACATAGGCTAACTAAACAGTTCAGCAACCACCAGTTTTCTCAGTCTTCAACTGAAAGTAATTTTCCTGGGACTCGTTATCAGGTTTTGTCAAAGATTTGGTTATTTTTTTATTAACAACTACTGTAAGAACTGACTAATCAACCTCTTCACCACATCTGTAAATATGGAATAAATTACTGGGAGGAAGTTTATTGGAGGGCCGGGGAAGAAAGGATTTATTTCACTCACAGTTCTGTATAACAGTTCATCGTCAAAATCAATGAAGGCAGACAAGCAGGACAGGAACCTGGGAGCAGCTTACACAGAGACCATAGAGGGATGCTGCTTACCAGCTTGCTCCCCTGGGCTTGCTCAACCTGCTTATAGTTCCCAGGACCACCAGCTCAGAGGTGGCTCTACCCATACAATGGGTTGAGCCCTCTCCTATCAATCACTAATTAGGAAAATGTCCTGCAGGCTTGCCTACAGCAGAGGTGTTCTTTCAATTGAGGCTCCCTCCTCTCTAATGACTCCAGCCTGTGTCAAGTTGACATAAAACTAGCCAGCACAATTAGAGAGGCTGAGATGAGACTAGAAATAAAAAGAATATGCTTTCAAGGATCATTTCTATAGCGCAAGAATTGTGTGTGTGTGTATCTAAGGGTGTGCATATCTTACGTGCACTCAAGAAGCCAGAGAAGGACACCACCTGCTTTTCTATATCACTCTCTGTCCCAACTTAAAAAATGTAATTAAAATATAATTGAGTCATTCCCCTGTTTTATTCCCTTCTAATACCTCCCACCTACCTGCCAACTTGTTCTACCTCTAAATAAAGGCCTCTTTACCTTGTATTGCTACATATATACGTCAATACACACTGTTACTTGTGTGTGTGTGATCTCAGGGCTGACTATTCAGTTTGGTATTAAATAATCAATCAGAGGTCTCATCCCTATGGAAGACTACCAGTACTTCTTTGTCTATAGATGAGGCCCCATGAGATTTCCCTTCTTAGCATGCTTATTGAAGTTGTGTTTTTTCTGATCTTATTTAGGCAGCCATGTTGTTAAAATATCATGAGTCAGGCGTCCCTTTCCTTTCTAGGCCCTTACAATCTTTCCATGCCCCTTTCTACGATGTTCCCTCGCCTTAGGTGCAGGAATTGTGGGGTAGGCAGTTGTATTAGGGATGGACAACCCATGATCATTCATTTTCTGCATTTTGACTGGTGTGGTTTACTTTCTTTTTGTTGTTGTTGTTGTTTTGTTTATTTATTATAATTTATTCATGTTGCATCCCGATTGTTATGCCTTTGCTCTTATCTTCCTGTTTCCACCCTCCCTCCCTCTTCAGTGCTATTCCCCTCCCCTCAACCTCTGACAGAAAGGGACCTTCCCTCACCATATGACCACAGCCTATCAGGTGTCATCCAGATAGCCTGCGTCCCCTTCTTCTGTGTGCCGGCAGGGCCTCCTCACCAAGGGCCATCAGAGTTTATGTCAGAGGCAGTTCCCACTCTCCCCACAACTGTGGAGAACAATCTGTCCACTGGCTTTATCTGAACAGGGGGTCTAGGTTTATTTCATGCATTGTCTTTGGTTTGTGCAGCAGTTTGTGCAGGTCCCCTGGATCCAGGTCCACCGGCCTTGATGGTCTCCTTGTGGGCTTCTGAACTCTCTGTATCCTGGCAGTTCCCCATTCTTCCATACCACTCTCAGCGCTCCACCTAGAGTCCAGCAGCAAGGTGGAAGAATGTTCTTTAAATGAATACTCAGGCATTTGGAAAGACTTGCGCCCATCAGAATGGCTAAGATCAAAAATTCTAGCGACACCACATGCTGGCGAGGATGTGGGGAGAGAGGAACACTCCTTCATTGCTGGTGGGAATGCAAATTAGTACAGCCACTTTGGAAATCTATCTGGTGCTATCTCAGAAAAATGGGAATAGGGCTTCCTCAAGACCCAGCTATTCCACTCCTTGGAATATACCCAGAAGATGCTCCAGCACACAACAGGAAAATTTGCTCAACCATGTTCATAGCAGCCTTATTCATAATAGCCAGAACATGGAAACAGCCTAAGTGTCCATCAGTAGAGGAATGGATAAAGAAACTGTGGTACATATACACTATGGAATACTACTCAGCTATTAAAAAGAAGGAATTCCCGAAATTTGTGGATAAATGGATTGAGCTAGAAATTTTCATTATGAGTGAGTTAACCCAGAAGCTGAAAGAATCAAATGGTATATACTCACTTATATCTGCATACTAGCCCAAGGGGCATGTCCCTCGAAAGCCCTCACTTACCAGGAAACTGGGAGAGAGGAGAAGGCATCCTATTGGGACTCTAGATGAGAGAAGCATAGGAGAATAGCAAAGTAGAAGGATCCAGAGGGTCCTAGAAGCCTACAAGTAGAACATTATGATAGGCAGATTTGGGCCCAGGGGTCCCGCTCAAACTAAGGCACCAGCCAAGGACAATACAGGTGGTAAACTTTAAACCACTACCTAGATCTAGCCAATGGTCAGAACATTCTCCACAGTTGAGTGGAGAGAGGGATATGACTTTCTCACGTACTCTGGTGCCTCACATTTGACCATGTCCCCTTGAGGGGGAGACCTGATGGCACTCAGAGGAAGAACAGCAGGTTACCAAGAAGAGACTTGATACCCTATGAGCATATACAGGGGGAGGTAATCCCCCTCAGGAACAGTCATAGGGGAGGGGAATAAGGGGAAAATGGGAGGGAAGGAAGAATGGAAGGGTACAAGGGATGGGATAAACATTGAGATGTAACAAGAATAAATTAATAAAATAAATTTTTCCAACCAAAAAAAAAAAAAAAAAAAAGACTCGCGACCTACAGTAAAAGAAGGTAGAACCTAGAGTTTTCTCCAAATCAAAATGAGCTGTTTAGTGAGGAAAATTTCTGTTTTGGGAATCCTTATGTGTCACTTTCTGGCCAGCACATGTTTGCTTGAAACACTATTCTGTGTATTTAATAATATTTAAAGATTTTATTTATTTATTTATTTATTTATTTATTTATTTATTTATGTATAAACAACTGGGGAAGGACGTATGTGCCATGTCAGTGCATACGTAAAACACTCCAAAGAAAGGAGACTGAGAACTCTGTAAGAGACAAAGCTTTGGAGTCACCAAAGTATATGACTACACAAAGGCCTGTGGTGATTTTGATATTATGATCTGTTATGAAGTTGAGAAAACCTTACTATAGTTTAATAAACAATAAGTTTTAGCACATCAGACTTACAAGAATAAATAGAGAATTAACTGTAGGTATAGTCAAAAGCACAGTTATGATAATCAGAAGCATATTTGTAGGCAAATAAACATATCAGACTAGAAATTTTCAATTAGTTAGTCAGGAACCAAAGGTCAAAATAAGAGAAATCTGCTGTCAATGTGTGTACTAGAGGATCTTTTTGGGACTAAGCTGATAACATCAAAGAGGCTTAATTTTTGTGTTTTAATATTCTGTGTTTAAGTGCAAACTGAAAATCATAATTCAATTCTCATAGCAGTATACATTTCTCCCCTTCCCAACAACCAACATCTGGTCATATCCTGGGAGTATGAATCAATAGAAAAGAGTAACAGATGAAAATGAAAATAACTGATCCACATTCAGTGGGATCAGAGCATTTTATCACAAATGAGTTTGTATAATATTGTATATAAACAAAATCATAATGCCACAACTTTGATCTGTATGTCATGGATTAATTTTTCTCTCCAAGAAATTACTCTCAAATATTTAACTCAGATAATCAATGTCTCTAGGTATAATTCTAATCTATCTATTTTTTTATTTGAAAAATGCTTATAAAATATTAAAAGGTCATCATAAGACAATTAAAGGAGAATGTACAGAGATGGCAGTAAAAATCCCTAGTATATGATCACACCACAGCATATTTCTGAGAATACTATTTCAAACATCTCTCTGTAAATGAACACATTTATATGGAGATAAAAATAATATGTAGGTTTTTCTAATGTTTTATTCTTTCTAACCTGTTAAGAAAAATGACATTTATTGCTCTGTTAAAATGTCAAATTATTTGTTTTTCTTATTGTTTTTCATTTATGATAAAGATTTTAACAACAATACACAGATATGCATATATATTTTACATAACATGCTTTAGGGCATGAGAAACCTTTAATATGTTCTCAGTTTTATTTCCTTAGAGTCAATTCAGTACTGATTTAGATGGAGATTACAAAATGATGATAAAATTTTTGGATTTCATATATATCATTTTTATTTAGCTAAGCTTATATGTTTTCATTAAGAATATTGGTGTTCTGTAGCCGAACCATTAAATCATGTTTTTATTCTGTAACGATAAATATGAACTTCTATCACAGTTTGAGTTGTTAAGTGATATTTGGTAATTCATTCAACAAACCTTAATTGGACATGTCTTTTGGACATCCCATTGGCTATAAAAAGTATTTTTGAACAGCTCAACCTCCCCAGAAGCCATGACATGGTGGATTCTCCCACCAGTATCCACCCATCAGAACAACAGAAGTATCCCATAATATGTAACAACAGAACATGGAAATAGTGTTTCCTGTGGCTTAGATTCCTGTCAGTTACATTAAGAGGGATGTAGAATCATTAGGCTGCACCACAGGGCACTCTTTCTTTGTCTCCCTACTTTGTGTAAGGGAAGAATTTTCTCATGTTTCAGATAATTTTTGTTTTGTTTTGGGTCATAATTTCAAAAAGATGGCGATTTTGGAAAATAAAAATGCAAACAAATTCCACAGATAGCTAAACTATCATGCAAATGAAGATCTGTTATAAAGTGAAATCCTCAATAAACAGAACTTTCTTACTTATTTTTTTTTTTTTTATTGTTGGGATAAAACACAATGGCCAAAGCAATTTATGAAAGAAAATGTTTAATCTGACTTAAAGTTTCAGAGGAGTAGAATCCATGATGACTTAGCGAAGGAACAACTGAGAGTTCACATCTTAATCCACATCCATGAGGCAGGACAGCACACTGTGAATTATACTTCAAACCCCAGCCCCCAGCGAGGCACCTCCTCCAACAGGACCACGCTTCTGAGTCCTTCACAAATAGTTCCACCAACTAGGGACAAAGCTCAAATATATGAGCCTATTATTCTCATTCAAATCACCACTAACATTCTCATTTCGTCCTTGGATTCTGATATATTTAGTTGATAATAATTCTTAACTCCAGAGCAGGTGGAGACCCAGTTAGAAAAAATACTGCTTGGAGAGAAAATTAATGATCATAATAACTGAACCCAAAGCAATATATTCCATAGCACTGGGTGGAAAGCTTGTCCAGTGCTTTAGGCTGAGAGTAAATAAAGACATTGGCATTATAGTGTAGGGATAAAGTCCTGGCAGAGGATTCTGTAAGAGTCCTAGATCCTTGCCTGGTTTTACTGTCGCTGGATACGGCACTGTGAAAGAGACTGTACACTCTCTCTACAAGTGGAGCCAAAAGTAGAGCAGAATGATCAGTGATAACAGAATCTGTATACGACAGGCCTGTGTCTGTGATCATTACCACTTATTTTCTGACCCATTCCTTCCTGTCATAAGCTCTCTTGAGAGCTAACAGTGTGGTATATTGCCAGTCAGGTGATTCAAGGAAGCTTTGTTCCTGAAAATGTGACAGGTATGTGTTACTGACTTCAGCTTTATTTTTTTATGAGGCCACAGATTACTTACCTAGGAAAAGCATGGAGAATAAGAATAGCTATAGAATTCGTTGTGAGACATTGGTTATTATTGAGGCAAAACAAAAATAGAATATCCTGTAAATAAGTTCTTCTGTTGTGTGATATTCTGTTTAATACAATGAAACCGGAGGTTGATGATGAAGGCTAATAATTTTATAAAATATATTATGAACTCCAAAATCCATTTTGGAACACCTAAGTGAAAATACGAAACACCCTTCTTAAGGATTTCTTCACTTCCTTGTTTCTCAGGAGTTCAGCATGGGTGAGACAATGTTATTTAATATTTGCACCACGGCCCCAAGCAGAGGGTTTGGTGTGCGCTGCAGGTAGATGATGATCACAGGTCCATAGGCACAGAGAATGGCAGCGAGGTGGGCACTGCAGGTGGAGAATGCTTTCTGCCTGCCCTCTGCTGAACGGATTCTCAGGATAGCAATGCCAATGTGTGCATAGGAGACACAAACACTGAAGAGAAGCATCAGAGCCAGAAAGCCAACATTGATGGAACCCACCTTCTGGGCCAGTGTATTGTCAGTACAAGCCAAAGGTAAAACTGCAGGAATGTCACAAAAGAAATGGTGGACATGATTGGGCCCACAGTAGGTTACCTGAAAGGTAAAGAATGTCAGAATGCCGGACTGAAGACATCCTACCAACCAGGATACTATGACCAAGCCCAGGCACACTCCAGGTTTCATGATGAGCATGTATCTCAGTGGGTGACAGATGGCAACATAACGATCATAGGCCATCACTGAATACAGGCATCCTTCGGTAGAACCCAGAAAGTGATAGAAGAAAAGCTGGGCAGCACAGCCTTTGTAAGAGATAGCTGCACTCTGGCCGGAGAGATAAAATAGCATCTTGGGACATGTTACTGATGGGAACAACATGTCAAAAATGGATAGAAGTCCCAAGAAGAAATACATAGGAGTGTGAAGGGTAGATGAAGAGATGGTTGCTGTAAAAATGAGTAAATTTCCAAGCAAGGTAAAGAAGTAGATGAATAAGAACACAACAAAGAGTAGAGTTTCCAGTCCTTGTGTCTGAGGTATTCCCAGTAGAATGAATTCATCCAGCAATGTGTGGTTCCTCATGGTTCAGGAAGCCTGTTTTGGATTATCCTAAACATGAAATATGAATGTGGAGGTTAATATTGGTAATGTATTTACTGTTGTAAATTTTAGTTAATTTTTTCCTTAGAAATAGCAATGTGAATTATTTCAAGGTCATTCTTGTGCTGTATATGCATAATATGAATACAAACTTCATATCTACAGTATGGATGATAACACAGAAAAACCTTAACATGCCAATATAATAGATGAGCTAAGATGACAGAATTCAAAGTACCAGGCATTGACATGGTTTAGCTAATTTCCCTAATCCATTGTTTAAAACGCAGAATAAAACCCCACCTGGAAAATGGTTCCTTCTCTTTCTTTTTTTTTTTTTTTTTTTTTTAATTTATTTTTTTTTATTAATTTATTCTTGTTACATCTCAATGTTTATCCCATCCTTTGTATCCTCCCATTTGTCCCCCCCCCATTTTCCCATTATTCCCCTCCCCTATGACTGTTCCTGAGGGGGATTACGTCCCCCTGTATATTCTCATAGGGTATCAAGTCTCTTCTTGGCTACTTGCTGTCCTTCCTCTGATTGCCACCAGGTCTCCCCCTCCAGGGGACATGGTCAAATGTGAGGCACCAGAGTATGTGAGAAAGTCGTATCACGCTCTCCACTCAACTGTGGAGAATATTCTGACCATTGGCTAGATCTGGGAAGGGGTTTAAAGTTTACCTCCTGTATTGTCCTTGACTGGTGCCTTAGTTTGAGCGGGACCCCTGGGCCCAAATCTGCCTATCATAATGTTCTACTTTTAGGTTTCTAGGACCCTCTGGATCCTTTTATTTTGCTATTCTCCCATGCGTCTCTCATTTAGAGTCCCAATAGGATGCCTTCCCCTCTGTCCCAGTTTCCTGGTAAGTGAAGGCTTTCGTGGAACATGCCCCTTGGGCTAGTATGCAGATATAAGTGAGTATATACCATTTGATTCTTTCTGCTTCTGGGTTAACTCACTCATTATGATCATTTCTAGCTCAATCCATTTATCCACAAATTTCGGGAATTCCTTGTTTTTAATAGCTGAGTAGTATTCCATAGTGTATATGTACCACAGTTTCTTTATCCACTCTTCTACTGAGGGACACTTAGGCTGTTTCCATGTTCTGGCTATTATGAATAAGGCTGCTATGAACATGGTTGAGCAAATTTTCTTGTTGTGTGCTGGAGCATCTTCTGGGTATATTCCAAGGAGTGGGATAGCTGGGTCTTGAGGAAGCCCTATTCCCATTTTTCTGAGATAGCACCAGATAGATTTCCAAAGTGGCTGTACTAGTTAGAATTTAATCACTCGATAGCATTAACCAGCATGCTAAAAAAAACCCATCAGGGGTTGAACATGAGGACCTTCACTGATAATATGAAGTATGAATCCTGATAAAATGCAATCTTTATAGTAATTACACATATATATACACCTATATTTGTGTATGTATGTATGTGTGTGTGTAGGTGTATAGATTAGGACATTTTCTCATATGAGAAATGTTCATTTACATAAAACTTAACTGATGGTTAAAGTTTTCACCATTTTCTTAAATTTTTTAAATTCCCTGGAATTGAGCAGCCTGTTGCATTTTGTAGGTCTTAGGTTTAAATGGAATTACATGTTATGTAAAGAATAAATATTATATATTTTCTGACATTAATAACCATTATATATTGAATTTTAACTAACCAGTGCATTGAAAGATATCAAACCTGAAGTTCTTGGATGCTTGATGTTTGCAAATATTTTATTTACCAAAGAAATTAAGGTAAACATGTTTAACATAACCAATGTTCTCTATAGATATTATTGATTGATATTATTAAAAAGGGAAGAACACTCTACAGCAAACTGCCGAATGAAAATTTTTTTGCTTCATATATCCTCATGCACTGTCAATAGCAGTCACCGTGTCACATTTTGCCTTGCTTCATTTAAACAGAACTAGGCAACTGAACTTGCTGAGAATCCAAAAGCACCTCTGTGTAAGTGAGATAAGAAGTCTGTTGAAATGCTTGCATTGTAAGCCTTGGGAATCAACCATGAGCAGACAGTGTTTCACACTGCATTTTACTTTTTCTATCTTCTTGAGATACAACTTGCACAGACATTATCCAAGCAACATTGCTATGATGTCTAACTTTGAATTCATACTAATTTTCTCTAATCTTCTCTTACAATTAATAATTTCTGTGTAAAAAAAAACACCTTCTAAAACCTTGGAAGTGATAAGTCAATACTATCAACATCCACATAATATTCTGGTGAGACTGATTTCAGGGTCTAATAAGTTCGAGGTCCCTAAAATAAAAACTGTGATTTATGATCTAAATCTATTCTAGCACAGTGTTTACTAAAGAGCTGAAATTTGCTCAGTGGACGCATCCCTGAATGACAAGCTGGAAATGAACATAATTGATAATCACATATAGTAAATTATTTAAGTAATTTGAGTTCATGATTTTATGACATCTATAATGAATGTTTGTTGCATTGAAGTCAATAAGTCTTGGATACTTTTGGTTCTTGTTAGAAGAATGCTAATATGCTTCCCTTTTATTCCTAAATGATTTCACTATTTCTCATGGAACATTACCTGGACTTAAATTTGGCCTTTTTATTGTAGAGGAGAGGTCATGATCACTGGTGGTTCCGGAGTTATATGAACACATCGTTAGTGTTTCAGGACAATTTACTTTAGTCTTAATGAGCAGAAAAGGCAAACAGAAAAACCACTATGTAGGCATATGAATGTATTCCAGGGAAAATAAGCTTAGCAACAAAGTGCAGAAGAAATTGGAATGTAATGAATGACAGAGTAACCATTAAAATATAGGGGGCGATTAGGAGCAAAAGAGTATTGAAAATCAGGATAAAATTTTAAAATGCTCCTGAAAACTTATAATGTTTCTCTCTATATGTGTGCTTAATGTGTAATGAATATTTAACTCTGTGTACAGGGAATAATAAACTGTATTGCAGCTGATTCTAAAGCAGTTTATACAAGATTCATACTACATATTACAATTCAACCCAAGAACCGATGAGAAATACTATATGAAAATAGCACTATTGCAGACTGAAATGTCATTTGCTACCATTGTGTAACATGTTTTCCTTCCAAATTAAAGTGTCATTTAAAAAGACTTAAAATCGTTTTCTCACCAATTCTTTGCTGTCTACTAGGCAAGCTCATAGGAACCACAGACACATGGAAACAGAATAATTCAAGTAGCAACTTAGGATGCCTCAATAATCAAGTGGATATGGTTTTTTAAAAGACAGAAATCAAAATGAAAGGATTTTCTACAAAAGGTAAAATGTGGTCTATTGAAAGTAATTCAAACAGAACTGTAAAAAACAAATTTGGAAATCTCTGTCTCTGTCTTTGTCTCTGTCTCTCTCTGTGTATCTCTCTGTCTCTCTGTCTCTGTCTCTCTCTCTGTCTCTGTGTGTGTGTGTGTCTGAGAGAGAGAGAGAGTGTGTGTGTGTATTTGAATGTATGCAGATGTGTAGAGCCAGTGTGTGCACATATGGAGACAAAGGATCAACTTCAGATATCTTGTCTATGTTACGTACCTAACTGAGACAGGGTATCTCACTGACTCACATTATAATAACCAGTTTTTATATGGATGCCAAGGATCCTAACTGGTCCACTTCTGAGTTTTTATGGTATAACTTTTAAGCTTGGCTTCTCACTTTAAGTATAAAATTGTGCACTAGAAACCTCAAGCCAAAGTCAACAGTTAAATTTGCCACTTCAAGATTTCTGCGGAGTAAAATGTAATGTTATTATTAAAAGCAGCACCAGGCAGGTGAAAAGGAAATTTCACATCATATCACTGAATTGCCATTGCTTGTTCTTCATTTGCTCCCCATTTGTGCCACACGATACTGCTTTTTAGCAAGTGCAACTATAATGGGCTTTGTGATTGCCTGTGATTATGAACACATGACATGCTGTTGTAAACCATACTGATTTATAGTGGGCATCCACTGAAGGCACTTCATTAAAGTAGAACAAATCTTCCTTTACAGAGTTGCTGCAACAATTTGTTAAGATGATGTTCTTGAACTGTTTTTATGCACAGTATAATACTACACCGTGAGTTCATTATTTCATGGACACTTTCTAATGCACTTGAGAAGGTGACTACACTGAGATAGGCGAATATGTTAAGCCCAGATGAAATAACTGGGGAAGAAAGAATAATTCTTGGAGGTATATGAGTAGAGGACAAACCTTTAAAAATAATGTATTTTCAGTTAATGTGAAAATGGGCAGACGCTTCTGAATGAATGGATTTGTTTTATTGAGAATAGGAAGACAATCCAGAGACTTTGCCTTATGTATCTTAGGTAAAGATTATTATTTTCTCCCTTTGAAGGAAAACATTTAACTAACTTCTATAATTGCATTATTTTCTTATAAGATTTGTTACATGATTTTTAACAAGAGCTGATTAATTAGCAATAAATAATGTCCCATAAACATCTTCATTCTTCCGTGTTCTGAGACTGAGTGGCAGCAAGGAGGACACTGCCCATCCCGTTGATGGAGAAGGAAGCCTGAAGCCAGGACTTTCTATAAATCTTTGTGTCTGAGGAATTCAAAGGTGTGGAAAACAAAATGTAAGAAGAAGGGAAGCAGATTTGAGCACTTACTTGGTCACAGGTCATAACACCTCAGTGAGGGAAGTCATCTTTACTTCATTCCAAAAGTGATGGGGCTACGTCCCCCAAATGTTTCCCATCCCATGATACTGGCATTGGGCTTGAGTTTTTTTTGGGTTGTTTTGTTTTGTTGTTGTTGTTGTTTTGATATAAAGATCACAAGTGCTCTCTCACTCTTTGAGAATCATGCATAGAAGAGTGTGTTTCATCCCAGGAGATGGGGTGGTGTGTTGTTAATGGAAGTGAAAGGACCTTCTGCATTTGTGGAATTTTAAATGATGTCATGGTCCCTCCAGAGCCTCATCCACGTTATAAGACTCAAGAATAGAAGTCTTCGGAGCTCAGGGAGTGATTAAACACTTGTTACAAAACAGACTGCAGTAAGGAAGATCATTCTTAAATCAATTGACAATGAGTGTGTGATTCCCTCCTGACCACTCCACTTTCTCTTCTGCGTAAATGTCTCATTGGCATCTCTACCCTGGGACGTTATCTGTGCCCTGACAAATCTATTGTTTCTATTTACATCATTCTCTTATCTCTTGTGGTCTCTCATCATCTGTTGATTTTAACTTATCATCAAGATCATAGCAGTTTTAGGAAAAGCTAGTTAATATTAAAATGAATATTGTGGACTTGACTCTGCCTGGGTTTCCTTTCAGCATAAAGATCAATCCTGAAAGCATATATAAAAGTAGCTTTATACAAGCTAAACATGTTGTATTTATATATGTAGGGATATATTATATACATATACATATATACACATATGTATATGCACGTAATAACAATGAAAAAATAGGTCGTGAATTTGAAGGAAAGCAAAAAGAGGTATATGGGAGGATTGGGGTCGACAATAGGGAAAGGACAAATGATGTCATTATAAGTCTCAAAAATTAAAAATCAGGTGAATATCAACTAACTGATGAGAATAAACATTTATATAGCAATTATTAATCTGAAATAATTTGTTGTCCATCATTCTACATGGATAATTCAGTCTAAGAGCATCAAGTAGAACACTTTTATAATATATTCTCAGAGGACTGACACAAAACAAAACAAAATCCTTCTATTGCCTAGGGATGCCCTAGCTTACAGTAGTGTTGATATAAATGAGCCCACGGTACCACTTACTCTGTATCAGTATAGCAATAATGCTGTTGGTTTATAAATTTACTACACTACACTTTCTGTCAGTGTCTTAGGATGTACTCCTTTTATTTTTTAAGAAAGAGACTTAAGATAAAACAATATAGCATGTTATATCAGGGGTAGCTTCATTCATCCTGTGTTATGAATACTCTGGATAGCATTCATGTGGAGTGATGAATATCTGTTCTATCTGGAACTATGTTTCCAACGAAGAAATTGAACATATATTTTAGAATGTATCCCTTGTGTCAATGTTTCATTTTCATTAAACACTTTTTTTGGCCAGATATTTTCTTGTCTCCTCATTTGTCAAGTTATTGAATATGCCTTCGCGTAGGCATTAAGACTAACAATTGACAGAGTTAAACAAAAAGCTTATGTAAAACAAAGTACAGCATCATTATACTGAAGAGGCAGTGTCTTAGTCTGGGTTTGTTGGGTTTCTAATGAAATACAATGAGCAAAATAACTTGGAGTGCGTGCATTTCACTTACACTTCTAAACCAAAGACAGTCATGACAGGAACTAAAACAAGTCAGGAACCTGGAGGCAGGAGCTGATACGGAGGATATGGGGAGAGTATTGCTTTCTGGCTTGTGCCCACAGCTTTCTCAAACTGCTTTCTTGTGTCAACCAAGACCACCTTCCCAGGGGTGACACCACCAGCAATTAGCTTGGCCATCCCACATCAGTCACTAATTAAGACCATGCTCTACAAGCTTGCACAGTCTTGTGAAGGAATTTTCTCAATTGAGATTGTCTCCCCTCAAAAGAGTTGAGTTGACATAGAAACTAGCCAGCGAAAACGGTCTATAGAATGGGGGAAAAAAAATGTTGTCATTTCTATATCTAACAAAGAACTGCTGTCTAGAACATACAAAGAACTAAAATACAAAACAAACCCTAAACACTAATAAAACAAACAAAGAGCTTAATTAAATAGTGAGAACTATATAGAGAGTTCCCAAAGGATGAAATACAAATGACTGAGAATTATTTTTTAAAATGTTAAGCAGCTTTAGTCATCAGGGAAATGCAAATTAAGCCTGCTTGGCAGTAATTTCATTTTAACCCAGTGAAAATGGGGTAAGATAAAACAAAACAAAACAAAAAAAAAAAAAAACAGTGAAACAAAACAACAGCAAATATTACCAAACAATAACAAAATAATAAAAATGCTGGTGTAGTTGTGAGGAAAGAAGAACACTTATTCCCTGCTAGTAGTCAACCCACTATAGAAACCAGTGTGGAGGCTCCTCAAAACCTGGGAACAGATCTATGACTTGAGCCAGCTATAGCATTGTTGAGTGTATACCTGAAAGACTCTACATCCTACTGCAGAAACACTTGCCTGTCATGTTCATTGCTGCTCTACTCACAACAGCAAGAAGTAGAAACAGCCTAGGTTACCATAATCGGGTAAATAATAGATAATAGAATGTGGTATATTTTATACAATTAAATATTTTTCAGACATTTTAAAATTAGAAATTTCACAGATAAATGGAAAGAGCTGGAAAGAATCATTCTGTGTCAGGTAATCCAGACACAGAAGGAATACTGTCTCGTGTTTTCTCTCATCTGTACATGTTAGCTTTGATTCTTTAGATATGGATGTATGGCCGTATGTCAGGAAATTAGTAAGGAGTCACGAGTCGGGGCTTTGAAAAGAGGGAAACAGAATGCGGGGCTATGAAGGGAAAGGGGAAATAATGTAACAGGAAGGGTTAAATAGAGTTGGGGATGGGGCTTATAGCTTAGAAAAGGATACACGAGGAGGGTTAACTAAAACTAAAGATCGTCTAAAAAAGTCACATGAAAAACTGCTTCAGAACATGTACCTATGAAACAAGAGCTTGAGTGGAATTATTCCACTAGGCACATGGGCTTTCAAATAAAAATCTCAGTATCAGAAATGGATTGTTTCTTTTTAATTTTTTGTTTGTTTTTAATTTGTTCACTTTACATCCCAATTGTAGCCCCCTCCCTCCTTGCCTCCTGCCCCCACCCTCTCCCAATCATACCCTCTCCCTCGCTTCCCCTAGTTTTCAGAAAAGAGAGCTCTCCTCCCCTAACATCTGACCTCAACCTATCAAGTATCATCTAGACTGCCTGTTTCCTCTTCCTCTGTGGCCTAGCAAGGCCTCCTCCCTCTCAGAGGGAAGTGGGCAACGTGCCGGGCCTAGAGTCCACGTCAGAAGTAGTCCCTACTCCCTACAGTATGGGACCCACAAGGAAACTGTGCTGCCTGTCCACTACATCTGAACAGACCCTCTGCTCAGGATTATTTCGTATGAAGTTTGGACAGTGATATTGCACAGATTTCCCAAATGTTATAAGCTATTACTATTTATTGCGGGTGCTTTCTCGGATCCTGCCAGCCATTGAAATAATGATGCTGGGACTTCTATCGTAGTTTAAAACTTAGACTTTTGCTGAAGCAGTCCCCCAACTACTGTCTGAACTTTACCTGTCTATTCTAGAACTACCACTCACTATGTGGCTAGCTCTCTAACGCCCTGCTCCTGTTCCTGGGTCTGTTCCTTTCCAAGTCCTCTTAGATTCTTTCACCCTCGTACTTCCTGCCCCAACTATTCGCCATTAGCCCTTTATGACATTGAACCAGCATTGAGACAACACCTGATACATGATGTAGATTGCCTTTAGGCATAGAAGGCTATCTGACCTTTATGTCTCTGAGCAGGTATGGAAGAACAAGTATTTACAAATATAAAGCTAGAAATGGGCCATAGAAATGAGGAGGTTGCCTACTTTTTGATCACTTCCCCCTGGAAGGGATGCGTAGCCAGGCCATGGAGGAAGAGGGCTTGCTCAGTCCTGATGTAGCTTGATGACCTGGGGTGGAGGTGGGGGCTCCTCTTTCCTGAGGAAGAGGGGAGAGTGGTAAAGGGGGGGGGGGGGGGGGCTGGGATGAGGAGGGAGAGGGCTATGATCGGGATGTAAACTGAATAAAAAAGCAATGTTTTAAAAAAAAAAAGAAATGACAATACCAATATCCTGCTGGCATTTGGCTTTCTGCTGGCACACTAATCAATCAATAATTTAAAATATACAGACAAAACTTCTCAATGAGAGGATCATCCCCCATTAACCATTGCTTTAGTTTACCTTCCAGAATCTGATCATAATTATACTTGAGTTAAAATTATTAACCCTTAACCTTATAAGCCATTACTATACATGCTTATTTTTTAATTAATTAAAATAAAAGATAATATTTAAAGAGAAAAATTATCCCCTCAGTATAGGGCCAAGTGATATCTATTTACCAGAACCAGAAAGTTGTAATGAAAAATGATTCTGGAGCTGGGCGTGGTGGCACACGCCTTTATACCAGCACTCAGGAAGCAGAGGCAAGTGGATCACTGTGAGTTCGAGGCTAGCCTGCTCTACAAAGTGAGCCCAGGATAGCTAAGGCTACACAGTGAAACCCTGTCTCAAAAACAAAACAAAGCAAAACAAAACAAACAAACAAACAAAAACTCTATGATTCTGGGTAATAATTTAGCAAGGACAACCTGAGCTGTTTTATCCAGCAGCTTTTACATTGTTGCTTGTGCATTAGACCTAAGCTCATTTGAAATAATAGGTACTAGCACACAGGTGAGGGCCTGTATTCGCATTTCCACTGCTTAGTTCTGTAGGCTCTTATGTTCTCACAGCTCCCAGTGCAAATTAATGGGGGCAAGTCCTACTTAAAGCAGGAGGTTTCTTTGTACATTCAGGCTGAAAAACTTAAACAAAGAAAACATGAACATGAGTGATATGAGAAGAAAACATGGTAAGTGAAGGCTTTCGTGGGACATGCCCCTTGGGCTAGTATGCAGATATAAGTGAGTATATACCATTTGAGTCTTTCTGCTTCTGGGTTAACTCATTCATTATGATCATTTCTAGTTCAATCCATTTATCCACAAGTTGAGTGGAGAGTGGGATATGACTTTCTCACGTACTCTGGTGACTCATATTTGACCATGTCCCCTGGATGGGGAGACCTGGTGGCACTCAGAGGAAGGATAGCAGGTTACCAAGAAGAGACTTGATACCCTATGAGCATATACAGGGGGAGGAAGTCCCCCTCAGGAACAGTCACAGGGGAGGGGAATAAGGGGAAAATGGGAGGGAGGGAAGAATGGGAGGATATAAGGGATGGGATAACCATTGAGATGTAACAAGAATAAATTAATAAAAAAAACTATTTTAAAAAAGAGAAGAAAACATGATAAAAAAAAATCTAAGGAGAGATAATTTGGATAAGGTATAATAAAATTTCCTGGTTCCTCCTAACTTCACAGGGAGAAATCCCAGATCACGCAGAGCATTAACTGTCTCTTGGTGACATTTCTTCTAAATAATCTGAATCCACAGAGTTCTCGTACTAGGTTCCTGTTCCGTAAGTGGTACACATTGGTGGAAGACTCCAAATGTCACCATATCTGGCAAGGCTTGAGAAATGTTGGGACCAGACATACATGTTTGCTGTTAAGAGTTCTCTTTTTTTAAGCAGTGGAATTTTCCATATGATAATGAGTCAAGTTTTTCTTATTCACTGAAATAGAGGACATAGCCAAATTACTTAATAGCCTTCTGATGTAGGTTCTTTGAATGGATAAATTAATAAGTGTATGAATACAATTGAAACACTCAAATTGTAAGTGTATATTATCATTGAAATAAATAATTAGTCTCAGAACACCGTAAACTTATATGAGTGTGTGTGTGTATGCATGTGTGTTTGTATGTTTAAGTAAGACTGACCATACATACATGAAAGAGAAAAACCATTTTAGCCCCTTCTCAACCAGGGTTGCTTTGATTGTAAGGCATTGAGGGAAAAAAATGAAATGTAGAACATGTGATACAAGTTGTACATTGTTGATTCGTTTTCTTCCTATAGATGGAGAAAGCCTGAGGAGTATTTTCCAGAAATAAGCAATATGCTTTTGTTTATCATTTTGGTTGGGCTGGCGTGGGTGCAAGGTAATTATTTAGGGCTAATATCACTGAACTCTTTCCCACTGAGCAGGCATTGTCTTCATAGGGATTTGTCTTTAATGACTATGCTATCCTGTCCAAGTTTGCCCACTTTCCAGTTTTGCTATCTGTGGGCTGTAGTTAAAACAAAGCACATAGATCAAATTGCAAACAAGCATAGTTTCTGGTGCATTTATGGAGGGGCATGGGAGTATGACTGGAGAGTGCTGCAGAAATTGCTTCACTGAACAGAGTAGTTTTTAACGACCCTACCATGGTCATGAATTCAGGGGTTGGGTTTCATGTAGACAACACTGGAAGCCAGTGTCTCAGGAAATGTCCATGCAGCCCATCTCAATCAACAATGACTTCTGAAACTCATTTTTAACATTCAGTGCTATGGTGTTATGTTGTCAATGGATTTAAGTTTTGTTTTGATCTTAGCACCTGGAAGAAGCACTCTCCTAAATGCGTTGCCTTGTTAGACTTAAAAACATTTTAAAAATACAATGTTTCTTTTTTTTTTTTAATTAATTTATTCTTGTTACATCTCAATGTTTATCCCATCCCTTGTATCCTCCCATTCCTCCCCCCCCCCCCATTTTTCCATTATTCCCCTCCCCTATGACTGTTCCTGAGGGGGATGACCTCCCCCTATATATTCTCATAGGGTATCAAGTCTCTTCTTGGCTACCTGCTGTCCTTCCTCTGAGTGCCACCAGGTCTCCCCCTCCAGGGGACATGGTCAAATGTGAGGCACCAGAGTACGTGAGAAAGTCATATCACACTCTCCACTCAACTGTGGAGAATATTCTGACCATTGGCTAGATCTGGGAAGGGGTTTAAAGTTTACCTCCTGTATTGTCCTTGGCTGGTGCCTTAGTTTGAGCGGGACCCCTGGGCCCAAATCTGCCTATCATATTGTTCTACTTGTAGGTTTCTAGGATCCTCTGTATCCTTTTATTTTGCTATTCTCCCATGCGTCTCTCATTTAGAGTCCCAATAGGATTCCATCTTACAATGTTTCTTCTTCTTTCTCACAAATCATAGAATCCATAAGATGCTTATCTCACTATGAAATTGAACTTGGACTTCCATATCCCTCAGGCTGTCCTTTTGGGTTCCTGATTTTTATAAGGAGAGAGCTTAGAGCCTTTAATTTCTAAAGAAATTTAATCTTACAGCCTCCCTCAAACCAGCTAAGGTTATCTGAGGAATTAATTTGCTTAAGGACATAGACAGGAGTCATTCTGTGCAAGCCAATCATCCAGTCCTAGAATAATGAACTGCATTAGATATGAGCCCTGCATAGAGAAAGTATAATGAATTTTATCTCCATGCAAAAACCAATCCTTCCTAAATGACAAACTTAAGTGATACACTCAAAACGCTGCCTCTTACCATTCATAACCATCAAATATGTATGTTGCATCTCACTGTAACTATTTCTCAGCCATTTTTCACCTGCAACATAAACAAAGCACCTTCATTTATCAATCCCTTTGTGTGAGATCCACCCTTGGGACCCGAAATTTCAACTGCTTTCTTTCATCCTTGGCTATGCCTTATTCATAATAGCCAGAACATGGAAACAGCCTAAGTGTCCCTCAGTAGAAGAATGGATAAAGAAACTGTGGTACATTTACACTATGGAATACTACTCAGCTATTAAAAACAAGGAATTCCCAAAATTTGTGGTTAAATGGATTGAACTAGAAATGATCATAATGAATGAGTTAACCCAGAAGCAGAAAGAGTTAAATGGTTTATAGTGACATATATCTGCATACTAGCCCAAGGGGCATGTCCCATGAAAGTCTTCACTAACCAGGAAACTGGGACAGAGGGGAGGACATCCATGTTTTATTCTTACAGATTGCTGTGACTGTCTGAATAGCTACAGGCTAGACACTAGGGCAATGGAGATGTGGACCCTGAGAGAATTGAGAATGGATGGACATAAATGAAACAGTGAATAATATAAGATCCCAGAAATCTCTTTAGGCTCTTGTTTTATTGAAAATGGCATTAGAGAGAGTATTTATGAGCTTAAGAGTAGTGACAAGACAAAAGTTGGTGCACCTTCCAGAATCTTCTGTCAACTCAGTTTTAGGGTCTTTAAGCAGAGATAAGCTTCCTGGATTATTCTGGTAGGCTCTGTGACTATTCCTTGATTCTGACGGAAGCACAGAAGAAAACTGTGAGTGTCTCTGTTCTCCTTTGTCTTCTGTCACCATCACTCGAGTGTTTTTCTATTTTCTCTGCCATTGTTACAAGGAGCTTCAAAGCTGCTATCTTCCCATCACATATAATCAAGTTGCTAATAAGTTCAGTTATGAATATTGCATGCTAGATTGAAATAGCAGATTTCTGATTTCAGCTGAAAACAAAACTGAAAAATGATGAAAGGTAAACCAAAATCAACCTTTGTCTCCTTATAGGTATGAACTGAAAAAGGAGAAAATGTAAGTGATACTGTGCAGTGGCACCTTGGATTCAACCATTAGGTCTACTCAATCCTTCCCTCAAGTCCTGTTCTTTATGCAATATCATTTCAGCTCAATGTAATAGGACAGTATTTGAAGAATAAAGATCAGACCTTTCAAACTTCAACATCCCATATGTAAATAAAATAGTTAATGCAGATATTATATGGTACTATCAATTAAGCCAAGATGAAAAAGCACTAAGGAGAAGAAAAAGAGCAAGAGGCATCAGACAGGACAATAAATAACAAGGACTGAGAAGCCTTGGGTCCAACTATCATGCAAAGAACAAGAGCAGAAAGCAGGACGAAAAGAAGAGTGGACCAGCAGCAGATCCACATTGTTCTGACTATGTGAGGACTGCTCCACTCTCACCCATTTGCGATGTTTACATGAGAGCACGGGTAGGTCTGAGTCAGACATCTGGGACCTGGAGGCTACATCCACCACTTGCTCTTAGATGTCAACTCTTTGCGTTTTAGTCTGTAATGTTGTAATTTAAAATAGTAATAATACTAATGCTCTTAAATATAAAGTAGTTTAGAGTAGCGAATGAATCTTTTACATTAGCACTGAAGGGTACCCGAGTATCCTTTACTGATCTTTCTTTACAATTTATCTGGAAGGAAGCACAGTGGACGTAGGATGGTCCACAGTGACGATTTCACCTCCTTATTCCTGAGGCTATAGATCAATGGATTTAGCATGGGGGTGACCAGGTTGTTCAGTACCTGAACAGTTGCATCCAGCCAAGGTTTTGGTGTTGGCCTTAGATAGATGAAAATCACTGGCATGTAAAAGAGCAAGATGGCAGCGAGGTGGGCACTGCAGGTGGAGAAGGCTCTGTGTCGGCCCTCAGTGGAGCGGATCTGTAGAATGGAGCGAAGTATACAGCCGTAGGAGGTGAGAATGATGAAGAAGCAGCTGAGGGGCATCAGGCCCACACTGATGAACCCCACCAACTCCAGGGATGATGTGTCCGCACATGCCAGCTTCATCACCACAGGGATATCACAGAAATAATAGTCCACCTCTTTGGGGCCACAGTAGGGCAACTGGAAGGTGAGAGTAGTTAGAAAGGTAGAATGAATACAGCCTAAAACTGATGTCCCCATGGCCAGGATGGCACAAACTCTGTGGCTTATGATGACTGAGTAGCGTAGAGGGTAGCATATGGCAACAAATCGGTCATAGGCCATGACTGTGTACAGAAAACACTCAGTACCTCCCAGGAAGTGGTAGAAGAAGAGCTGGCACACACAGCCTGCATAGGAGATGGCTCGGCTATTTCCTGAGAGGTAGAACAGCATCTTGGGAGAGCTCACAGAAGGGAAAAATATGTCACACATGGAGAGCTCACACAGGAAAAAGTACATAGGAGTGTGAAGCCGAGTGGAGGAGATGATTGCAAGGAGTATGAGCAAGTTTCCCACTAGCATGAAGATGTAGAAAGACAAAAACAGGACAAAGAGCATGGTCTCCATACCCTCTGTGTGCGGGATGCCCAGCAGGAGAAACTGAGTCACTACCGAAAGGTTCTTCATAGCTTTGAGAATGTTTGAACTTGCAAAGATTAAAAGTCAGCTGTCCATTCATCAATATCTATTAAGAAGCTTTTTGTTGTGGGAGCTTTGAGTTTGCTTTGAGAAGCAGAAAATTGTTTTCTTCTGATTAGCAAAACAAGATCTCCATAAAGAAGCAGCTGAGGGGCATCAGGCCCACACTGATGAACCCCACCAACTCCAGGGATGATGTGTCCGCACACGCCAGCTTCATCACCACAGGGATATCACAGAAATAATAGTCCACCTCTTTGGGTGGACTATATATAAGAGTCAGTCTACCCAGTTTTTAGAATCGGTATGCTTAGGATACCCATTAAGTATACCCTAAAGTTAGGGATGCATCATGAGTATAAATGATTGTCTTCTACTCCAAATACAGAAGTTAAGAAACATGGTCAAATATCTTCAAGTTAAGACAATGATTTACATGAGTTTGTATTCTGAAAACAAGTACATGTTGAATCTTGGTCATATGTTTAAGTGACTTGCTGTCACTCTTCATTATACTCTGCAAAGCAACAGGAAAATATTGTATGAGAAATAATGACATTTAATAGGAATCTTGACTTTGATTCTTCTTAGCCATACTAATGAAATAACTTATACAATGTGTCTCATAATCATCTACAAAGTGTAAAGCATACCGAGTTAAACAGTAACATCAACATAAATGAATACCAATACGACATTCATATACTGTCTGAAAGTACCCAGCAATGCCTCACCAGGCCACAGGAGAAGAGGATGAGCTCAATCCTGATGCAACTTGATGGGGTTGATGGACACTCCTTCTCAGAGGAGTAGGAGATGGGGGAAGAGGGAGGGAAGTTGGGACTGGGAGAAGATGAAGGAGAGGGTGATGATAGGGATGTGAAGTGAAGAAAGAAAGAAACAAAGAAAAGAAAAATAAAAGATGAAGAGAGGGAGGGAGGGGAAAAAAGAAAGAAAGAAAGCCAGAGAGAGAGAGAGAGAGAGAGAGAGAGAGAGAGAGAGAGAGAGAGAGAGAGAGAGAGATCTGGCAAAACTATTAGTGAACTCTAAGGTAAGATCTTCCTTAACTTTTGGAAGCTACAACTTCTAGGAATTCTAGGAAGGAAAGAAGGAAGGAAGGAAGGAAGGAAGGAAGGAAGGAAGGAAGGAAGGAAGGAAGGGATCAAAGAACCCCCTTTGGCCATGCTTCCCAAACATTCTTTCACACATATGACTATCCATAGGTCAACTACCACAGACATTATTGGCATGATCAGTAACACTGTAGTATATAACCCTTCACAAGTGGCATGGTTGATAATCAAAAACTCTCCTTATAAATGTTGAGAGTATATGCCTTCCATGTATAGGCCAGGTAAGAGGGACTACCTCTGTGGTGTTATTTCTCTTGTATTAAGGAAGGTCAGCACAAAGCCAAATAATAACAAAAACTGTGACATACCTGAAGATGAAATACGGACTTTAAATATTCTCAAAACTCCACCACTAAATAAGTTGCTTTCAGATAGTCATTGTTGGTCTCTTTCAAAGAGATAAGAGTTTTAAAAGTCAAAAGGAAAGGGATTTCAAACACAACATCTTAAAATCCCCAAGCTGCTTATAACTCATTTTACTACATACAGCGCAGGCACTAAGATCAACAATTAATAAATAAAACTTCATGAAACTGAAATGATTCTATAATGCAAAGGACACTGTCATTTAAACAAAATGGCAGCCTACAGAATGGGAAAAGATTTTCATCAATCCTACAACTGACATAGGGCTAATATCTAAAATATATAAGGAACTCAAGAAAGTAACCTCCCACAAACCAAATAACCCAATTTAAAAATGAGGTGCAGAGCTAAACAGAATTCACAACAGAGGAATCACTAATGGCCAAGAAGTATTTAAAGAAATGTTCATTGTCCTCAGTTATCAGGGAAATGCAAATCAAAATGACTCTGAGATTCTATCTTACACCCATCAGAATGGCTAAAATCAGAAACTCAAATTACAATACATCTGGAGAGGATGAGGAGAAAGGGGAGCACTTCTCCATTGCTGGTGGGAATGCAAACTTGTACTACCACTTTGAAAATCAATCTAACACTTTCTCAGAAACTCAGAAAAGATCTACCTCATGATCCTGCTATACCACTCCAGGGCATATACCCAAAAGATGTTCTACCATATCACAAGGAACTATGTTCATAGCAGCTTTATTTGTAATAGGCAGAAACTACAAGCAAACTAAATGTCCCTATCCAAAGAATGGATAGAAAAATGTGGTACATTTACAAAATGGAATAACTACTCAGATATTACAAAGAAAGCTATCATGCAATTTTCAGTCAAATGGATGAAACTAGAAAAGATCATCCTGAGTGAGGTAACCTAGGCCAAGGAAGACATGCATGCTATGTACTCACTTACACATGGACATTAGCCACAATGTACAGGATAACCATGCTATAATCCACAGAACCAAAGAAGCCAAGAAGGATTCAAGGGAGAATGTTTGACTCTCACTCAGAAGCGGAAATAAAATACACATCTGAAGTTCATGAATGGAGGGAGCTGTGTTGAGAAGGGAGGGGGTGGAGAGGGTAGCTGGGGTGGGGTTATGTTTGGGGAAAGTTGGGAAGGGAGGGAAGAGAGGGGAATACTAACAGAGAGAACAGAAATTGGTTGGAGAGCACCTCTGAGACAAGGGAGGACCCTGGGAGTATAGGGTGACTCTAGCTGAGATTCCTAACAGTGAGGGAAATGGACCCTGAAGTTGCCACCTCCTGTAGCTTGGCAGAACTTAAACTTGGAGAGGCAGAGACACCAAAAAAAACCATAAAAACTTCTGAACCAACTTTTATCCTGCGTACAAGAAATGTAGGGATAAGGATGGAGCAGAGATTGAGGGAATGGCAAACCAATGAGTGACCCACCTTAAGATCCACCCCCACAGAAGAGAACCAACCCCTGACACTATTAATGACACTCTGCAGTGCTTACAGACAGGAGCCTAGCATAACTGTCTTCTAGGAAGCTTCATCAAGCAGCATATGGAAACAGATGCAGACCCTCACCACCAAATAATGGGCCAAGCTTGGAGAGTCTTGTGGAAGCATGGGAAGAAGAGTAGAGGGAGCTGGCAAGGTGAAGGATGACACCACAAGAAGACCTAGAAAGCAAACTAACCTGGGCCCATGAGGGCTCACAGAGACTGAACCACCAACCAACGAGCTTGCATGGGCCAGACTTAGACCCCCTACATATATGTAGTTAGATGTGCAGCGTGGTCAACATGTGGATTCCCTAATAATAGGAGTAGGAGCTGTCTCTAACTCTGTTCTCTGCTTTTGGACCCCTTTCCTCTAGCTGAGCTGCCTTGTCTAGGCTCAGTGGGAGAGCATGTACTCAGTCCTGCTGTGACTTGAGGTGCTAGGGTGGGTTGGTACGCCTTAGGGCCCCCTTCTCTGAGAAGGAGAGGAATAGGGGGAGCATGAGGGTGGGATAGGAAGGAGAGCTGGGAGGGGGCTTGTATTGGGCTGTAAAGTGATTAAATTAAAAAAAAAAATACAAGAAAGAAGTTGTTTGCAATTTATTGCAAAGTTAAAGATGAACATATGGCAATGTCTGAACACTAGCCACAAACCTAAAGTATAAATTTATAGCAGAAAATGTAACTAGCTATATCTTCCTGACTCAAGGCTAACAGGACTGAAGGACAAACTGACAGCAGTAAATACAGTTAGCCCCTCCCTATCATAAATACTTCCTGAGTACTGGGACACACATAATAACTCAAAGCTGACTACAAACTCACTCCAGAGAATATTAAGGTTAAATATGTCTCTCAGCATGCCACAAAGATGAGTGCTGCTTTCCTGACCAGGCACAGGCCACTCTGGTTAGAGGGCCACAAAGAAAAAAGGCCCAGAGCCACGCAGCTCTTACTCTCTTGGTCTACTCACCTTGTCTCTTTATTATGGTTATTTTTTTATTTAATTTAATCCTACTAAAAGTTAATTAAATTAGTTAGTGTCCAAGCCCTTATCCATTTTAAAAGGAAATTGTTGAATTTCTTTCCAAGAGAGGCTAATTTAACAAAGTGTACTGTATATTTTTCTGACTTACTTTATGTTCATTCCATCCCAAAGTCAAACTTGGTAGCCAGTGTCACAGGCTGTTGATAATAACTTGTTTTATTACCTCTTTTATTTTGTGAGTTTATAATGTAATTACATCATCCCTCCCTCCCTTTTCTCCCTCCAAATCCTCTCATTCTTTCTCTAATTTAGATTCCTGACATCTTTTCTTTTATTGCTACTACGTAAACCCATATATAGGCATGCACATATATGTTCCGAAATACAACCTTCTCAGTCTGTATAATGTTACTTGTATATGTTTTTAGGGCTGACCATTTGATATTACATAACCAGTCTTTATGCTAGTCCCCCAAGGAAGACCCTTTCTGCCTCTCTAAGCAGGCTTTATTTTTATTATGTAAAACTATGAAGTGGACTTATACCACTTCCTCCTTAGATTCCATCCCCCGGTGATCTTGAGAAGTAGAGTGCTGAGAGGGGTCCCAACTTTAACAGAAGCTGCTGTGCTTGTTGTTTTAAGCCCTTATCTCTTCCAAATGGAATAAGGAAAACTTAAGCATCAACCAAATAAAAGGCAGAAGCAAAGTACATGCTATGGTGTTGAAATGGAAATTACAGCGGCCTGCATAAAATAAAGATAAGGAACTGAACTAAGGGAGAGGGTTGTGTAAGCTGAAATCAGAACAGACACCTAGAATGCAAAAAGCCTTTCCACCCACCCACTGTTACCTTAGTAATGAAAGTAACAACAATGGTGGCTACACATGCCATTTACTGGATACTCACTGTGTTCCAAGGACTGGTGAGTCATTTATAAAAATCTGTCCTTTAAAAAAAAAAAATCCCATAAACTGTTATTTGTTTTGCAAATCAGATCTGCAGACAGAAAACTGATATTCAAATACATTAAGGAAAGCACTTTGTTTCATTCCATGTCTGTGCTTGGAATCTTTAGAAAAATCTGTTCTCCCTTTGCCCCTACTTCCTGAAAGGAAAAAACAAACCTCTTCTACTGCTTGAAAATGAAGCCCTTCTCTAAGGATCAAGAAGTTACCTGCTACTGAAAGCATGGCAGCAGTTCAAATACTCATACTGGGCACCTGGTAACACGGCCCTAGCTTTCCTAAGTATAATAACTAGAATTCGCATTTTCTTTTTTTATGGCTAGACCAGGGTGTTCCAGCCCAGTGAGCTTCTGTGCCCATTTATGAAGAATTATGTCCCATGAGGCTTATGCAATCAAGGCCAGAACACTCTCAGACTGAAATACTAGCTTAAAGTGTTCTGAGAATCCTCTTAATCCCTGCCTGGAGTTCAGGAATAACTCAGAGGGAGCAATTAGATTGTCACCTCTAGTCATCAGCAAATCATAAAATGATGGTGACGATTTCACTGTAAAGAGATGTTCCAAAGTGAGAAACATGTGTCTCCAAGATTATTTGCAAAGTAAAAAACACAGCAATTCTTATGGTATTAGTTCATCTTCAATGCCGTCCCTCCGTTTGGCTGCCTTTTGTATCGTTTAGACCCAGCGACACCATTCAACTCATCATCTTAAAAATTATCTAAACATGTCCAAAGGTAAAGAAGAAAGAAACGGACTTTTAGATTTTGGAAAGGGATTTACCTAGTGTTTTTCTTCTAAGGCAAAAGATTGTTCCAAAATGGAGAGTGACACACAACTAAAAGTTAAAAAAAAAAAAAAATGTCACAGGAATGTTTCTGGATGTTAAAACTAAAAGTAGTTCATATTCATAAAAACCTGCTTAAACAACAAAGATTTTTCTGTCTTATCAAAAAAGTTGTTTGTAGTTTCCACTGAGTTTCTAATTAGGCGACCAAGCCTTGACAGATTCAAGGATTAATTAATATTTTGTCCTTGCAGACCTTCATCTAAGTGTTACTCAGAAGCTAAGGTTAAACCACAGTTCATTCTTCAGTTCTAGCAGATCTGACTTCCTGTGTGCTCAATAACCACATGGAGGCCAAAGCCAATGAAACTCTAGGCTGAGAGCCAATGCTTTGAAAGCTGCCCCTAAGTTAGATAGATTCCAGGGAAAGATGATAGACCTTCAAAAGGAGGCTGAAAGTTGGAGAAGTCACCAGTCCTCCCGATCAAAGGGCCCAGATAGACCTCCTAAATTGGGCTTTACCCAGTGTAAGTTCCTCAAAGGGATGAGAGATCAATACAGAGGGAACTATCTTCAGTGCTTCCAAAGGGAATCCACATTGTCGACAAGACCCTGACCCATCCCAGTTGATGAGTAACCGAGCAGCAACAACTGACATCAGGAGTAGTTAAGCTATGAGCATCAGCCTGGGCTCAAACACCAGCAGGAAAGCGGAGCCAAACAACACAGTGACTTACTGAATAAGAACAACCACGGAACCAAAACTAAACTAGACTTTAGAAAGTGAGGGACACCAAGACTCGGAGCCTACAGACCCACCCACAATACTATTAGTATGAGCTACTAACATTCACACAAGACAGTCACAGCCAAGGCAACTGTAACACAGAGCTAAATTCCAGAGTTTTGGGTGACTACTCCGGTAGAAAACTGTCTCTGTCATCTTCTCATTTGGAAAGCTGCTAACCTGCACTCCCAGCATACTCAGGTAATTAAGTTTATTCCTTCTCAAGTCTCTGATGGAGTTGAAGACCAGGTAGCTTTAGTTTTACACTAAAGTTAATTGTTTAGGGGTTAAGATGTTTTTAGATCTAGATAGATGTTTAAAGTTGATAATGACAAGATGTGATGGAGACTGATTTACGTTCAGAATTTTAGATGCACCAAGAAATGAAAGAGGTTTTCTTCAATGCTGTCAAATACAAATAGCCAAAACACTAAGAATGTAACATTTATATAATCCTGATTGTGTCATGTTTTTCTTCCTATAGGTAGCTTATTGTATATACGTGTAATAATATAAATGTATATGTAAAATATAAAAATGTTTAATAAAAAATTACAAAACAAAATTTAAAAAATAAAAGAAAATGGTGTCTCACTATTTAGTCAAGTTCTACTCTGAGATATTTACACTCATGAGAACTAAATACTCTATGTATTTTTTATAAGACCAAAATGTTCATGTCAGAATTATCCATTGTTAAACCAAACTTGAAATAAAACCAAATAACAAGGAAAAAAAACTGTCAGAAGTTATAAAGTTAGTTAACATTTTGTGATCCTTGTTTTGTTTTGTTTTGTTGTTGTTTTTTTTTTCATTGTTGTTGTTGTTTTTGAGAAGGGCCTTCTTGCTACTTAGTGGTTTCAACCTCATATTATCTCTGTTTTAATGTATTACATCATTGAATTTCACCTCAAAATCATTCACTTACGTCTTGCTACATTCTTTGTTCTTCTGTGACAATTTAATGCAGCACCATTTCTATTCTCCTACCATGCTACCTTTACTTAACTACTTTCTATCATTTCTGTGTGGCCACTAAGTTTAACTTGGGTTGCTTGCAGGAACATGGGTGGAGGGTTATTTATTGTGCTCATGCAGCAATAGGTAACAGTGACTTTACAACTGAAGAAAATGATGCCCTCTTCCCTCTTGTTACTCAGTAACTGCTCAGAGTCCCTTAGTGAAGAGTGAGGTCTCCTTTATTATTCATGATTTAACGTTGAAAGGTCCAATCTTGTGCAAGCATCTATAGTTTCAATGGTTTCATGTCAGGTTATATCCAAAAACACTGTCTTACAGCATGGCTGCCCATCTTCTGAGTGTTATATTATTTCTGCCTTTTCTTCTTCTTCTTTTTTTTTTTTTTTCCGTTTTTCGAGACAGGGTTTCTCTGTGTAGCCTTGGCCGTCCTGCACTCACTTTGTAGACCAGGCTGGCCTCGAACTCACAGCGATCCGCCTGCCTCTGCCTCCCGAGTGCTGGGATTAAAGGCATGCGCCACCACGCCCGGCCGAAATGTTCCCTAAGCCTTAGTATGGTTGATTCAGATGTCCTGTATAGGGCCCAATGGTTATTTCTATCCTCAGATCTTCAAATACAAATGAGTCTCTACGTTAACTGTCACTCACAGCCTAAAGATGCTTTTCTGGTGAGTGCTGATAACAACATTAACCTATGGATGCATAAGCATCATATATTATCATCAGCATATTATTAGCAACCCAACAGAACAAATTCTCAAAAGCAGGCTGTATAAGATGGGATCTTCCTTGAAAAACATGACCATGAGTATCCTGATTCTCATCCTCTGGTTGTGAGAGGATCATTAATTGGTGTAATCATATTTCTTTGGTTTAGAGATCATGTCTTCTCTTGTATACTTTGTCTTCCAAGTCATGTGGCAGTTACAAATGAAACTCTTTGTGATCCAGGGATCCCAGGCATGTTCTACAAGAGAAAATCCAAAGCTTCCTCTCTCACCAATAGATGAAGTAGAGAGAGAGCTTTGTGGTACATCATAAGCTGGGGAAAGATCCTTCAACAATACATAATTAAAGGATGAACCTTTAGTTCTCCCAAAAGATTTCCTGAACCACAGCTCTCAGGGGAGAGTTGAGGCAAGACAGCGAAGTTAGGGAGATGGCAGAAAGAGTCACATATGGGAGATACCACTCAGCAGAAAGACTGGAGATCATTTTCTACCAAGGGTACAAGGAAATAGCATGCATGGGAAAGCATGCTGGTGCTATGTTAATATTGTATACAGCCTACAGCAAACCTGTGGCCTAGAGCTAATGACCAGCTCTCTTTTTTATTTTTTAGTTCAATAGCCTAATTCCACCTAAGAGTAACTTTATTTATTTACTTACTTATTTACTTGTGTATGTATTTTAACAACTTGGCTTAATTTATATTACAATCTGTATATCTCTGATGCAACTTATTTTCTAGACAGAAGAACCTAGAAATCTCAGCTGGCACCTCACAATTCTGATCTGTGCCTCTAAAAACATGAAACACACAAATCACCTCACCAAAGTCAATCTTTCCTTTATCTATGTGCATGCACACATGTGGGTGTGGGTGGGTGGGCGCACGTGTAGGAGTCAGAGGTAGACATAGTGTATTTGGTATAAATTAATTTGGTATAAATTAATAAATTGACATGTGCTGTTTCTGTCAGATGCTGTGAACACCCAAGTTGATGATATTTTGCTATCTATCTGGTACTTTGATTTTAGACTTTTACTTAGCAGCCTCACATAAGGGGATGCTCTGCTCTCCCTAGGACTCTAGATCAGGAACTACAGTTGTCTGCCTCAAAGAGACTTGTCTCATCATTTCTGAAGGATATTGTAAGTTCCAGATTTGATGAGGTTTTGTGGTCTTCCTGCTGTCTGCTAATTGTTCTTTTACTTTTGCTTGTTAAAGACTTAATAAACTCACTCATTACAAGCTAATTGTTAGTTAAGCAAATCACAGTCAAGTCAACTACTAGTCTATTTTTATCACAAGAATATACATCCTAGGTTTAACAGATAGATATGATTTTATAGACACATAAGGTAAAACAAATAAGGTCTTCAAAATCCTCAGAATATGGTATTTAAAGATTTTTTTATTATTATTTTAGAGATTCTTTGACAAGACAGTTGACTCCTGGCAACATCCAGCCTACCTCAAAGAAGTGGTAGCGTCAAAAAGCCTCCTTATGGAGATGGCTTCAAATATGGCAAACAGGCCACTAGGCAAAATGTCTTCATTTCTGCCACAGACAGAATTCTGCCTAAAAATGGGCAATCTTGGATGCAGGCCGAGTTGACAGCCAAACTCTGCCAACACAGGGTAAGCAAGTCCTCAATAGTTCCTGCCTTACAAATATGTCTGTCAGATATATTGGGCCAGAAGGCTGAATGTTCCAAAATGATAGAGTTTTGGGTGACTCTGCAGGTAGCAAACTGTCTCTGTCAGTTTTTTATTTTGAAAACTGCTAACCTGCACTTCCGGTTCACTCAGGTAATTAAATTTTATTCCTTCTCAAGTCTCTGATGGGGTTGAAGAACAGATAGTTTAGTCTTACAATTAAGCTTAGTTGTTTAGGGGTTAAGGTGTTTTTAGGCCTAGATTGATGTTTTAAGTTGATAGAGATGAGATATGATAAATATTGATTTACATTCAGAATTTTAGATTCACCAAGATAGAAAAGATGTTTTCTTCAAGGTTGCCAAATACAAATAGCCAAACCACTATGAATGTAACATTTATAATATAATTCCTGATTGTTTCAGGGTTCTTCTTGCTGTATGTAGCTTATTTTATTTATGTGTAATAATATAAATATACACGTAAAAAAGGAATATAATAAAAAATTGCTAAAAATAATAACTGTTCTGCTGAAATCTAATAGTATAAATTAATTTCATCTATATTAAACTTTATTAAATAAACCATACAATACATATTAAAATTTAAAAGCCAGGCATTGTGGCACAGGCCTATAATCCTAGCACTCAGGAGGAAAAGGCAGGCAGATCCCTCTAAATTTGAGGCCAGCCCGGTCTACAAAGAGAGTCCAGGACAGCCAAGGCTACACACAGAAACCCTGTATTGAAAAACAAAAACAAAAAATAAGAAAAAAAGAACAAAATTTTATAAACGTACATATTGACATCTAAAGTGCAGCTCTCACAGATACTTGCTCAGGAGAGCCAATGTCGGACTCCAATCATTCCCCACCTTATTGGGAAGATGGATTTCTCACTGAATTTGGAGCTAAACCATTGTCCACATGGGCTGACCCATGAATTCCTGGGATTCTTTCTCTCTCTCTCCCTCCTCTCTCTCTCTCTCTCTCTCTCTCTCTCTCTCTCTCTCTCTCTCTCTCTCTCTCTCTCTCTCTCTCCCTCCCTCCCTGTCAGCACTAGAAATAGAGGCAATTCTACCATTCCATCTTATAAACTCTGAGGATCCACTCAAAACTTTTCTCCCTTAAATTAGTTTTCTCACCGTTGCAGAAAAGAAAAAAGAAAAACCACTGATTGGTATAATCATCTTTATTCATGACTGTTCTCTAACTAGACTTGAGACTGGCTAGGGTCCTTAGAGCACACGCTTGTTCTAAGGACTCACAGCTATCTCATAAGATATTTAGAGATTAAGGAAAAACCTTATCTCCTAGTATTAGTTAAATGAAGGTACTTAGGAAACAGAAATGAAGCCCTGTAGTATAGTCAAAAATATAAGCTGACTATAACTAAGATAACCATAGTAGTTCTGAAATGGGCAACCAACGTGTAGCTTTAGTCTCCCTCTTTGTTATAGTGATGCTGATTTTCAACTTTCATCCAATTCTTGCTCCTATGAACATAAAGCTTACTACTGTGGTCCTGACACTCAGAGAAGAATAAAGGTGAGTGCATAATGATAATTCAGGCATTGCCAAGGATCGGCGCTGCAGTGCTTACTCTAGATTCCATAACTCCTATTTCATTGTAATTTCTCTGGAAAACTTCAAGTGTCATTCTGCATATGAATAAAATGAAAGATATCATGAGGAAAACATGTTGGGAAACTATGATGACTTCTCACAGAAGAAATGATAGAGAAAGAAGATCATATCCAAAGACCTGGGACAAATAAGCAAGGGTGTAAGAATGTCCTTTATTGTCACGAAGAGGAAGAAAAGAAAAAGATACAATGCAAAGGCTGTCTCAGCCAAGAAGTAAGGGTCTCGGTGGTCACCAGGAAACATTCTTGTTTCATGGGTGACATCCTTAGATGTCAAAGACCTCAGGATTCACAGATACCTTCAGGTGACCATTGGCAGTCTGCACAAGCATGAGGATGGAGGAGCCTGTGAGAAGAAACAAGCCTCAGCACTGTGGGACAGGAGAGGAGAGGGAGGATCTTTCCTCGACCTTGGTTTAGCTGCAGTGCCCCTGGATTTTCATCCTTTCTTGTCCTGGTTCTCCTTTAGTCCTTTCTGTCCACAGAAACACAGCAGCAATCATTGTGGTTGACATCTGTATTCAAATGTTAATTGTTTGCTCCCCAAATTCCTTGCTAGCAAATCCCACACATAGTCAAAATGATGTGGTGTATACCTTGCTTCCAAATTCTCCCTGATTGTCAAATAAAGTGCCTGCGCCTGGGCTCGGAAGGAGAGAGTCAGGCAGAGCCTTGGCCTTGGTGCTCTCAAAAGGAGCGTGAAAGAGAAGGAGCAGGCCACCATGGGATTTTTAGCTTAGAAATAAACAAGATACCTTACATGGTAAATATGTGCCCAGCCACAGGTTTATTAAGATTTATTTTTAAAAAAATCTAACAGGGTTCTGTGTCTTTTATTTATATAATAAGAAGTTAAGGAATAACTGCTGACTTAATAATTATATAATTAAGATAGTAAATATTAACAATCATTCTACAAGCAAGGATGCAACAGACAGACAGAAGTACTTGCGACATGTCTAGGGATAGTCTTATTCAGCTAAGCATCCACATCTGTATTTCTCCCCTCTTTGCACAACTTGTCCCAACCACCAAACACATATTCACTCTAATCCTGAAAAAAAGGATTTGCTGAAAGAACAGACAATGCTCTGTGATAGGATGATTGAGGCAACTACGAAGACTCTCTAGTACTCTGTTGCACATGCAGGCGTGACCCCTTGGACACAGATGGGAAAGAGGGAAAGAAAGGGAGGGGGGCTATGCTCCTACCTGCATGGTCATGAAGCCAGGCCACAGCCTTTCTTTCTAGAAGCTCCCATTTGCATTTCAAGTCCTTGCCATTGGCATGCAGCCAGAGAACTGCCAGCAGCACTGTGGCCCAGGCTGAGGGGCCCTCATGCTACAGAACAAAAACAGACAGACACTTCCGTGACACTCCGGGCAGGGCAGGAAGCCACTCAACAGGAAGCAGAGAGACTAGCCATCCATCTCCTTCCTCTTCTGCTGCTGTATGAGTTTCCTGCCCCATCCTACCACACAGACTGAGCAGAGCCTCAAGACAAGATTCTATTACTACTTAGGACAGGACTTAGGTTGTACGTCCAGTGTAACCATCATCACATTCCTCAAAACACACCAAATGCTGATTGCATGAACAATTGGACTGTACTAAAAAAAAAAAGAAAGAAAGAAAATGTATATTTGAGGTATTTTAAAGTGTTATGCTAGTGAATTTCTTCTTTGCATTCTCATTTGCCTAAAAATTCATAAGGTATAATCAATAGCACATTATCAAATATAAATGTGAATACTACAAAAATGAAAAGGTTGTCTGTCATAACTAGTCCTCTACTAATGATGGGTGTTGGAATCAGATCAGCCATTAGAAACTACTCACATTTCTAAGAACACCTAAGCCACAGAGCAAAAAATTGTCACTTGTAAGTTGCAACTCACTTACACTGACTGTCGCTAAACAACACATGTAAGAAAAAGTGGAAAATTTCCTCTTTTAGAACATGATGTGTGTGTGTGTTTGTGTGTATGTGTGTGTGTGTGTGTGTGTGTGTGTGTGTGTGTGTGTGTGTGTGTGTTGTTAGGAAGGTATCAAGCCCAGGTCCTAATGCATTCTAGGCAAGTGTGCCACCTGCTAGTGTCTCAAGACATTTTAGAATTGTTATCCATTATCAATTATCATGCTTCCTCTGCACAGACTCATTTACAGGACAAGTTTCCCAGTTCCTTCAATCTTTTCCATAAATCAAGGTAGTACAAATACAAAAGAATACTGCTCAGGACTAGGTGCAAAAATCACACTAATTTTTAAAATGTTGCATAGGAGAATCTATACTCATTCCCCAAGAACGAAGCTTATCCTGGTGGGTCCTGGTTCCAAATTTACTCATATTGCCTGCACCCCTGGATTCCAAGTGAGACTGATCTGGAGTCAGTTTTCTGTCTCTGCTTATACAGCTGAGGTTTAAGAACTAGACTTTTATTCCTGCCACACAGTTTTTGTTAGTGCAGTTGTCTTTCCATGAAAATGTGCAAATCAGGATCAAAGATCTCAAGGAATCTTGAGTCTCCTATATGTCGCCTTTTTTCAGTTTTATTATCTACCAATAGAAATCTTTAATCCATATCTTCATTAAAGTCATCATTTGCATGTATTTCAGATGCTTTCAAGTCTTTTAAAATAAATAACAAAATAGCAAAAGTAAAAAAAAAAAAGTCATCATTGAATATATAAACCTGTAAAAATTCAGAGCTTATTGAGTAACTGAATATATTTTTTTTCCATTTTGACATCAATTCATTATTGGGTAGTAGTATTTTTTTAAATCTGAGATTTCATCATTGAAAATTTTCAAATTATTGATTGAAATTCAGATAACATCATGAGATATTTACTCTATTTTACTATATGTTTTCACTGAATCAAATTCGTGACCTCCTGTACTCTAGAGTTCAGTTTTCTTGGTGATCTACTTCTCTAACTAGTATCAGTTCTTATTATTTTAGTGTTAAAAAATAGTTGTCATTTTAAAAAGTAGCCAATATGAAATAATTCTGAAGAAATATTCCCATGGATTTATCCTAAATAATTAAGTCAGACTACATATTACAGATAGATACCACTATTGATTAAAAAAATCTCTCTCATTTACAGTCATCACATTTCATAGGCTTAATATCTAGATATGACAAGAAGATAGGGTACAAGTAGTATAGCCATAGAATACATGAAGCATATTCAATTATTTCACATTTTAATCACTCAGAATTACATGTCATTTTCATGAGTTGACATATGCCTTTTATTGAATTTTTTCAAATATTAGTAGATGATTTATAAGTTAATCTTAAAGTTCTGCATAAAATTTACTCTAGTAATCCTAATTGAGAACAAAGAAAAGAAATAATTGGGTTATTATAAAAGACACGGCATCCTAGTATTGAATCTAGCTTTGCAATGACTCACTTTTATAATGTTCAATTTATTGATCTATCAATAGCTACATAATAGAACCTGCTTTAGCTCATTGAAATGATAATCAAATAAACATATGAATTGTAAGTGCTTAATATACTGCTGGACAGTGTAAAGATGAAACTATTTACTCTTTCAATGAGGTCTCAGTGAATAAGACTAACACAGAATAGTGTTGAGTTTTCCCTTTGACATCCATCATGCTGGCCATGCCTTCCAATAGTCAGACCATTATTTCAATGTTCTTTATGTTCCAGCTAAAGTGGGAATGCTTTAATCTTCTACTACAAGTGAATTTCATCTTTGCATTACCTATATTTTTAGTTCTTAGCTGGGCCCTGGTTCCTTCCGATTCTAATTATGTTCCTAACCTCAGGAAGCACACACCCTTCCCCTATTTCACTTTGCATCTCACCTTGGTAGGGTTTGCAACCTTGATGTCTTCCAAATTAGTGCCTAGGATCTTGCCCAGATCTTCATGCAGCTTCCAGAAGCCATTTGCATTTTGGAGGGAAATCAACTGTACAACAACATTCTTTCCAAAAGCTTTGTGGAAAGGGGAAAAAAACAAAACAAAACAACAACAACAATGAAAAAGAGGGATGCCATGGGAAATCACAGAGTCAATGGGATACAGCCCTCCTGTGGAAGTTTTCTCAAATAGGAGGCTACAGTGAGGGTTCTGCAGAAACTCCACAGGCTCTTTCTAGTATATGATGTGCAGACAGTTGGTCTGGCTTCCAAACACAGCAGCAAGAGCGCCTTCTGGGTCTAGGCCTTGATGACACATGGACTGTGCAGGTACAGATAAGCATGAGGCTTAAAGAACTAGATAATCAACTACAGTAGGTTAGAAGGCATCAAGCACTATATTGTCAATTAACCTAGCTGGATTCAGTCTGCCAAATACATGGTGATGTCAAATATCACCTCATAGCTTCTAATAAGCCAACCCGTAGGTAGAGAAAGCTCCAAGGTGAAGAGTGCTGAAAGTTAGTTTATGGTTGCGTAAATTAGGCACAAACTGAGGCCCATTTTACCTTTGTGGTCATTTTTCAAGTTAATTTCCTTGGTGGAAGAATCTGCCATTTTGTCTTTTTGGTGGATCCTGAATTTCCCTTATCAGGACTTGAAGAGCCAGATCCATCTGATGGAATACCTGTGACAAGCAAACATTACTGAGAAAACATTCCTGCAAAGAAACTCCCTCATACTACAGAAGTATGCTTTCATAGACCTCTTGGGATCCTAACCACTCAGTCTGTGCGCCACAGGCTTATTACCTGTAGAAGATCTTTTGTTTTTCCTTGAGGCACGAGGTTTTGTCTTGGTATCTGAAAAACACAAATGCACAGTGAAGACTGCAGCAGCATCCATGCTCTGTAGCAAATATTAAAACGTGTGAGGATTTGAAATGTCAACCCTCCTAGCCACATCAGCTTCACACACTATCCACAATGTGCCCTTCTCCTGTGTGGCCTCCTCCAATACAGAGACTCACATTCTGAGCCTTGCTTCTACGTCCTGTTGAGCCTCCTGAAACCTCTCATATGTGGTAAGCAGCCATAGCTGCATCACACCTTCACCAGTTGCAAATTTTCTTAACCTTACTTTAAAAATACAATGCCCATATTTCTAGCGCTTTAACTTAGGGCTTCACATAATTAAAAAAATGGTATTTTACCTGACCTGTAATTTCTAAGTCACCAATTCTTCTAATTTTTCATATATGTCACCTTCTTTTAATCTTTACTTTGATTTTCATTCAACCTAAATCACAGTCAAACAAGTTGAACCCCTTACCAATACCTTTAATTCCATAGTCATGGTGGCAAAACCTTACATTAAAAATTTAGCCCTCTACCCACCCTAACTCCTGCTGCAAATGATTTTCAAAATCCAGACCTCTAATCAGTATTTATGTCTCCTTTAAAAGAGGATCAAATGTACTTGGACCCTCAACCATCAAAAATGATGTGGTTTTTTTTTTTTTTTTTCATTTCCTAATTATCACCATTGGCTCTTTCAGATATGCACTTTTGCTTTGATTTTCTTTCTATCACTAACATTCATATCAGATTAAATCTAGTCATCTCCATGGCCATTAACTATTTATCAAGAACAGAAGTCAGATTCAAATTAAATGATCTCATTATACAACGGTGATAGATACTTTTGAATTATAATTTGTCCTTGTGTCTTTCTGTATCCCGGCATTAAATATCTCTCCCAGCTGGATATATTCTACTTCTCTAGAAAACATAAGGCAAAAACTCAATCCAAGGTGTGGAAGGATGACAAAACACAAGAAATTCAGTAGATTTAAATTAAATTTAATAAATTCTGAAATTTATTGTTTAAATTATGTGCTTAGAGATCTGAGACTTATTATGCATAAGTCTGAATTGGAATAAAACTTATAAGAGTCCTCGCCGTATAAACACATAGATGTAACCGTTCCTGGAATTCCAATCAGTCTGCGAGTCAGAGGCCGTGCCACAGGCTGGTTGAGCTCCTTGTTTATGGCGATGAAAGCTGTGAAGGAGCTGAGGGCTCCAGACTCAGTGCTGATGCTGACCACTTCTTCTACTCCTTTCGAAGTCTCATGGAAGCCAAAGTCCTTGGTCTGAATCAAGGTCTTTGCAGCCAATGGATGAATGGTCAAACTGAAAAAAAAAAAAAAGATATTGCAGAAAATTAATGAAAAAATAATTGAAAATCAACTACCCAAGATCATTACAAAGCTACTGATTGTAGATGGGGGGAGGGGGATGCAGAGACAAAGAGTTTAGAAGAATGAGTCACAAAAAGAAGAGCTTAGAGGAAACAGCAGAGGTTAGTGACAAGAATAAGTGAGCCACCAAGAATGGCAGAGAAAAAGGAAGGGGAATAGAAGGAAAGGAAGAGAAGGAAAGGGAAGGGAAGGGAAGGGGAGGGGAGGGGAGGGATGGGAAGGGAAGGGGAGGGAAGGGAAGGGGAGGAATGGGAAGGGAAGGGGAGGAGAGGGAAGGGAAGGGGAGGAAAGGGAAGGGGAGGGAAGGGAAGGGGAGGGGAGGGGAGGGATGGGAAGGGGAGGAAAGGGAAGGGGAGGGGAGGGGAGGGGAGGGAAGGGAAGGGGAGGGAAGGGAAGGGAAGGGGAGGGGAGGGGACAGGAGAGGAGGGAAGAAGGGGAGGGGAGGGAAGGGGAGGGGAGGGGAGGGGAGGGAAAGGAAGGGAAGGGGACAGGAGGGGAGGGAAGGGAAGGGAAGGGGAGGGGAGGGGAGGGAAGGGAAGGGGAGGGGAAGGGAGGGGAGGGAAAGGAAGGGAAGGGAAGGGGAAGCAAACACAAATTCTTACCTGGCATTTGTCTTGGTTTGTAGGGAAAATTCCACCCTGCTTTCAAGACTCTTGCCCTCGATGGTGTACTTGAGGCACACATTTCCTGAGCTCTCCATTTGCTACCAATAAGAAAAGAGCAGTGAAAAGGAGTGGAAGATAGATATATTCAGAAAAGTGGCGAGACTAGGGAAGTTTCACAGCTCAATGAAATATAAGAGAAAGAATTGGATAGTACAGGATCATATAGACAGGACATGAAGAAGCAGATGGGAGGCTGCCTGCCTGGCTAGTGTATATCTTGATGAAATCCAAAGCAACTATCAGTGTTAACTAAAATGCTGATATAGGATCCACTGAGTAAAGGAATGAACAGGATTAGGGACTCACGGGCACAATCCCAGTCAGCTGGGCATAGATGATTAACCTCTGACCCCTAAAGATGACAGTCTGCTCTGGAGAAAGCATTTTAACAGACAGACCAGGAGGCAAATCCCAGCTCAGAGAGATGTCCTCCACTGCACTCTGTAGAGCGAACTTCAGAGACCCAAGAACCTGTTGGGGGAGAGAAGAGCCAGGATTACACACAAGAATGATAATAATGACTATTGTCAACTATTTACCAGACCCAAGGACATAACTCAAGTCACGTCTAACACCAGTGCTGAGTGAGAAATGTAATTCTTTCTCTACTTTTGCACATGAGGAAATTACAGTTGAGAGATTTAAAAGTGTAGGTGTGAATGAAGGAAATATTTGAGAAAAGAGAACTCTGCAGAACTGAGTTAGAAAAGAAGTTGTAACAAAATGGAAAGAGAAGTTTAGAAATATAATCTGAGATGTCTTCCATTTTTATATACTAATAAGGAATATGAACATACACACGCACACACATACCACACACACACACACACACACACACACTTGTTTGTATTTCATTTACTTTGTGTCTTTTGCATGGAGAATAGTTTCTACTACATTTACTCCGAGTGCAGACTGTGGTCCCAGATTGAGCAGCCAAAGCTTTCACTTTCTTTCTCTCTGGTCTTCAAAACCAAAGTCTCAACTGCTTTAATTATCTCCTCTTTTGATTTCTAGCTACCACTGTCAGATGTCAGCAGGATATGAGAACAGAACCTTTTTTTTTTTTTTTTTTTAGCAAATAACAAGTACATACTTTAAGTGTTTGGCCCGAGACTCATAAAAATGCCTCCTCCAGGAGAATGGATTATCTGCCTTTTCAGCAGTTTCCCTGACCTGTCTCACTCATACTTGCCCTGGACTTGGAACTCTGAACACTCTGCCTACTCTCACATTGGTCTGCATCCTGTCCCTGCCTAAGATAAACTCTGCACTGCCCCCTGATACCCAGGCGATGCCTTTGATTAAACTGGTGGAGGCTCCTTCTCCAATTCCAAATGAGAAACATCTGCAATGGTAAAGTGATGAACATTAGAGATGGGCTCTCCATAGCACAATTACCAATTAACATGGGCTGGTCAAAAATGCACCAAGAGATAAGGTACTTACCTCAACGTCAATGCAATGCTACCGTTTAGAAACCATACTTTACTTCTAGAGGCTGCAATAAATGCCGTAAATAAGTAATAAAATTTAATGTCACAAGACTTCTATGAGGAAAGGCTCAGTTCCATTTTGCTGATGAAGATCTAGGGCCCAGAGAACTTGAGAAAAAAATTGTCTCAAGTTTTTTTCCCTTCAACAGGCCAGAGAAACAGCAACTATCTAGCAGCATTCTGACTCTGAAATCCTTCTAGTAAACTACGAAAATACAAAAGCAACAAGTAAGTGCACTGACATATACGTTGCTTATATCTAAGTATCTGTGGACTTTTCATTATTGTGAGTCATCACCCTCAAATGTCATGACATCAGGCCTTAGAATTCATGTTTAATATATAAACATCAGGAGCAAACTTTATACTGTGGTTTTATTCCCTCTTAGTAACCTACAAGGTTGTCGTTATTGGTTTTAGCATTTTCAAGTCAAGGCCCAAGACAAAACAAGCTGTCTGCTTTATTCACACAAATACTAGAATGTTATTCAAGCCAGAGAGAACTAGAGACCTATAAAACAGTAGTTTTATTAATATGTGTGAAGCATCCAACTACCATGACGTATGGCTCCAGGGACTGCTGAAAGACTATGAACCTAGAAGCCGAGACCAGGAAATGGACAGAAGAAAGGTGAGATGAGCCTGCATATGCTGTCCACTTATTATATGAAGCATGTGACAAGTATGGGAGGCGTAAATGTAAGCAGTTTCAGAGAAAGTAAGAAAATTGTAGAGTTTTGAGTTTTGTCTGTGGCAGATACCTTTGAAAGCACCTGACAACTTTTTCACAAAACAATGTAGAAATATTTATACCTAAGAAGTAGAGGTCCTGTCTTAATCATGAAGTTCAACACATTTTAACTGCATTAAGGATGTTGACTTCTAATCTAGACACTCATTGAAAGCAAAGAGTAAGACCTATCAGAAGAAAGAGACTATTTAAATGTAAATAGTCTAAAAGTTCCTACCAAATTCCCTAGGTCCAGATAGCAGTCTGTTATTTCTAATAAACATTGAAAAAATATTTTTTTAATAAAATAAAAAAAGAACAGTATGTTTATCTCAGTTTGTGGTGGCAGGTGCCACCAAAATATACTGTAAAGTTCATTGGAACTAATTGAGTTTTTAAAATGCAGTGTGGGTCAACTGAATTCCATGATACAGATCAAGATAGGTTTACCAGAAAATTCAGTATGTGAATAAGATGTAACAATAATCACCATTCCCATATAAAATAATAAGGGATAAAATCACTGCCTATCCCAACAAGCAAATGAAATTTGTTTGACTAAATTCAACTATCATTCATTACACTAATGCACACACACTCCAGGAGCTTGAACTCAATGTGAGTGCACTCTGCCCCTCCTTCCTCCCTCCCTCCCTCACCTGCTCCCTCCCTCCCTCCCTCAAACAGAAATAATAGGGAGCTTCTTCATCCTAATTAAGAACAGATTCACAGTAAAGGACTTGTAGGGAGCAGAGGACTTCACAAAATGAGAATAAGAACAATCAGTATTCATATATACATTTGTCAAAGAACTTGCCAAATAACTACCTTAATTAATAAAAACACACAAAACAATAGCAGTAAGCCAGAGGATTAAAAATTCTTATATCAATCACTATACTCAATGGTATAATTTGTTTTTTTTTTTTTAATTTTTGTGTTTGTTTGTTTCTTTGTTTGTTTTCAAGACAGGGTTTCTCTGTGTAGCCCTGGCTTTCCTGGACTGGCTTTGTAAACCAGGCTGTCCTCAAACCTATAAAGATCTCCCTGCCTCTGCCTCCCTGAGTTCTGGCATTAAAAAATGTGAGCCACCATGCCTGGCTTTAATGGTATAATTTTTATTATGAGGCATAATATCCTCTATCATAGTTCCAAGCTCAAAAATTTAACTTTCCTTTGGTTTGCTTTTTACTTAAAATGTTTCTCATTGTGCTAGATTTATATACATCCAGTCTTCTGGACACACATCTTTCATGATGTGTACTGATGCTAAAGTGAACTTTTGCCCTTCTGTTTTACAGGAGGATTCTGTCCTCCCCATGTTACTGTTCCACAGTTGTCAGAAAAATCCACAAGGCTTCTGCCTTTCCTAAGCTCACCTCAAAGAATATTTATGCTTTTAATACAGTTTTTCCCCCAAGGCTCTACTATGCTATATTTCTACTGCCTTTTTCTGCAATGTATATTTCACTGTAGATTGCAAACAATGGTGATGCTAACATGTCTAAAATTCATGTCCCTTCAGAAACTTAAAAGGATTCTACCTCTCAGGTCAAATGGAACTCAGATAAGTACTAGCAATCAATTTTCCCACCTGTCACCTATTTTGGAGGGTGGTATTCCTCTTGCTTTCACTGGCTTTGGGAATCCCCTAACTGGCCTAATGCTAGCTACCTTTCTGCATCCAGCACCAGTTTGATTGGTGAATTTCTTTTTTTTACTTTTTTAAATTATTTATTAATTCATTCATATTACATCTCAATTGTTATCCCATCCATTGTATCCTGTCATTTCTCCCTCCCTCCCGCTTTCACCTTATTCCCCTCCCCTATGACTGTGACTGAGGGGGACCTCCTCCCCCTGTATATGATCATAGGGTATCAAGTCTCTTCTTGGTAGCCTGCTATCTTTCCTCTGAGTGTCACCAGGTCTCCCCATCAAGGGGACGTGGTCAGATATGGGGCATGATTGGTGAATTTCTGCTCAGCGTAACTGCTTGACGCCTCTCTGGTTCACTGGGAGATGAGGTACCCAACCCCAGTATGCATGACTGTGCCGGGACTCCCTCATTGCCCTGCATCTAAGACTTCTCCCACTGGGAAAGACCACTGCCAACATAGTTTTTTCTCCATTCCTGCCTCTAAAATCCTAGTGCATTAGGTGATTGTGTCTCCAGGCTCTGGTCATTCCTGTTTGATCTGTGCTTTTCCCTGGTTGCTGTCCAGCATGCATGGATGACTGGAACAGATTGTACCAGCTTTTTTTTTTTTTTTTTTTTTTCTTTTGAGTCACTATTCATTTCCAGGGATGCCCTAAGGGATTATTGACATCACCTCTCTGTGAAAATAGTCCAATTGCTGCCTCTCTTGGCACTTCTTTGGGATGCCTTCTGCAGAATTTCAAATCCCTATGTTCACATTAAAGGCTGCTAAGTTTACAAACCTCTGCAACCAAACTTGGACAGATTCAAAATGAGACCTTTTTAATTATGCCAGAAGTCAGGTAAAATGGAAGGAGGCTCCTTATTTTCAAGCACTTTCTCTTCCTTGCTCTCCCAACAGTTTCAAATACACACCTAAGGTAAAATGAAAGGAAATACCCCATGTTCAAGATTTTCTCTTCTTCACTCCAAAACTTCCATCTCTACTCACTCTCTCAAGAGTTTCAAATGTACACACATAGGGAATTTTCCCCCTAGTGCTCTAACTTTGTCTTCTGCCCATGTATATGTTACAGTATCCTGCCAGCATGTCCTACATCCAGGACAGCACCAAAGCAGCTACCCACAGATTCTCTAGTCCAACCTCACAGATTGTACCATCGGGACCTACATTGTCCCTCCTAGCCACAGATGTTCTCAGACTCTAGACAGCAATACAACAGCCTGCTCTTCCTGGGCTTGGCCAACATTTCGGCCTTTGACTCCCTGTTGCCTCTGAAAGAGAAAAATTTTAATTAGCATTAAAACAACCAGAACAACAGAGCTCTCAGCTCTCTGACTCATTAGGAGTGCAGGTCAGCAGGTATGCTAGCCCAAGGCCCCAGATAATAATTCACAAAGAATTCGGAGCTAGGAGACAAAGGCCTATTGAGTGTTCTAGGGACCGGCTGGCTGTAAAAGATAGGGAGGATACACAAGGACAAATTCCTGAGAGAAACAGGTACCGGACATGATGGAGTGAGTAATGAGCCAAGACCCCTCATCTGATCTTATGGTGTTTGCTTAATCCCCCTTGAGGCCCGCACACAATGTTCCTGGTTTGAGTTTAACCAGATGTTTCATTAGCTCAGATAAGCATCTGCCCTCGGGTTCTGAGAGAAACAGGAACCAAGGACTGTTCCCGTGAGATTAAGTCTGACCTTGCCCCAGATCTGCTTACACAATTTGCTGATGTTCGAAATAACCAATTGTGTGTGGCTGCACCAAAATTTCCCACTCCCACCCCCACCCCGACCTTTGCCCCTATAAACCCCAAGTCCCTGGGCTTCTGGGTCGACCCCTCTGTCTCCTGCGTGAGATACATGTCAACCCGGAGCTCCGCCAATAAACTGCTCATGTGTTTACAGCAAGATTGTAGTTTGTGTGTCTTTGGGTGCACGCCATCCCGAGGCTTGAGTGAGGGTCTTTCTTTGGGGGTCTTTCACCTCCTTACTGTCAGCAGGAAACAGTTGAAAAAATTGATTTCTTCATTCCTTATCCATTTACAAAAGGTTGAAATGGTGTACTTTAGACCAGGGACAAATGGCTCCAGGTTCTCCAGCATTCCTTGGTTCCTATGTGCTACAGGACATGGCTGGCATACCAACTCTCTACCCTGAACTTTCCGGGGAAGAGCTTTTCCTTCCCCTTCACCATATCTTTTAGACATATTGTTGATCTCTCTCTCTCTCTCTCTCTCTCTCTCTCTCTCTCTCTCTCTCTCTCTCTCTCTCTCTCGCCAAGAGCTGCTTTCCAATGAACCTATATTTATGTACTTTAACCTACTTTACACCTACTTTAACCTACTTTAATTATCACAGAAGGAAGAGAGGTTAGCATGCGGCCCCCAGTCTGCCCAGCAACCTATGACAGCTTAACTGCCTGCCACTAGGTATGCCAACTGCCCAGGATATAAAAAGGGGAACCCAGCTAGTCTCTCTCTCTCTCTCTCTCTCTCTGTTTTCTCTCTTGCTTCTATCATTCCCCTCCCTTGCCTCTCTTGTTCTCTCTGTCTCTCTGTTTCTCTCATCCTCTTTATTTCTGTCTGTCTGTCTGTCTGTCTGTCTGTCTCTCTCTCTCTCTCTCTCTCTGTCTCTCTGTGTGTGTGTGTGTGTGTGTGTGTGTGTGTGTGTGTCTGTGTGTGTGTGTTTCCTCTCCCACTTTCTTGTTCTTCCTGGCTCCTATAATAAACTTCTCCATTTCATATTTGTTGTCTGGGATCTCATTCTTAATCATTGCAAAGAAGACTTAATTGGTTGCTATCTCAAAATAAAACATGAGTAGAAGCCTGGCATGGAGCTCACTACTGTAAATTTGTAGTGCTAAATTTCTGAATTTAAAGTTGAAAGTGAGATAGTTTAATGTCTAGAAAAGGCTTCTTCTTAAAACCATGGGCTACTAAAAAAGACCCAGTTCCAAGAATGGGATAACTGCTCATGAGATGTTGGTCGGGGAGCCTCCGGGGGAAAAGCCATTAGTCTTGCTGTTGTTCATGGTTGCCTATAGAAGAGAGATGACAAGGGTCTAATGCCAATGCCAACAAACACCCTGATCGTATGATATAGAAAAATCAAGAGATGCTATAAAGCATTCTGGGGGAGAAAAGGCATCAGTGGTGTTAACCAGCTATGAGCCCTACATGCTGTAATACCGTCTGCCATGCATGTACTCACTGATGCAATAGCTGAATGACTATTATGGGAGTAACATCCTAAGAATCAGAGAAAGCGGAGTCACAGCCTTCAGCTGTATACCCTTGGGTAAATAGCCCACAGGGTTCAATGGTTAGTCCCAATCCAGTGGTCACTGAGACGTCACTGGTTAAATAAAATAGATCCCAGTATAAGACAAAAAATGCATAACATTTGGCAAGTAAAAGGTAGGAAAGAGAAGACTGATGGAGAAAGGAGGAAGAGAAGAGCTAGTAAGGAGAATGTGCTATGTACGCATATGAAACTTTCAAAGAACCAATAGAGAGAGAGAGCAAAAAAGTTCTTCATATCTTGAATAGAGAAAAACTGTAACAGAACACGCACAAAGGAGTAATCACAAAAAGGTGCTTCAGAGAATACAAATTGAAATGACAGTTACTTGAGTCAACTATGGCAGCACATGGCTGTAATCCCAGACTCTAGAGGCAGAAGCAGGCCGACTGTCACCCTTTAAGGCCAGCCTGGTCAAGTAAGGGAGCTCCAGACCAATCCTGACTATATAAGAAAGAGTATCTTGAAAAACAAAGCAAATAGTTTTCATCATGAAATACAAGCTACAGAATAAGAAAATAGTTATCAATATATTCATATACAAATCTAAAATGAAATACATCTCAGTAAAATAAAAAATCTACTGGAGAAAACAATAAAAGTAGTAAAGCTATTTGAGCATATACTAAAAGAGTCCACTCTCATGGTTATTAAATATTAAAATGTATCCCATGGTTATTAAATATTAAAATGTATATGAGGTAGAGATACCAGGAAAATAAAACTTTAATCCATGAGACACTACAGTCCTAAGCACAAAACTAGCTAAGACTGGAGAACATAAACCTTCAATTTAGTTAGGAAATGAAGCTTCAGGAAGTCGTTTGTAAAGTTGATGTAAATTAAAACTGTAGCGGTAGTGAAACTGTTTGCCATCCCACTGCAATAGGACAACTCTGTCTACATAAAGAATGGTATACAGGGTGGCTATAGAGTGGTGGCATAAGCCTTTAAGTCCAGTGTTCATGAGGCAGGAGGATCACTGTGAGTTCTAGGCCAGTCTGGTCTACAAAGTGAGTCTAGGACAGTCAAGGCTACACAGAGAAACCCTGTCTTAAAAATCAAAAAAAAAAAAAAAAAAAAAGAAAGAAAGAAAGAAAGAAAGAAAGAAAGAAAGAAAAAGAACGGTATATATGAGTAAGTATGTTCATGGTACTATGCTTTGCTTTCTGTAGAGTTGCTTTCTAGCACCTCTTGTTAATACATGGTAACACTGGCATTTAGCTTACACATATCCTCCCATATAAATTAAATCTCCAGTGAATTGCTTGTGACATGTATTACAATTACTACACTGCTCAAAGAAAACCATCATTATGACTGTCCATATAAAACACAGTGAACTACTTCATAGGAAAACACACACAAATGGGACTTGACTGTGGCTATATGCAAATTGTATCTACGTTTTAAAAATCTGGTGAAATAAAAAACAAAAGGGATGTATTTAGGAAGAGTCACATACCATGAAACTCAGTATGAGACAAAAACAAAGAGAAACTCTCATAAGGCAGAAGAGTTATATGTAAGGTAGGTTTATCACAGTGAGTGGTGGAAAGGGAATGAGAGAAGACTGATAACTGTCTAGCCCTAGCCATGTGGTATGCACACAGAGTATACGCTGTGACAGATCATCTGCCCAGATACCAAGTATTTGATTAACTTTTTATTTTAACTTGCCAATCCCTTTATAATGAAAATGTCATTCAATATATCCTTCAGAGCTTTAGAAAAATAAGGAACAATAACTTTGTGGTATCAGCATTAAGTGGAAAATTACTTTTAAGTTTTATAGAGAATAAGTGATCAGCTAGTTTACTAAAAAAAAGTCTTTGAGTCACTCTGCCCCTTTGGCAGCATGAGAATCCCTGGTACCATGTGGCACACGTCATATATGGTGTTGCTTGGGTTCCAGTCAGCACAGTAGAAACCATACTCTCCTCATACCTGTGTTTCTTGCCGTTTAACTTAACTTCTCTAATGACGCTAAACGTGTCACTAACTTCTCCATCTGGGAAGACAAAAAGCTGTAAAAGAAAGAACATTCACTGAGCTTCTGTCAAATTCATTAGAAGACATTATCACTGGACCCATGGAAGTCAACAGTTTCTAGTCTTTGAATCATCTTTACTTTGGAGCAGGGACACTAGCATTCCACTGTCACTTGCTCCATGCCAGCATAGAGACTCTTCAGACCCCAGAGAAGTTTCACTTCCTCCCCATGCTGTTGAATCTGAAGCTTTTATGGTACCAACTTCCTACATGAAATGAGGAAAGGACACTGCCTCTGGTCTTTTTTCTCTTCACCACTCTGTGGTAGATAACTTTACACACTGATTAACTCAATTTTATAAGAGAGAATTTCTTGGGCTTGGGCTATTGGAGAATTACACTCTTTATCCCTCTTAGTGTGTTAAAGTCTTTCCTTTCAGGTTCTGCAGAGCCTTTTTGCTCTCTCACTGCTTCCAGTGCTCACCTGTAAGGGATGGCCAGGAATGGAGGGCACCTTGTAAATGTTGCAAAGTGGTGTCAAGATTTCAGTGTCCCCTAGATCAGCATCTAAATCTTTCACTCTTTCCACTGCCTTCTCCATTGTTTCCTGAGTGTACTTCATACTCTCCCTTAGAGAAACAAGCAGGTCTGGTCACATGGCAGTAGCATACAAGCATATCACAAAAATTTCTCCCAACAACCCCAATGTTCAGGTCAACTCTGCAATAGCCTTTTGAAAATGCAGATTCTCCTTTAAAGCCTGTTGATTCAAGTCCATAGTCCTCCAAGAAACTTACAGAAATAATTTTTCATAGGTAGATCCAAATCCATAGACGTTGAAATAACAACCCACTGGCAAACTCTTTAGCAACAGCAACAGAGTTTCCTGAAGGTGAGAGAAGAAGAGGAGATGGGGTAAGAGAGGGCTCTACCAAATATACAGACCCCAGTCTAGTTCATAAGGGTGAGGGATGCCACCATCATCTGTCACCTTGTATTTCAAGGCTGAGAACAGAGTGGCCATGCTTGCTGTTGCCCAGACCAGAGCTGACCTAGAGCTACCCATTAGCCCCACTCCCACCCTTCCAAGTCATTGTCCCATGGCACTGCTGAATAGTGAAGAAACTGCCTTTATCTTGGCAGCCTCTATGCGCAGCTGAGAATTCTGGGTGTTCATGGGGATGAGCATACTTCCAGAGCGGTCCATGAGGAACATAAATTCTCCACAGGCCCTTGAGGCCTCCACTTTTGGGATGTCTGGGTAGATGCTCACCATTGCAACAGGGGCTCCCATCAAACTATCTGTACAGAAAGAAGAAGAATCCAAGAACCCCCATAAGGTACAAGGGAATTGGGGGTTCTAATGTTCCCAAGAACCAATTATCAATTCAATAGAGATATCAGAAAGCTCAAATATAGAGCCCTGTGTTTGCTCTTTTATGCTGTTTGTACAGGATAAAATGTGAGCTGTCACAATAAAATGAAAGGAGCAGAACAGAGGGGAGAGGAAGGAAAACAGGGTAGGGATTAACAGACAATAACAGCTTATAGGTGTGCACATTCTAGGCATTTTAACACTTGAATAGGACACATTAGCTTAGCAGCTTCCAGCATGACCTCAAAGATTTCTAAAAGAGGCGAATCTCACTAAATCTTATTAAGAGGGAAGTGATCACATGGGTCACTGATTAAGTCTTCATTTGAACTATTGGGGCAAAATGATGCTCATATGCATAATGCTTAAGATGACAAATTCCAAGTGCAGGCTACTCAGGAAAATTGCACTAGAAAACTAGATGAAAACTTTATGAACATGAACAGGATCTAGATCATTTGGTATACAACTTGTGCAAAAGTAGCATCATTTTTAATGGGTAGAGTTTTTTCTATCTTGAGAGACAGGTGGTTATCAGGACACTAGCATCTTTTGAGAAGCCAGAAGGGTGCCCAGGACAATAATGGAATGGATGGCCACACTGTTTAGATGAAGGTCATGTAGGTAGTTAGCATGGTTTCTACTGGTGTCTTCAAACTAATTCAAATGATTTCACTTTGAAATGTCAGAGCTTCCTTGTTGATAATTGAGCACCTCTACATCCTGCCTCAGTTTCCTCTTCTAAAGTATCAAGGTAGTAATTCCTGTTATAGGAATTATAATCACTCCTATTGTGAGGTTCTATAGGGTGGATTAAAATGATCCTGGATGAAGATGAAATCTGAGCTCCAATAGTTCATGAGAACTTCAAAAAAAAAAAAATCAGGAAACCGACAATAACAGAAAAGACATAACATAGAACTACAGGGACAATGAGGCAGTTACAAGAAAACCTGGAAAGCTGGGATCCCCATCAGTGGTCTCAGAGAGGAGTAACCACATACTGAGGGACACAAAGCCCCTGCTGTAATACAGTGTGAAATCACAGTTTTCAAACATTGATAATGTGTGATTAGTGGAGGGTTGGGTATTGAAAAGCCCTCACAGTGTATATAGTTAAGCAAAAGCCAAACACAGATGTCACACTGTGAATATCACTGATGCCCCAAGGAGATTCCAAAAATTCCAATGTGAAAACAAAAAAATGTTGCAGTGCCTTTCTTGTGGAGTGTATGATCCCTGCAACCAATGCAGAAAGGGCCAAAAAAACCAAAGAGAGGAAAGCACTAATCTGTGGTAGTTTCATTAAAATACAGTACACATATTTTTAAAAATGTTTTAAATGGCAATCACTAACTGTTGATAAGAAACAAAACTCACTAGACAGCTAAGCTTCATCCAAGAAAACACCAAGTAGACCACAAAGAAAAATTAAGAGATAGATTCCTGTGATGTTTCAAGTTCAAATTTTCCAGGACATAGGGGACTTACAAATAATTCTATGTTAAATTTGGCACTTCCTATTTGTCATAAGATGTAAAAGAAAAAGCTGACAGCAAGACTATATCCAAGTGTGATAAAGTAGTTGATAAAATATACTTACTTCAAGTATCATTATTATTGATCTAAGAAGAACTTATTTTCATATTGCAGTTAATTTCCTATTTTAACTGTTACTTAATAGGGCTATTAGAAATTATAACTACCTTTTCCTCTTCATTATTTGGAGTCCTTCTACCTGAATTCTTCCAAATTGTAAATGTACATTATTTAAATAATGACATTATAATATCAAATAACAAAATACATGAATAGTGACTGTAAATATATTTTAGTCATTTACTACTTGTGGACGTCATTATAATATCAGCCAATATTATCTGCATATCATATAGACCCTTAGATTTATTTAAAAGAAAATACTGTAAATATTATAGTTGCCGAAAATTAGCATTTACTTTCATGTTTGCATCCCAAATACTTTCAAAACAGCTGAAACAAATTGATTTGTTTCAGCACTACCTGATTTACATGGCAACCCTAACCCATGAAAGGAGAAGTAGTCACAGGATTAATTTATATTTTCCTTTTTGGTAAAGACTAATCGTTGTCATATGCTGATAATGGGTTGTATGTTTTCTTGTGAATTATTTAGTCTTACTTTTTCTCTAGTTATCTAGTAATCTATATAAATTAGCCTATAGGACATAATTACCTGATTACCAAGTAAACCTATCCATTTTTCCATGTGGATATGAAAAGTCAATAAATATTTCAACTCCCATATATTGATTCTCAATCAATGAAAGATAATAGGGAGTTACGATTTAGGAATAGACCATAGTGTGCAATAGAAAATACCTGGCTTCCTGTCTGGCATCCCCATCTCCACAGCTACAGTGGGGCTGTGCACTTCAGTGTAGTGAATGAGGAGTTCTACATCTCGGTCAAACTTGTGTCCTTCATCCAAGGAAACCTGAGTAAGAGACCAGCAGAGGAGCCATGTTAGAACTCCACTGAGTGCTTCCTGAGATAGGGTCAGAGTTCAGGACTGCAGGCATGGCATCTTCCCTCAGGAGAACATTCAGAAGTACAGTAAAGATGGGATGACAATGAGTCTACACTTAGCCCAGAGTAGGGATGGTAGATAGTGTGCCTCCCCATGCATGGCCAGAAACACTAGGGAGATGTGGGAAGGTTGAGTGAGGACCAGGTCAACAACAAAGATAAAGGAGACCAACAGTAGTGTTCTCTTCCTATTCACCTAAGCAGAAGTCTTGTCATCTGTAAGGTACTGAATAGGACCCAAGGAGTAGTTGGATTGGACCCTCTCAGTGCCATGCTGGGAGGTAATGGTGGCAACCATGCTGAATGTGTAGGACAGGTCCTCCAAAGAGACTATGAGGTTCTCTTCACTAAAGCAACTTTTTGTTGACCATTCTACAAAAAAGTACATTAATTCTTGAAAGAATAGGTATTCACACAAGCATAAAGCATCCTAAAACCAAGTTCTTGGCACAAAGATTTATTTGTCTCAGAGGGACAGAGATCAGGAATAAGGAACAAAGGTGGGAATATGACGTAGAAGGGGGTGGGGTATTTTTCTTGAATGACCAAAAGACAGTTGTACCTCATAGGCAAATGGCAGTTTATAAAGATAAAAGGAGGGAAAGAAACCCTGTGTTAAGATGAGTTGGTTAATTTGATTGAGCATGTTAGCTAAGGTGGCAAAGGGGTGGGGGGCTTTTGACTGTTGAACTTCAATAATTTGATAGCTAATTATGGGTGAGCCTTCAGGGCGGGGGAGTTGGGAGAGGCTGGAAGGAACCAAATAAAATAGACCTTGGTGGCCAACTTTAGTAATGTAATGGTTTTTGGTTTTTGCTTTGTTTGTTGTTGTTGTTGTTGGTGGTGGTGGTGGTGGTGGTGGTGGTTGGTTGGTTGGTTGGTTGGTTTTTTAAGCAAGGGAGAAGAAAAGATGGGTAAGGGCAAAACCTGTCTGTAATGTTGGTGATGTTCAGGCCTGTTTGCAATGGTAGGGCTTGCTAGAGCCCCTTCAATTCTGTTTTCCATGTCAACAATTTTGTGTATCTAACCAGTTATTCTGCCACTGATTTCTCAAAGGCATAAATTACTTATCAGAGAGCTGGTATCTTGGATTCAAGATTGCTGGGAGCAGGTAGCGCAGGGCCCCGTCTGTTTCCAAGGGAAGTTCCTGCACATACCTTAGGGTATCTGCAACCTTAGCCCCAGGTGGAAGGTTCCCCACATCACAAGAAAAGATGTCCCTGGAGTAGTAATCCTCTTCCAATAAGTAAGCTTGGTGGCCCTGGGAGAGGGATCCTCATAGTTGCTTCCAGCCTAGAACAAGGGCATGGTGGGTTCAAATGAAATCACAAGTAGTCAAGAAATATAGACTGTTTAGAGGGAGTGTAATGGATCTTAGAACTTTATAGTTATTCTGGTATGTGCTATTTGATCCCCTCTGCCTTATTGGTTTTAGGCAAATAGTAACCAAAAGTGAAACAAGGAATAGTCAATATCAGCACTTACAAATTGTTTGTAAGCATCAAAGTAGAAAGAAATTTAAAGTAAGAAGAGAAGAGATAATGTACTCATGCCTCAGACCTCTTTCTTCTCCTGCATTTGTGCCACAATCTTCTTCTCATCGACCAAGGCTTCAAAGCTGTAGACAGCAGAGTCTTCATCCATGGGGAACACAAAGATTGCCTTTAATGGGACTTGCTCCTCATTCTTATAGTTTAAAGTGGCAGAAACAGCAGCCACAAAGTCATTTATAGACAGGGTTACCAAGATGTTCTTCAGTGGCACTGGGAAGAAATCAGTGTTTTGGAAATCAACAAACTTTACTAGGGTGACACCCATAGATAGGAATTTGTGCTGGATACAAAGATCGCTTACCTGTCTTATTGTTGCCAGTGATTAGACCACAGTGATGTTCCATGGTGACAGCACGTTTCTGTGGAAATGACACATCATTAAGAGGTCTACGTTAGCTGGGCACGGTGGCACATGCCTGTAATCTCCACACTCAGAGAGGCAGAGGCAAGTGGATTTCTGTGAGTTTGAGGCCAGCCTGGCCTACAAAGTGAGTCCAGGACAACTAAGGCTACACAGAACACAAACAAACAACCAAAACGTTGGCATTAGGGTTTATACCATCAATTCCAATCATTTATGGTCTCCTCTCTTGTAGGAGGAGCTTCAGATTCTCAGTACAGGAATAAGAGTCGGTGGTGAAACAAAGGAGAGATGCCAGTAATGAAGCTCACAACTAATGCTGCTCAGGTGAGAGGCTGTAAGTGTCCAGCAAACAGGAAGTCTCTAACCTACCTTGAGGTTGCTTCAAACACCATTCTACATTTACAAACAGTGCTGAATGAACCATCCAAAGGGACCTGGATACGTGTGATAGCTTAACTTATTCATTCTCTATCCAGAATTAGAGTCATTTTTTTTTTTTTTTACTAATTTATTATTTTTTTCTTATATATAAGAGTGCCTGCAACTATGCCTGTGTACCACACATATGCTAGCCAGCAGTGGCCAGAAAAGGGTGTTGGGTCACTTGTGACTGGAGTCACAGATGGTTGTGGGACAGATGTGAGACTTGGGACTTACACCCTGATTCTCCAAAAGATAAGCCAGTGCTCATAAAGACTAAACTGCCTCTTCAGCCCTACACTCATGTGTTCTTCATGTGAATATCTGTGTGATTCCCACTTCTGTATGTGAATATATATCTGTGTGACTCCAATGGTGTCCTGTATTATATTCCTCTTACTTAACCACTTTTCTTCAGGACTTAGTATTGAAACAATCCACTGTTTTGTTTTTGATACTTCTTTTCAAGATATTACCATGTGACTCACAGGTGGCCCAACGTAGAAAGGAAATAAGAGACTGGAATGCTTAGCCCTAAGTGACCATCTGTATCATCCTGTCTGGCCCCAAACACCTATCACACTGCAAACAGTGTTCGGACAACAAAGAGAAGTGTCAGAGCAGTTCTGAGAGGCAGAAGTCAGTATCTTCTGACCATGGCAGGACCACTGTACTCATGAACTCAAATCAGGTGTTGTTACTTGCATAAGACGTGCCTCTCTAAGCCAGTCAATATTTTCAGCACAGATCAGGGAGGGACATATACAGCTCACCTACAAGCTGAGGAGTTTTGAAGTTGATAGATACGTGGAGTGGGAGAGTCACTTTTCTTCAGGGACTTGGTCCCTGGTATATTGTTCTTGCTCCAAAAGTTGCTGCTGCACCTACACACACATGGGCAGCAATAATTGGATTCAATGGGTTAAGAAAAACTCAAAAAATATGCTGTTGGCAGAGCAATCAGGGAGTATAAGTAAAAGCTGGAAGTGAGAGTTGGGGATATAACCAAAATATATTGCACACAACTATAAAATTATCAAAAGATAAATTAAAAACATTATATATATATATACATATATATATATATATATATATATGTAAAGACATTCTCAGGTACAAAGGGATTACACATATAATGTCTCTTTTAAAATAGACATTTCTAAGTATATTTCAGAAATTGATTATGATTTTTTCATACATCTTGCATATGATATGATGACAAAGAGAGTGATATTTCCTGGTTCTGACTTACGTGATATTTTTTGAGATAGGACATCCTTGGCTGTCCTGGGCTTGATCTCTGGACCAGGATGGCCTCAAATTCACAGAGATCCACCTGCCTCTAGCTCCCAAGCTCTGGGATTAAAGGTATATGCCACCACACCAGGCTTTTACATGATTATTTTATCCACAGAGTCCTAATATAGGTCTGATTCTAACGATGGTCCCAATAACCCTGGAAGCTGTTCTGAGCCTTTCTGAACCTGACCATATGCTACATTTGCTTTCCCCTTTGTCACTGTGTATGACCATACTCTTCAGCACCAATAAGGGTGGTTTTCATGAAAATACAACCTACAGATCTGGAAGGGCACAGCTGGGAGCATACATCATGCTTGTTCAGATGTCCAAGGATGAGTTCATATTTCCTAGATGCTGTTTTCTCTTTCTTTTCTACAGGACAGAAAACCTGAGAGGCCGAGTTTAATGAGTCTAGCAACAGGCTTCAGCTTCTGTTAGTTCAGAGCAGGCCTGGGCCTCTAATCAGAGGTAGGTTCAGTGGATTCAGCAGTCACTGGTAATGCAGCAAAGAGTGGGCAGCCAACCAGAGACGGCCATGACCTGGCCAGAAAAAGATAAATTTAAAAATGGTTTTTAGTGCTGGTATAATTGGTTAAGAAAGATATACTTCCTACTGGGACTCTAGGTAAGAGAGGTAAGGGAGAAAGGAGAAATAGAAGGATCCAGAGAGTCCTAGAAACCTATAAGGACATTAAGGCTGGTGGATCTGGACCCAGGGGAGTCTGCTCAAACTACTGTACCAACCAAGGGCAATGCATGCAGCAAACCTAGAACCCCTATGCAGATCTAGCCAATGGGCAGCACATTCTCCACAGTTGTGTGGAGAGCAGAGACTGACTCTGACATTAACTCTGGTGCACCCTACTTAACGACTTCCCCTTGTTGGGGAAACCTGGTGGCACTCAGAGGAAGAGTAAGCAGGCTACCAGGATGAGACCTGATAGGCTATGATCATATGGTGGGGGACAAGGTCCCCTTCTGTCACAGACCTAGGAGAGGGGAATAGGATGAAAGAGGGAGGAGGGGGAAACGGAAAGATTCAAGTGAGAGGATAACAATTGAGATGTAATCTGAATAAATTATTTAAATAACCCATAAATAAATAAATAAGAAAGAAAGAAAGAAGGAAAGGAAGGAAGGAAGGAAGGAAGGAAGAAAGAAAGAAAGAAAGAAAGAAAGAAAGAAAGACAGAAAGAAAGAAAGAAATATTGCTGGTCTGGAAATCTTCTGCTTCATGATGAACTCATGACCTGGCCAGAGTAGCCAGTGTGTTTACTCAGTTTGTCCAGGATTTCTAGTTTAAATTATTACTTAACCCCCTCTGGAATTTAAATGCTTGTAAAAAGAAAAAAAAGAACCTGCACGCTCACAGAACTCACCAGGGGTCATCATCTTGTCTGAGTGGTGCACCCAACATGCTAATGATTACCTAGCTCCCTAATCCCCCTAAAAGTCTTTTTTAAAAAGCCTACAAGCTCACTAGGGGATCCCCATCATGTCTGAATGGTCACCCCAACATGTGGATCCTGCAGAATGAATGCTCTTTGTTGTTTGCATACTATTTGAGTCTGGGATCTTTCCCTTGTGGAAGACCCTCTTTCCTTCCCTGAGTATCCTGGATTCTGAAAACACTGGAAGGCTCTTTCTAGGTCCTTCAGGCTGATCCTAATGACCATTTAAACCAACCCCTCAGACTGGAGTTATAGCTCAGTGTAAAGAACTTGTCTGCAGGCACAGAACCCCAAGTTTCCTATCTAACCCCTAGACCAGACTAAAAGATGGAATACATCCTTTGTCTCATGGGAGACCATTCCTCTGCTATCAGTGGTGTTTCCTATATGTCTCACATCAGTCACAGAATTTACACCAAGAATAAGGTCTATTTTCCATACATTTTGGAAACCCCTGAGAGCATTAGAACCACACAGATCAGGCCAGCAACCCAGAGGCAGCAGTTAAGTATCGGGGAGGAGGACTGCACGCATAAGGGAAGAGTTTTCCCTGGGGGAGGATAGAAGCACCTGGAATAGAGGAGAAGAATTTCTGCTGACACCAGCAGGAAGCTTAGAGCAGGAGACTCACCCAGGAGCAGCACAGCTGAAGGATGGACTGTGTCTGGCAGCAGAGATCTCAGGCTGGCAGTGGCCACTCCAGGACGCTGAGAGAGGAGGGAGGCACACAAGGGTCCCCCACAATGAAACATTTCTTTCCGTTCTCCAACCCAGAATAACTTTCACTCACTGAGTGTTTCACCCACTCCCTCACACTTCCCAGTCACTTATGGCTAGAGCTCCTTCTGTCTCTCAGGGTAGAAGTTCTCAGAGTCCCTTGAGATAGAGACTGGCTTCCAAGGTGACCAAAATTACAGCCTTAAGCCAGAGGACTTTTCCCCTGGGCTAGGGAGCTGCCTGTGCAGCAGCTCTGCCGTTATCTGACCATCAGGACAGTGAACAGCTGAATTCCAGAAAGGAGCAAAGTGAATCAGCTGGCCACACTCTTGCAGCAGGGAATGGAAGGATCTGTGCTTCAAGAAAAGTGATTGTGGGGTGGAGTGAAAAGCCTTGAAAAGAAATGAAGAGGTTTTTAATCCTTAGACTCTCCATCCACGAACTTCAGCACCAGATAGTGACAAAAGGCACAGCTTCAATCACTCTAATGTTTAGAGAGAAGTGTCTCTGGCCTAAAATGGATCAGGGTGAGTGGAGAATCAAAGCTGCATTTCCATAGAACAAACTTAGATAAAACTGAGGGAAAAAATTATAAAATGAAGAAAGAGTAAGTGGAAGGAGGCAAGAGAAAGAATAGAGACAGAGAATGTGAACTTGAAATTAAGATTACTTATGTAGTATCAACCTAGAAAATTGTCAGGGATCAATCACTCACCATGATAAGTTTTCCCCCACTCGAGGCCACAGGGCTTTAAGCTAAAACACACAGTACTTTGGCTAGAATAGAAGGCTCTTTCCTTTAAATGCAGCAAGTAGAGTTCTTCCCAGAGAGAGAGAGAGAGAGAGAGAGAAGAGTACTCTACTTCTAGAAGTCTCCACTGCCTTAGGAGCTACAGTCAAAATTCCAGGAAGACCTGCCCCCTTCTAAGGACCAGGAATAAAGTTCAAAGTGCATGACAAAAGGGATGGACTGAACATTCTTAACAAATACTGAATTTCAGTTTCTGTCTCAGTGGAAGGATAAAAGTTTTGCTAAAAAAAAAAAAAAAAAAAAAAAGAGCAATTGCTTCCCCCCTGGCCCCCTATGGTATACCCAGAGAGACAATTGAAAGATAGTCAAAAGTGGGAGATTTGTTTATTTTTAATAATATATTTTATTAATTTATTCATATTACATCTCAATTGTTATCCCATCCCTTGTATCCTCCAAATCCTCCCTCCCTCCAATTTTTCCCTTACTCCTCTCCCTTATGACTGTCGCTGAAGGGGACCTCCTCCCCTGTATATGCTCATAGGGTATCAATTTTTCTCGTGGTAGCCTGCTATCCTTCCTCTGAGTGCCACCAGGTATCCCCACAGATTACTACACCATCACAAAAATACAACCACACAAATGCTCTACTGGAACCAGCATCAAGATTTGTTTATTTTTTAAAGGTCATTTTTCATTAATTAACTAACTGCTTTTACATTTCTGAGTGCAGCCCTTTCCATCCTCTTCTCTCAGTCCCTCCCTTTTCCCACATTCTCCTCCCCTACTCCTCAGAGAAAGAGATCCCCACCCACATACTCACCATCCCCAGCTCATCAAGTGGCATCTGGACTCTCATTTTTTTTTTTTTTTTTAGGAAGACACTTTGTGCTTTGAACTTTTCACTTAACACTGCTTTCATTGTGTCCCATAAGTCTTGTGTGAGTCTGCCCTCATATATTACTTGGCCTTTTATCCTTGTTGCTTTTAATATTTTTCTTTGTTCTGTACATTTAGTGCCTTGATTATTATGTGGTGGAAGGATTTTCTTTTCTGGTCTAATCTATTTGATGTTCTGTAAGCCTCTTGTATGTTTAAAGGCATCTCTTTCTTTAGGTTGGGGAAATAAAATTTCTTCTATGATTTTGTTAAAAATATTTTCTGGTGCTTGGAGCTGGGAATCTTCTCTTTTTTCTATTTCTGTTATTCTTAGGAGATCCACAGAGAGACCATCAAGTCCTGTGGATCTGGATGCAGGAGTCCTGCACAAACTGATGCACCAACCAAAGACAGTGCATGCAGAGAACCTAGACCCTCTGATCAGATGTAGCCAGTGGACTGCTCATTCTCTGTGTTGGGCTAGGGGGAAAGCTACAGACATGATGCTGCATCTCCTTGTGGACACACAAAGGAAGGGGATGCAGGCTATCCTGATGAGACCAAATAAACTGTGGTCACAAGGTGGCAGAGGAGAGCTTTCCCCCTGTCAGAGGCCTGGGCAGGGGTAGGGAAGGATATGGCTTCTGAGGAAGGGAATTGTGGGAAAGGGAAGGTCTGAAGGTGGGACCACACTTGTCTAGCAACTAGAATCCTCTCCTCTCTCTGGGACAACATAAATAGATGCTGGTGCTTCAGAGTCCACAATACAGTGGGTTGCTGGCCCTGCAGAAACTGAGCTCCTGGTACTCAGACTCTGATTGACTTCACCACCTTGGAACAGGAACCTGTGTGTTCCTACTGTCCAGCTGGTCTCCACCAATGGAGGGGTAGAACCATGAATGGGTGGCTGAGACCCTGTCCCTGGTATCCAGGAACTGTCCTCAGGGATGTGGGAGGAGTCTGGGGTCCAGATGCTAGAGCCATACAATTCTGGAACTCAGGAGTCATGTTTGAGTAGGCAGAAGGCACAGGGTGTCAGGAGCCTAGGACCATGTATGTCTCTCAGACCCAGGAGTCATCTACAGGAGCCTGGAACTGTATGTCCCTAGCCCCTGAGGTGCCTCCTCTCGTCTGGGACACATTGTGGTTGATGCATGTATGTATTCTTAGTTAACTGACTGAGCATCCTTTGGCTGTAGCTGGATAGAAATGGAAGTAGGTATAGAGAAGATTATAAACGCTTATAGCAGGTCTTCTGAAAAATTTTGATTATAGCTTGTTTCACTTTGTTTAGAATATTAAAATTCCAAAAGCTACGTGGTTCCTGTGACCTCTAACTGAGCTAGAGATGGTGTATTCGCTCTGTGTGAAGAGTAAGATACCCCCACCTAACTACTGACTCTCCATCTAACTACTGGAGCTGTTTATAACTTTGAGCCCAAAGTGTCAAAGTGTGAGTAATTTGTCTGATACCTGAAGTATTCTGTAGGTTGATTGTATACAGGAATAGTTTGTGTGATTGCTAAAAGGGAAATTTAGTTAGCTGTTACCAGATAATCTCAAGGCCCTATTCATAATCTCCCCCCCACCTCTTCTCTCTCTCTCTCTCTCTCTCTCTCTCTCTCTCTCTCCCTCTCTCTCTCCCTCTCTCTCCCTCCCTCCACCTCCCTCTCTCCCTCCCTCCCTCCCTCCCTCTTTCTCCCCATCCCCCTCTCTCTTCTCTGCTCCCTCTCTTCCACCATTCTTCCCTGTCTCCATGTCTTCCTTTCTCTCTTCTCTGCTCATTTCTGCATTTGAATATATGTGTGTGTGTGTGTGTGTGTGTGTGTGTGTGTGTGTGTGTGTGTGTGTAATGAAAGGGTCAGAACATTTATATTTGAGCTTCCAACACCACTGCCCATAGTTATTTCATTCAACAACACTTGGTCAATAGCAGGTTTCCAAGTTGAGAAAAAATAAGTACTTAGATTTCAGTTGTCTAAGCATCTTTCAGGCCATTTTGTGAATGTTGAAAGACCTGCATGAACTTTAGTCTTTAGACTTAGAAGAATTTGCTAAAGCTAGAAGAAACCACGTGCAATTTTCACTGACAAGTCAGAGCATGGACAGCCACCATCTTTCATTTCAAGCATTTTGTCTTCCATGCATGCTTCTTGGTTAGGACACTTCACTGCAGAAATGCAGTGAGTCTGGCTGTAGCTCTGTCCTCTGAGGTAATGCACACTGTATGTAGTCCTCATGTGTGGTATTAGTTATGTATATACTAGAGAAAATTACTTTTATATAAATCTTCAGTTGGTAAATAAGTGTTTTATTGCTGATAAATCTTTAATTTTTATAAATCATTAGGCATAGACCTTTTTGTTTTCAATAGATCTGTGAGTTTTTTGTTTTTCTTAGTATTTTTAGTATTTGGGAATTTCACATTATGAACCCAAATCACACTCATTTCCCAGTCATCCCAGGTCCAAGCCCTAACCCTTGTTACCTCCCCGCCCCACACACACACCAAAAAATAAGAAAATAAACAAGCAGACAAACAACAAAAACCAAGTCCAACTTTTGTTGCCCATAAACTCATTGGTCAAATTTCTAGTGTCCAGTTCTTTAAAGAAAACTGAGTCCTTTCCTATACACAACCCTTCCTGAAGCCATCGATTGTGGAGAGCTTACTTCAACATCCTTATCACATTTTTAAAGGGTTCTATTCAATGGATTTCTTTCTAGGCTTTTACTTTTCAGGAAATGTGGGGGTTGTGATATAGACCTTCTGTGTCTCTTTATCTCAACTGTGAGTCTGAAGTCATCAATACCATGGCAAGAGTAGCTTCTTTGCCCTTTACTGTGAGCAGAAACCATGGGGCCTCCACATGGTCTGGGTCATCATCACATACCATGGTACTCAGCACAGTCTCTGGTGGCATTACAGACCACCAGCAGCCTTCTGCTGCAAATGGACACCATCGTAGTCTTGGCAGCACCATAAATAGATATACACATGGCTTTTGGTGATAACATGGGCTACAGACATCAACATTACCCTTGTCCCAGCCACAGTAGGACCTTAGACCTAGACATGACCCTGTGGGGTGGCACAGACCATGGATATCAACACAGCCTCAGGTGGCAGCACCAGACCTTACACATGGCCTTTAGTGGTATGGATTATTTGTTCATAGATATTTCTTTTTTATGAATCTATATGTTTTGAACATGAAAACTGCTATGCTAATCCTTCTTTCTTTTGGATATTGTACAGATTTTTACTCCTCTTTCCAATCTAATGCTTCTGTTTAAAAGCTTTACTTGACACAGTTCAGGTCTGGCATCATTATCATTGTGTTCCTGAAGACCTGCCCAATCAAGGTACATCCTTTGCTGTCTATTTGCTCTCACTGTTGCCTTCCAGATTGCAAAATTCTGAAGAATGATGAGTCTGTATCATTACTACCTATAGAAGCATTAATTCATATCAGATTAAATAAAGTTACATTTACAAAAATAAACTCAATACTTTCTTTAATCAATACCATCATGCACATATTCACTCTTACTTTTCCTATATTTTAGGCAAATTTCTTGTATCATATCACCTAAGTTACTGACAGAATACCTACTTTCAAGATGTGATGAAATAATTCAAAATACCATGGACTTCCAAACCTATGATCAATCGTAATGGTCCCCAGGTTCACATACCTTTGAGAAAGTATTCTCTATTTTCAAATACAAAAGAAAACTGTATCATGTGAAAATGGTAACTACAAAAGATGTAGGAAATACCTTTTCAAGATATCCTAGGACTGTCCATTTCTTTAATAATTACTAGGTTGAGTTGATCACTTTATGGCAATTCTGAATCATCACTGCATTTTTTATTAACTGGCACAATTTTCTTTTACTCCAAAGAAAACCCTCTAGTTTCCAACAACATGAATGAGACTGAGTAAAACAAGTAAAAAAAAAAAAATTACCAAATGTACAAATGTTGAATGATTCTACTTATAGAAAGTTTCTATCATAGTTCAACACACAGAAGTTAATGATGATGATGATGATTACCAGAGAGGGAAGGTGAGAGAGACAAAGCAGAGTTATTCAATGGGTACAAATCCTTAACAGTATTGGATTAGTAAACAAGAAAAATATTATATACATTATAAGGCATAGTAAAAGAGAACCAATATTTTTTTGCTAAAAACCTAAGAAGGCATATCTCTTGTTAAGTATTCTGTTAAAAAAATAATGTGACATAATGAAAACTTGAGAAGTGATACATGTACTAATTACCTTGTTCATGGTGGTATTGTCCTGAGTGTTTGTACATGTCCAAATAGCTAAAAATGCATTTGGTTAAATATGTGGGACTCATTGCAAATAAACTGTACCTCTATAAAAGCATTAACAATAGACAAGTTCATTCTCTATCATTTTGGTATTTTACTGAAGAGTCATTCATCCCTAAGGAGTATCAGACAAAGATAAAATAGATGAGGAAGGAGAGGTTAATTGGAACTCTCGGTCAAGGTCAAAGGGATACAAACACAACGGTGGTTAGAACAGGAAGCAGTAGGATTTAAAAGTATTTGTCAGAATCAGACCTCAGGAGATGACATTGATCACCTAGAGTACATCAGGATTTCACCAGTGCTTGCAAAGCCACAATGCCTGAGCAACAGAAAATAGAACTTCCATGATGAGAAAGGGTGTTTCTTATATAGCCTGTGATATAAAAGAAAGACAGAAGAAATAGTCATCTGGCCAATGAAGAGAGTCAAAAGTGCTCAAGCATATGTGTGTTACTCTGTTTGATGCTGGTATGAGACATTGTGTGTTGGTGATATGGTGTCTAAGGTTAAGAATACAGTGAGCTATAAAGATTTTTCTTTTCACAAATTAGTGAGAAAAGACATAAACCAAAATAAAACAATGAAAGAGATAGATATATATAAGGATAGATAGTTCATTATCCTAACTCCTCCATTTATTTGAAGGGAAAGCATTTAGACAAATGATTGGGGCTCTTTTTTTGCTATAGATCTGTATGCCTACTCCTACTCATTTAAATAAACCACTGGATTCATGACTATTATTTAATTTATTTTCTTTTTTTTTCTTCCCAAATAAATGTAAAGCTTTATTTTTTTAATTTTATTAATTTATTCATATTACATCTCAATGGTTATCCCCTCCCTTGTATCCTCCCATTCCTCCCTCCTTCCCATTTTCCCCTTACTCCCCTCCCCTATGACTGTGACTGAGGGGGACTTCCTCCCCCTTTATATGCTCATAGGGTATCAAGTCTCTTCTTGGTAACCTGCTATCCTTCCTCTGAGTGCCACCAGGTCTCCCCCTCCAGGGGACTTGGTCAAATATGAGGCACCAAAGTACATGTGAAAGTCAGACCCCATTCTCCACTCAACTGTGGAGAATGTCCTGTCCATTGGCTAGATCTGGGTAGGGGTTTGAAGTTTACGGCCTATATTATCCTTGGCTGGTGCCATAGTTTGAGCGGGACCCCTGGGCCCAAATCTGCCTATCATAATGTTCTTCTCGTAGGTTTCTAGGATCCTCTGGATCCTTCTACTTTGCTATTCTCCCATGCTTCTCTCATCTAGAGTCCCAATAGGATGTCCTCCCCTCTGTTTCAGTTTCCTGGTTAGTGAAGATTTTCATGGGACATGCCCCTTGGGCTAGTATGCAGATATAAGTGAGTATATATTAATTTCTTTTCTTATTTCCTTCTACCAACATTTAATTTTATAACTATGCTTGTTGCAGCTATCCAATCTATGTCCCTCTTGCATACTCAAATTTTTTCAGCATTTCTTTGTTTTCTGCCACAAAAAACCATGATTCAAACATGTTGGGTGGTTTTTTGCCTAGCCTAAATATTACTCATTTCTTCAGGCTGCTCTGATTATTTTTATTGAATAAGGGAGGAGATGCCTTCATTGCTGCTTTGGTGTCATGGCCTCTACTTATCTGAGCAGACTCAAGTAGAAGGCATGTACATATGTTCACCTTCTACGGAGATACATGTTCAATTATGTATCACTAATTAATGTTTGTGTTTCTAGTGAGTAAAACAACATTCATACAGACATTTTATACTCTAATTTACTGCCATATAGTTTAATTCACAAACCACACAGCTTATCTTTAATTTTCTAATTCATTAAAATCAGGTACCAGCCTCCTCCACTGTGCATTATTTTATTGCCCCATCTTAGTTACATTCAGAATTTCTATCCTGCACAACTATGGAAAGCACCTTCACTAGTGATTTATTCTGTCTTCTAAAACAATAACAAAAGTTTATTTTATTTTTATTCCTGAGTCTCCATGTATTTCCAGATTTACTTAAGTCAACATGTTCTGGACACCTCCACTGAGATCCTTTAAGATACCTTGAAAACAATATATAGACATGAAAAAAGAGCTTTTAATAAAAATTACAAATCATTATTCCTCTAGGCCTTAAATAAGCAGAAACACATTGACATGGCTTCAAGTACTTCAGAACTTTTAGTTTCAAAATCTTTATCACATATGCTTCATGCAGACATGTCCACTAGGATCTATTTTCCAGCCTTAACCTGAAGATCACTACTATTTCAACACAGAGAAATTTTTACACACAAGGGAGATAAGAGTATCAAACAGGGAATGGAAGGGAAATTTTTAATTGCCTTTAGCCCCACCCTTCTCATTGTTGTACACAACTCTCCCTAATAATAGGAAGTCTTAAGAGAGTTTCATTATGTATGTGTGTGCCATATATATTTGTGTGTATATATGATATATTTATTTACTTATAACAGCTCTTATATATCAAAACTGCCTTAACTTCATTCCAGCAAATGCATTGGGAAGTAACGACATGAATCATGGCATTTGACTTATAATATGTGGCCTATATAGAACTTGCAATTTGTGTCCTGATTCCTCAAGTAAAAAAGTGAGGAGAATTTATTTTGAACTATCATTAACTACTACAGAATTATTTTATATGAAGTTCTCTGCCTCCAAAGTTCAAAATTGGGAAAGAAATTTCCAATTAGAGAAAAGGTGAGCTCCTAAATTCAGTTTCTCTTAGCACTATTCCACGTAGAAAGAGACAGACATTCTGAGTTTTAATTTCTACATATTATAGGAAAGTAGCTGAAAATGATCACTCATATTTTGAAGAAACCTATCAGAATGCAGAAAAATATGTCTTTCTGGGTTTATTTAATGGTTAAATTGGTTTGATGTTAACACCAAATGAATCTAATTGTCTATACTGTCTCTTCTGAGGCAATACAATACATTAAGTCCCATTTGTGCTACTGGTCAGGTAGATACTGAACGTAACTAACATTAATATGAACGCTTAATTTACCTGCATAAGTTTAACTTCTACTGCTCTATCTCTACCACACCTCCAATTTAGCACAAGTCAGCAAGGAACTCTTTATCTTATATCCCTGTCCCTTAGCTCATTTAGATACCTTGTTTGTTTTCATCAAACACTTGTGTTTTTGAAATGTTTGATTATTTTTATAAATCCATAATATTGAGTGGGAAAATTATTATATTAATGTTTGACCTTGAAGTTTATTCTAACAATCAACTTTCCTCTCTCCTTCTAGGAGACTGCAGTAGTCTGAGGGGATTCGGTTTCTCTGTGCTATGCCTCTCTCTATATTCAGCACCCAAAACAACATTTCTGTTTGTCACCATTGAATGGTTTTTACTATCAGTTCACATTCATATCCAAACAATATTTATTTTATAGAAGCAGTATCATTCTGAAAGTATTTGTTACTATTGTCTATAAATGTTAGGATAGCTTTACACATGAATTTCAATTAAATTCTTCATAAAATGCTTTTTACAAGACAAGCTTCTAACTCAAGGACAAGCTTTAGATGTTTCCTGGATTCATCCAACTAAGATATCTTTTCCTGAGCTTTCAGACACAAAGCATAACTGTGTAATGCACACAGGATATTTATATAGGTTTAGTAAAGATTTTGTCAAGGCAATGCAGAGCTATTTAAATAGTTTCTAGATGATTCTGTTAAAGCATAATAAAAATTTAAAGTATAGATGTAGTTTAGTGATTTTTATCATTTTTACGTAGCATTGCTTATTTTTTTTAATAGCACAATTTTGTCTTATTCTCCAGAGGAAAACTTGAAGTTAGAATCAACGTGGGCAAACTCAGAAGATGATACACAAACTGAACTAAGTTGGGCACAAAAGAGAAAACACAGAATTATTCTACTTAAAGGCAGTAAGTACTACAGTAAAATCCATAGGCAACAAGACAAAATGCTTAATATATAATGGAAGGCACCTTTGTAAAAAATCTTACTAAAGTTGGAAAGATAAATAATATATATATTCTTTGCAAAGAAGTGCCCATAAGCAGCATCTGTAGTTAATAATTTGGCATTTGAACAGCCAAACTTAAAAGCGTAGCTCTCAAATTAACCACCCGGAACACACATAAACTATGAAGGCACACAAGGAGCCTTTGGAAGATGTTACAGAACTCATTACCTTCATTATTGTGGTGTCATGAGTATCTGAATGCACACAATTTAAACAAATTATACATATTAAATATTAAAGTCTGTTGTGTGTCCTTTCTGTTTCAGTAACACTAAGAGACAACCAGAACTTGCAACTCATTCATCCCTTAGACGTTTTAGATAAAGAGATGAGGAGAGTGTTTGGAATTTTCCATCAAGGTTAAGGAGCAGGAAGCAGTGCAATTTACGAGGCTATGTCATCAGACCTTAAGGAAGTTAGTCAGTTGATGTGGGCCAGATATGCATGACTAATGTCAAGTCTACAATGACACAGTAAAACACAATGGAGCTTGTGTGATAAGATCCTTTGTTTTCCAGCACATTCTTCCCAGAGACAGGGAACAGAGAAAACTAGTCAGATCGCCAGTGAGACAGTGGAAACAATGGAAACACATTTTTGTACGTGTCTTATTATGGTTTATGGTGGAATGCAGAATACCACATTATACAATGGTTGGTGACCAGGAGTTGATTTGGCTCAAGTATGTTGAGGTTGGGAAATTGAAGTCCAGACACCTCCTCTGGCCTGGTGCTTAATTGCTGATTGTACGTTCTGGCTCTTCTTAGATAGAAGACACAGTAGAAAGGCGCTAGATTATATGCCTACCTTTAACTTTTATTGTAGCAATATCTAGAAAGCATTTAGTTTTCTTTATTTTGGATTAGAGGTAGAAACACACCCTGTGATAGTATAAAGTAATAAGTGAAGACAGTAGTTCATTGTGGGACAGAGAAGTGCACAATATTGAGAAAACCTGAGTATTTGGTATAAATTAAGAGGTAATTAGGCAGTAAACACCAGTTAGGCAGCAGATGAGAAGGCCTTCCAGGCAGGAAGAAGCATTCCAGGTTGTGGTAGAATTTTTCCTCTGGTCAGGATATTTCAGTATTCTAATTTGGTCTTAACTTTTATAACACATATATTATATAATGTAGCATATTATAAAATTTGCATTCTTCAATACAATTCTTTTTAGTATATTCATTGAATTATGCAACCATCATCATGTTCTATTGTAGAACATTTTCATCCCCATCCTAAATAAAATCCTGTAACTATGAGAAGTCTCATGTCAGTGCCTTCTGTCCCACCATACAGTACCTCACAGACACTAAGCAGGCTTCTCTCCATGGGATTGGCCTGTTCATGTGATTGGCCTACTCATGACACTTCATATAAATGGTTTCCAGAAATCTGTTGCCTCTCATGCTTGGTTCTTTTCACTTACAGAGTCACAGGCTCTTTGAAGACCTGATGTAGTCAGGGAATTTAAGCCTCTTCACTGCAAAATAGTGGTCCATTTTATGGATAAAGTATAACTTGTCTGTCTATTCATCAGTGGAGCAACATTTGGGGCCTTTCCACCTCATGATGTCATAAGCACTGCCATTTAATGTGAACGTATGTTTTGAATCTTGTGGATCTATCTCCAGACTGAAATTTCTGCACCACATAACTCCATAGTTTTTATTGTGAAGTGTTTTAAAGTGTTTTTCCATGTCATCTGTGCCATGTTAAAATGCCACCCAAAATATATGAGGAAGCCAATTTTTTTACATCCCTGTAATGCGGCTCTCATTGCACTCAATCTGATCAATGTAAAATGTTATTTCACTGTATGTATCATTTGAATTTACTTAATAATGAATGATAAAGCACTGGGTTTCCAATGCTTATTGGACATGTGCACATCTCCAATAAAAGAATGGCTGCCCCCATCTTCTGGTCATTACAAATTGCAATATTTGACCTTTTAATTTTTTTTTTTAACTAATGGGAGGAGCAGCCATTGCTGTTAACCACTCTCCAGCCCTGAATAACCATTTTTCACAATGAACACACCCACACCCCTCTTCAATTGTAATTCAATAAAGCAGTCTAAGCAAGGCTTTAAACGGCCTTAGTTTCCAAAGTAATAAAAAGCCTTACAAGTTTAGCATAAGATACAAGTTTAGTAAATGTTACTAAGAGTAGAGCAATATTTTTCAGAAAACCTTATTTGCTGGCCTGGAGACATTAATCCATGATTAAATATACTTAATACTCTCAAAAGTCAGGCAGGTCTTTTCTGGCCTCCATGAGCACCTGCATAGAGACATACACTATACAGATGCATATATATATAAACATATAAATATTTATCTATATATATTTACTTATTATGTTATATATTAAATCCCAACTTCAGTTTCCCTTCCCTCCTCTCTTGCCAGCCCCTCTCCCTCAGACCCATACCATTTATTTATTTTCAGAAAAAAAAGTAGGCCTCCCTCCCAGGGATATCAACCAAACACGGTATAACAAGTTACAATAAGATGATAAACCTCCTATCAAGGCTAGACGAGGCAACCCAGGAGGAGGAAATGGGTACCAAAAGTAGGCAAAAGATTCAGAGACAGCTCCTGATCCCTCCATTAGGAGTCTCACAAGAATATCAAGCTACAAAACCATAACATATATAGAGCTAGGTCAGAATCACACAGGTTCCCTGACTGTCATTTCTGTCTCTGTGAGCCTCTATAAGCCCTGCCTATTTGACTCTGTGGGATGTGTTCTTGTGATGTTCTTGAACCTCTGGCTTCCAAAACACTTCCTCCCCTCTTGAGTGGGATTCCAGAGCTCCACCTAATGTTTGGATATGGGCTTCTGCATCTGCTCCTACTCCTAACAGGTGATGTTACTGATGATATTTTTGTTTGTTTTGTTGTTGTTGTTGTTTTGTGGGTGGTAATCATGTTTGGTTCTATTTTAGGATTCTGGGCTTTCCAGTTTATGGATTCTGGTCCTCTATACCATGTCAAGTGTGGGATTCCTCTAATTGGTGTGAGTCTCAATTTGGTCACTCACAGAAATTCTGTGCCATCTTTACCCCAGTGCACCTTACAGGCAGGGCAAACTGTAGGTCTAAGGCTTTGTAGCTGGGTTGGTGTCCCAGTCCCTCCACTGGAAGCCTTGCCTGCTTACAGAAGATTGACAGCTCCATATCCCTCTTTAATAGGAGTCTTCACTAGAGTCACCTTCATGTACTCCACAGACTTTCCTTTGCACTAGGGTTCTATCTCATCCCCCAAATTCCCCTCAAATCTAGTTGTCTCTTTCCAGTACACTCTCCCTTCATCTCTCCCCCTTTATTCCTCATTCCTTCTTGTTCCCATCCCCAGCTGCTCTCAGTCCACCTGCACAATCTAATCTATTTTCCCTTCCCAGGGAAATCCATGCATCCTCCCTTGAGACTTCTTTACTTAGCCTTAGTCTGAATTGTAGCATGATTAATCTTTACTTTACAGCTAACATCCACTTATAAATGAGTATATACCATATTTCTCTTTCTGGGTCTGAGCTACCTCACTTGGGATGATCTTTTATAGTTACATTCACTTGCCTGAAATTTTCCTGATGTCATTCGTTTTAACAGCAGAGTAATACACTGTTGTGTAAATGTACCACATTTCCTTTATCTATCCTTCAGTTTAGGGACATCTAGGTTGTTTCAGATTCTCTCCATTCAAATGACTTCAGCTGTGTCAAGTTTTCATAAAACCATTCAACACAAGGGATATGTGTGGAAGTCAATCATTACCTGAGTGAAACTAGTGAAAGAAAACTACAAAGATTGGTTAAATATTGGTCCATAGGAAAATATTACTTTTACAGGGAACAGGGTTTCTATATGCAAATGTTTCTGAACAAAGATTTAGAAAGAAAAGTAGGATCAATTCAAGCATTGCAGCTGGTGGTAGAGCACAATATTGATTAGCTATGGAGAAAGTGAACAGCCTTGCTCTGCTGATGCTTTTACTGTAATTGCTCTTAGTCTCTCTCCACTTAGTTTGATGTTGGCATAAGCTTGCTCTAAATTGCCTTTATTATGTTTAGGTGTGTCTCCTGTATACCTAATCTCTAATGCTTTTGTTATGAAGGAGCGTTGGATTTTTTTCAATACTCAATGATATAAACATGTTTTTTCTTTGATTTTGTTATATGGCGGATTACATTGACAAATTTTCATATGTTGAACTATCCCTGCATCCCTGGGATGAAGTCTAATTGTTGGATAATTTTTTTGATGTGTTCCTGAATTTTGTTTGTGAGTATTTTATTGAGTGTTTTTACATCAATGTTCATGAGGGATATTGGTATATAATTCTCTTTCTTTTTTGAATCTTACTATGATATGAATATCAAAATGATTGTGGCCTCATAAAATAAATTTTGAAATTTTTCTTCTGTTTCTATTTTGTGGAATAATTTAAGGAATATTGGTATTAACTCTTCTTTCAAAGTCTGGTAGAATTCTGCACTAATGCCCATCTGGTCTTGGGCTATTTTTGGTTAAGAGACTTTTGATAACTGCTTTTACTTCCTTAGGGGCTATGGGTCTATTTAAATTGTTTATATGATCTTGACATAAGTTTGTTAAGTGGTATCTATTATACAATTGTTTGCTTCTCTTATATTTTTCCAATTTTTGTGGAGTACGAGGTTTTGAAGTTTGAATTTTTTGGATTTCCTCAGTGTCTGTCTCCCTCTTCATTTCTGTCTTTGTTAATTAGGTAATATATCTCTGTGTCTCTGTCTCTGTCTCTCTCTGTCTGTCTCTCTCTCTCTCTTTCTCTCTCTCTCTCTCTCTCTCTCTCTCTCTCTCTCTCTCTCTCTCTCTGTGAACTTAGATAATAGTGTTCCTATCTTGTTGATTTTCTCAAAGAGCAAACTCTGTTAATTTATTCTTCATTTGTTGTCTTTGTTTCTATTTTGTTGATTTCAACCCTCAATTTGATTATTTTATACTATTTGCTCCTCTTGGGCAAGCTTGCTTTATTTGTTCTAAAGCTTTCAGGTGTTCTAAGTTGCTAGCGTGAGAACTTTCCAATTCCTTTATGTAGGCACTTAGTGCTATAAAATTGATCTTAGCACTGCTTGCATTGTGTCCCATAAGTTTGGGTATGCTCTGCTTTCATTTTCATTGAACCCTAGGAAATCTTTATTTATGCATGACCCAGTAGTCATTCAACAGAAAGTTGTTCAGTTTCCATGAGTTTGTAGGCTTTCTGTTGTTTCTGTTGTTGAAATCTAGTTTAATCCTTTCTGTTCTGATAAGAAAGAGGGTTGGGTTTTGTTTGTTTTTTTCAATTTTATTGTATCTGCTGAGGCTTGCTTTGTGATTGAGTATGTGGTCAAATTTGAAGAATATTTCATGAGGTGATGAAAAAGGTATATACTTTTGTGTTTAGGTGAAATGTTCTGTAGACATCTGTTAAGCTTATATGGTTCATAACATCTGTTAGTTCCAGTGTTTCTATGTTTAGTTTTTGTCCAGATGACCTGTCCACTGGTGAGAGTGGGGTTTTGAAGTCTCGCACTATCAACATGTGAGGGTTGATCTGTTATTTAAGCTTTAGTAATGTTTCTTTTACAATAGTGAGTTTTATTGTGTTTGTGTATAGATGTTAAAAATTGAAACATCTTCTTGGTGGATTTTTCCTTTGATAATCATAAAGTATCCCTCCCCATCTCTTTTGATTAATTTTGCTTAGAAGTCTATTTTGTAGATATTAGAATAGCTACAACAGCTTGCTTCTTTGGTCGTGTGCTTGGAAAAAGATTTTTTTTTTGTATCCATCAATTAGCCTGTGCCTTTTTTCTGGGGAAGAGATGCCATTGATATTGAGAAATACTAATGACCTATGATTGTTAATTCCTGTTACTTTGATGGTGGTGGTGGTGGTAGTGTGTGTGTGTGTGTGTGTGTGTGTGTGTGTGTGTGTGTGTGTACTTCCCTTCTTTTGGTTTTGCTGATATGAAATTGCTTATTTCTTGTATTTTCATGTGTGTAGTAAGCATCCTTGGATTGGAGTTTTCCTTCTAGTACCTTCTGTAGGACTGGATTTGTGGATAGATATTGTTTGAATTTGACATTTTTATGGAATATCTTGTTTTCTCCATCTATGGAGAAACACATGTTGATGTCTGAGAGGTTATGTTGAGCTGCCTCTGCCCCTCACCAGCCACCATAAAGGTGGAGCCTACAGAAATCTGAGTGAGGAAGACCTGGTCCTGCCACTCACCTGGACAGCATGAGATAGCTGGCCCTGATAGCATGAGCGCAGAAGAATTGGCACTGCCCCCTCTATAGCTGCTACATCTGGGAAAGCTGGTCCTGACCCTCACAGGATACACCATAATGTGGGCACTGGAGAGCTGATCCTGATGGCATGAATGAGGGAGAGATGGCCTTGCCTCTTGCCCTGGATGGCAGAGGAGAGCTGGCCTGCATATGAGTAGAAGATATCCTCTGCAGGTGGAGGTGGAATAGGTTAGCACTTGTGGGCCAATGGACTGGGAAAGGATGACAGAGAGTTGAGTCTTTGGGATAAAAACCATGGGCTTGGGAGAGTTTCTCAGGCAGGCAGGCCTCTTACTTGTTCTTCTGACTGGAATGGCCTGTGCCTAAAAAGCATATATCCACCTGAGGCAGGAGCTGGGGCACAGAGCAAAAGTGGGATAAGAAGAGTTGGAAACCAACAGGGGAAGAGGGCAGGAGGAGCTCCTGCCTGTTCTTCTGAGTAGCATGCATGTACATGAGCATACCTCATAAATCTTAAACTTTATTAGTTTTCTTTTCATGTATTCCATCTAAAAGTATATTCCTTGAATATATTGTTTGAATTTTTCCCATGTGGTGGGTAATTTTTAAGACTTTATACAATGTTCAATTTACTAATGTTGTTGGAAAACGTCAAGAGGGAAGAGAAGTTTAGGACTCTGCTCTTCTATTTCAACCTAGTTCTGGTGTTTTTTAATCAAATAAATTTCATGGGTATATATTGATCCATGTATAAGTAAATCAAATAAAGAAACAGGAAGTTGATATGTATATCTTTGAGTTTATAACAATTGATCTAGACAGTATATCCATTGTCACAATGTTATTTTCATTGACTCATGGATGTGGATTTTCTGTATGTCTTTAATTCCTTTGCACACAGCTTTGCAATTCTAAGTAAAATACCTAATATTTCTTTCATTTAATGCATAGATGAGTAAATTATAATTTGAATTAATTACTAATGAGTTTTATTGGCTGTTTCCTTTTGCTCTCCTTTTCTGCCATTTGTTGACCGTTTAAATGTTTCCTCAAATCTCTTTATATATTAGCTAGAATTTCTATATTAATAAGTTGAGATAGTCTCATCTTTTCCTTTATGATTAGAAGTATTTTATATAAGGGTCTTGCTTATCTTACTCTAACTAGAATCAATGTGCTACTATTAAATATATATTTTAAGATTGCTTCATTCATTAACTGATCATGAAAGTTTTTCATAGGAATTATGTGAGAGTATTCCTCAACGACATTAACATTTTTACATAAAACAATGTTTACAAGATAGACATGAGAAATTTCTAGATACCTCCATAGAATGAATTATGTCTGTTTTTGTGTGCTCATGGACTACAGATAAATGTAGATACACTAGATATTTATTTGTATGTCTCATGTTAATGTCTTAAATGGTAAGAAGCATGAAGAGCTATTGGAAACAAAAGACAACAGAATAAAAAGATTTGAAATCCATATGACAATCAAGTGCAAAGTGATAAAAAAAAATCTTTTTCTCACTTTCAACACAGAATGTCTAGGAAGAAATGGCTGAAGGCAATCAGTCCACAGTGACTGAGTTCATCCTCGCTGGGCTCACAGACAAACCAGAACTGCAGCTGCCCCTCTTCCTTCTCTTCCTTAGCATCTACCTGTTTACAGTGCTGGGCAACCTGGGCATGATCATCCTGATCCTGCTCAGCTCCCATCTGCACACCCCCATGTACTTCTTCCTCAGAAGCCTGTCCTTCATTGACCTCTGTTATTCCACTGTCATTATCCCCAAAATGCTGGTGAATTTTGTGACAGAGAAAAACATCATTTCCTACCCTGAATGCATGACTCAGCTCTACTTCTACATAGTTTTTGTTATATGTGAGTGCTTTCTGTTGTCTGCAATGGCATATGACCGTTATGTTGCCATCTGTAACCCCTTGATGTATAATGTCACCATGTCTTACCAAGTCTGTTTCTGGATGGTAGGTGGGGTGTATGCAATAGGCTTTATTGAAGCCACGGTTAACACTGCCTGCATGCTACACGTGATTTTCTGTAAGGCTAATGTAGTAAACCACATCTTCTGTGATCTTTATCCATTGCTGCAACTTGCCTGCTCCAATATGTTTGTCACTGAGGTAGTAGTTCGGTGCCTCAGTACTTTAAATTTTTGTGTTCCAACTCTGACCATCGTGAGCTCTTATAGTTTGATCATTGCCAAAATCATCCGCATTAAATCCACTGGGAGCAGATTCAAAGCCTTCAGCACCTGCAGCTCCCACTTCTCTGCTGTTGCTGTCTTCTTTGGTTCTCTGGCATTCATGTACTTTCAGCCACCATCTGCCAGCTCCAAAGATCAAGGAAAAGTGTCCTCTGTGTTTTATACTACTGTTGCACCCATGCTGAACCCCCTAATCTACAGCCTGAGGAATAAGGATGTCAAACTTGCTATAAATAAGTTGCTACAAAAGAAGAGACCTCATATGTAAAAAAAAAAAAAATAATTTCTGTTAGAAAAGAGTTCTTTTATCTACAATTTTGATTTAAAAATAATCTGAGATAGCAATGCATGTAAAATCTTGAAATTGGGCTTTCTTCCCGGTTATTAAAAAATATCAAGAATTGGATCCAACATTTTCAGATGGAGGAAGCAATTTTGGAGTAAACAAGAGTATATCAACTTGAAGCTAACTACAACACATCTAAGTATTTTTCAAAAGAATTCCAAAGTCTTCCTGTAGTTCATTGTGTTTTAATGTGTGTTGAATATGGCTCTTTTCTGAAAATATTTACTTTTCTTCTTTAAGAGAATAAACACATGTGTTAGAAAGTCTTCTGTTGTCTGGTGTGTGTGTGTGTGTGTGTGTGTGTGTGACTTTTCTAAATTGAGTGTTCTATCAATTATATCTGAAAGAAGTATCTCTAAAATAAAGAGACTTTGAAAAAAATTAATAGATCCAATTTATCATTTCTAAACCTTCATAAGAAGATAGAACTGTGTTGGGGAATATAAAACATATTAGAAATAATATTGTTTTGCCTTCAGGAAGCAACACTGAAAACATTGAATAAGACTATTCATGTCTGCACATGTTCATACACTGTTGCCATAGTGATTGAAGCAGATTGGGACCATTGCTACTGTCTTTGTTTTTCTGAAAGTTCTACACTATTTTCCTCTATTTAAAATAACATCTGCACTTTCCTAAGACCACATCTTAGAATCTCAGTTTCAGAAGTGATAAATAAGTTCAATATTGTGCTCTTTTTCATATTGAAAAATTAAAACTGAAAACTTAGTGTCTATCTAATTACATGTATTATTCATATCCTCAAACTAACTATCCTCTTTGGGTTCTTTACTTGCATGGAAGCGACTTATACCCAATAAATTTTATTTTCTCATGCTCACCCAATTACGTTCTGTGTCAAATAGTATAAACATCGAAAAGTCTCAGTATCTTTTGGTGGCATCCACATTCCATGTCTTCTCCTGAAGACTTCAACAGCAGCAAGGTGGCTTTTCTGGCCTATCCCTAGGACAGATTCTCCTAAAATAAAGCACTACTATGCTGCTTGGAAACTTGTACATCTCATGATTTCTGGGAGCTTCAAAGCCTTTAAATGAGGTACATTAAGGGAACAAGCATGGAGATTTCCAAATAGGACATGGTACCCATACTCACTGTATTAATCTGTGTCCAGAATAGAATCACTGAAGCTTTTACTCCTCTTCCCAGTGTTAACTTTTATGTATGTATGTATGTATGTATGTATGTATGTACGATTTGTTTTTCTATCTCTTTATTTTAAACCTGTTTACCTTGCATCTATTATTTCAGCTAAATCCTACAATATGCAAAGAATATTGATAGTTTTTCCTTCAGTTTTCCTTCAAGTATTTGACAAGACACCCTTTTGCCATGTCTATTCTACCTCACCTTGTAACACAAAACTAGAAACAAGAAGAGAACATTCTATTTAAAAACAAAACAAGGAAAATCAACAAGATAGAAAAACCCTTAGCCAAACTAACTAAAAGCAGAAAGTATCCAAATTAATGAAATCAGGAATGAAAAGGGGACATAACAACAGACACTGAGGAAATCCAAAGAATCGTTGGGTCTTACTTCAAAAGTCTATACTCCAAAAAAATTAGAAAATCTAAAGGAAATAGATGATTTTCTAGGTAGAAACCAGTTACTAAAGTCAAATCAAGATCAGGTAAATAAACAGTCCTATAACCCCTAAGAAAATAAAAGTAGTCATTAAAATTCTCCCAAACAAACGAAAAAAGCCTCTAGGCCAGAATGTGTTACTGCAGCATTTTATCAGACTTTCAAAGAAGAGATAATACCAATACTCCCCAAATGATTCCACAAAAGAGAAACAAAAGGAACATTGCCAAACTCAGGCTCATTCTTTGAGACCACAGTCACCCAGATACCTAAATGATGACGATAAAGAATGAGAATTTCAGGATCCTAATTTAACCATTCTCTGAGAGGCCCCACCCAGCAGCTGATCAAATCAGATGCTGAGACTCACATGATACTACCAGTACTATGTGATTATTTGATTTTGGAAAACACACTCAAAGTCATGATCAGATACATGGGTTCAGATATATGGAGGAAGCAGTTCTGGATGCTCCTGTGTTCATCCACCGAGAGTTAACTGTAGCACCTCAAAGTAGTTTTAAATCCCTTCAAAGCCTTCTTTGTTTATCTGTAGCCTAACTATTTTCATGTGATATTTATTCCTCTTACTTAAGGGAATGGTTTTTGTTAGTATGATTTGATAGTTTCAATATTTTGTGTAATTAGCCTTCAAAATTAAGTCTGTTAACAACTATTTCTGAATGTGATCTCTAAAATAAATTATTTTTAGTAAAAATATTTTTATATTAAATAAATTCCCTGATTCTTACTAGTACATAAGCCTACCATGGTAATGGAAACATGAGAAAAATTTTGGCTCCTCCCTACAAGGAACTGATATTGTGTGAGACAATGCTCAGCGTGGTACGAATTTCCCACAATCCCACACACTGTACACTCTTCTTCCATCCAATATTGGAGTTTGTTCTGCTAAGTATCTTGTATCACTCTCCCTTGTTTCAAAGAATGAATTAATTATCAGAAAACAAAATTTTAGAATCTCATATTCAGAAATTGCCTTCTTAGCACAATTTGAGATAGTGTCTCCCTGTGTTGCCCTAGCTGGCCTATAACATAGTATACAGACCAGAATGTCCTGGAACTCATAGTCATCACCTCCCTCTACATCCAAAGTGCTGGGAATAAAGATGTAAAGCAGCACGTGTATCCTTTTTGTTTTATTTTGTTCTGTTTAGGCTCTTGGTTTTTTTTTTTTTTTTTCTGTATTATTTAACAAATGCATATGTGTAGTTTATTCATTCATATTGAAACATTAAATCGGCAATAATTGTTTCACTGAAGGGAAGTAACACACATCCTCTAAAATGGACTAGCCATTCTGGGGAAAAGTACATTCAAAGAAGAGCCCACCAATAAAAATTTTCCTTTTCTAACACTCAAGAATGCAGGAAGTCTTATGATTAGAGAATAGAATGACCTGGAAGGGTCTGGAGCTCCACAAGGAGACCAATGGTGCCAACAAATCCAGGAAGAGGATGGGGGTGCTGCTGAGACTGATGTACCAACCAAGGACCATGCATGGTGAGGACCTAGTCTTTCTGCTCAGATGTTGTAGATAGGCAGCACAGTCTGCTTGTGGGTCCCATACATAATATGAGGAATAAGGACTACTTCTGACATGGACTCAGGACCCCACACATTGATCACTTTCCCCTAGTGTGGCGGTCCTGCCAGGCAACAGAGAAAGAGGATACAGACAGTCTAGATAAGACTTGATAGGCTGAGGTCACATGTTAGGGGAAGAGGGCTCCCTTTTCTGAGGACTAGGGGAGGGAGAGTGGGACTAGAAGGCAATGAGAGAAGGGGTTACAATTAGGTTGTAAAGTAAACAAATTAAAATTTAAAAATTAGGTTTATAGGACCCTCTGGATTCTTCTGTTTCCCCATTCTCCCATGCTTCTCTCACCTAGAGTCCCAATAGGGTGTCCTCCCCTCTGACCCACTTTCCTGGTAAATGAAGACTTTCATAGGACATGCCCCTTGGGCTAGTGTCCCGATATAAGTGAGTATATACCATTTGCCTCTTTCTGCTTCTGGGTTAACTCACTCATGATCATTTCTAGTTCAATCCATTTGTCCACAAATTTCAAGAATTCCTTGTTTTTAATAGCTGAGTAGTATTCCATCATGTAAATGTACTACAGTTTATCCATTCTTCTCCTGAGGACACTTAGGCTGTTTCCATGTTCTGGCTATTATGAATAAGGCTGCTATGAACATGGTTGAGCAAATGTTCTTGTTGTGTGCTGGAGCATCTTCTGGGTATATTCCAAGGAGTGGAATAGCTGGGTCTTGAGGAAGCCCTATTCCCATTTTTCTGAGATAGCACCAGATAGATTTCCAAAGTGGCTGTACTAGTTTGTATTCCCACCAGCAATGAAGGAGTTTTTCTCTCTCTCCACATCCTCGCCAGCATGTGGTGTCGCTTGAATTTTCAAACCCCTAGCCAGATCTAGCCAATGGAAAGGACATTCTTCACAGTTGAGAGGAGAGTGGGGACTGACTTTCACACGAACTCTGGTGCCCCATATTTGGCCACGACCCCTGGATGGGGAGACCTGGTGGCACTCAGAGGAAGTATAGCAGGCTACCAAGAAGAGACTTGATACCCTATGAGCATATAAAGGGGGAAGAAGTCCCCCTCAGTCACAGTCATAGGGGAAGGGATTAAGGGGAAAATGGGAGGGAGGGAGGAATGGGAGGATACAGGGATGGATAACCATTGAGATGTAATATGAATAAATTAATAAAATATATTTTAAAATAAAAATAAAATAACAAAATTAAAGAAAATGAAGAAATGAAGCTCATATTAAAGGACATGAAGACATGAGGAAGAAGACCTTAGTTTTCCCGGATTATCATCATCTCCAGCTAAGAGCCCCACCATCTCTTTCACATCTTCCTTTTGCACAACCCACATGCCTCCTTCTCCTTGAGGCAGCAGAACCTACATGACTTTCCTCATTTCTCCATGAAGAGTTCCTCAGACTCAACCATAATTAAATATTTGTTTCCAGCTTGCTTCAAAATATGATGGGAACATGCCATGTCACCTTTGCTTCACTGTATGCTGTCAAAAATTGCAATGAGAGAGAAAAGTCCATTCCTCTATTTGAAATCATAAACACATATTTGCTATCAAATATTATTACAGACTAATAGATATCAAAAACATTGATAATTTAAAAAACCTAAACATTCTATAATGAAACATTGTGATATGCTTAGACAATAAACTCATGCAGAGTTTGACTTTTATTTCTCTGATACAAAATTTCCATCCATGTGGGGGACAATAGGGTAGCAAAAGGGGTCACCATCACAGCATTCCAGAAGGCAGATAGTGATACAAAATGTGAACTAGGATAATGTGCTCCCCATAGGACCTATATCCTACAGCTGCACCCCACCTTCCAAATTTTCCAGAACCCTGCAAAATAAGTGGTGGCTAGGGACAAGTTTTCAGGACATCATGTATAGGAGACATTTCAGATTAAATTGTAATATATAATAAAAATTATGCCTGTATAAATTTTTCCTCTTACATATATTAGGAAGAAATATGTATGACACCCAGCAAGATTATCTAATACAGGAAGCTCTACAATAAAACAGTGGATATTCTATGGACAGCAAACTGCTCTCAATCTCACCCTCTCAGCTACAGGGAAGCTTAAGGTCTAAAAATAGAAGTGATTTTCCCGTACTGTTCAGCCACAAAAATCTTGAGATCAATAGGTAGAAATCTGTAAGTATTTCAATTCACAAAACACTAGAGCCTGGATTCTTTTGGTAGACAGACTATAGAAATATATGTTTTCATAGTTATTTTTCACACAAAGTCATGATCTGTGGCCATGCGTCCTTTAAGCTCATTTGGTATCCCTAGTGGTCCTTCCATGAACAACCCTCACTATCCATCCTTCTCACTGGGCAGATTAGAGGCATGTGTACCTTTGACTCATCATAAAGTTCCTTAATTTGAGATCATTTTCAATCAAACGTTGACATTTCAGAGGAGACATGATATGTCTCAGTGGATAAGAGAGAGTGATGCACAAACATATAGATCAAAATTTATTGACCAAGTAAAAAAGGTTAGTGTGGCAGTGTACCCCAACCCTGGAGCTGGGAGAGAGAGAGACAGGAGGCCTGTCAGTCTAACCAAAACTTTATAAAATTTCAAGCTCCAGATTCAGCAAGAGACCTTGACATTTGGAAATATGAAGTACAGTAATAAAAGTCACTGACTCTCAGCCCTATGTAGACCATAGTAAAAAGCCCTCCAGGTGTTTAGGTATCACATCAGAATAGAAAGCCATAAGAGCAAAAAATTCAGATGTGATGAATGACAAGAAAACATCCTCTGAAGGACATTTGTATGTATGCCATCATAGAGACTGTGACAGCATGTCTAAGACCTGCACAAGATCAAGTCATACAAAATCCTAACAGTGGCGAAGGGTGCATAAAATCCCACCTGTATCGAGGGGCTACTGAGGAGGGTCTGGGAGAGGCACAGCTTTCTTTAAAGTCAGCCATACTCCTTTGGATGGTCCACACAGAAGGGTGAGTAGACGAGTAATACAAATTGCACTCCATGGGTTTTAAAATAAATGAATGAGGCCCCAAAGTTCAGTGGGTTTGGAATGAGGAGGTGTGTTTGAGAAGAGGTGATAGAGGGGAATTAACATAATAAAAATGCAATGTATAAAATCGTCAAAGCTCATTCTTCACATGGGGGAGAGCGGGGACTGCCTCTGGTAAGAACTCTGGTGCCTGTGATTTGGTCACTGCCCCTTAGGGGAGAGGCCCTGTGGGAACACATAGGAAGGGGATGCAAGTTATCCAGATGAGGCCTGATAGGCTGAGGTCAGACAGTGGGGGAGCAGGATCCTACCTGTCAAAGGTCTAGGGAGGGGAATAGAGCAGAAAAGGAATGGAGGGTGGGGACAGGAGGATGGGAGCAAAGGGATTACAGTAAGGGTGTAATGTAAATAATTATAGTGATAATTTTAAAAACTAAAAATAAATATATAAAGAGATCATCAAAGAATTAACAAAATATCTTTAAAACCCAAAACAGCCAATATTGATATTAATGTTTGTTTATTTATACTCTGCTTTACTTCTATTTTCTTAATGTTTTTCTCACCATCAGTTTTGCTCCTGACAAATCCATCCTAATGGTGTAATTGCAGTTAGTTTCCATGGCACTTGGGCTCCCGTCTACTGTTCCAATTGTTCTTGTTTGTGATAAGTTTAATAGGGTTGAGACTACCAGCCAGCTATTGTTCAGAGTGGCGATCATATTAGACTGAGCTAATGCGTTTTATGTTATTATGTTTTGTCACTGGCAAACTACAAAAGCAAGTGTGGGTCTCCTCACACCATATCAAGACCAACTGTGAGGGGATGAGTGATGGTGCTCTGTTTATTTTAGAGCAGATTGTTTACATAAATCATTAGGAATTCTTCTGTATTGATGATTTGCCTCTTTGCCTCTTATCCCTTACTCGTTTATTTCTTAGCTTTGCATGTCTCTATGGATGCACAGATAGTAGTTTTTATTCAGATTAATTTTCTACTACCAGTACATTTATATTGGTCTTGAAGTTATTCAAGTTTGGACATTAGAAACCTTTTTTTTTTTTTTTTTTTTTCCTACTCTACTTAGGTCTGTTTGACACCTCACATTAGATTATTCTCGAATTTTTGTTTGTTTGTTTGTTTGTTTGTTTGTTTTTGCTTCCTGGCAAGAAAATATGTTCACATCTTGGATACTTTTGGCCTAATATCAATATTATTAATTTATTCAAGAAGCTTTGTTTAAGTGAGGAAGAACAGCAAGGTCAGCACACCCATGCGAGCTGTGTGTGCTCACTGCTATTTTGGTGTAGTTGCTTCAAACTTCTGTGCAGACTCAATCAGGACTCCTTTGTGTTCATGCATAATGTTCCATAACATCAGTTAGTGCCACAGGCACTTTAGAAACCCCCATAGGTTGGCTGTGGCCTTCCACTTCAGGAAACGTGGCTGCCATCACCCACTGCCTATGCATTTTCCTGGCTCATTCCTAATTTTGGTTATGGTATAGTAGTTACAAATTTTCAACATGTATCTTTATGAAAACAGCCCTTTCAACAGCTCTATAAACTAAAGTGGTTCCTATTACAGCTTGTTTTATCTTTAGTTCTATAGTTAGTACTCATTCCCAAACTTAACTTACATCAGCATGATCTTCTTGAGCCCTTTCCCTGAGGGTATAGTTTTAAAATGTCACAAAACAATAAGAAAATAAGTAAGTAACAACTTTTAAAATTTTTTTTCCTTAAGATTTTATTTTCTTCCATTTATGTATATGAGTATATGTGTACTAATGTACAGGTGCCCACGGAAGCCAGAAGAGGACATCCGAATTTTCTGGAGCTAAAGTGACACACATTTGTGAGAACGTGGGTCCTGTGAAGTGACCTCAATGCCTCTGCAAGAACAGTTATGTGGTCTTAACTGTTGAGTCATTGCTCCAGCCCCCGGTTAGAGACATGTAATAGCAGTCACAAATCCTTATCTATTTCTCCGCCCCTTAAAATAACTGAAAAAACTAAACTCCAAAATTTCAGAAACGATTTTCAAACTGGAATTTGTTGTTAAAAAAAAAAAAAACCTGTCTACAATTCTATCTCCAGACGTTATATTCTAGCTTAAAAAAAAAAAAGAATTTTACTTATGGGAATTATTGAGTGTTATAAAAAGGATAATAAAGGAAACTTTAATTGTCCTTGTCTCACAGCAACTCATCCCCTGTGGAAAGAAACCTTGGGAGAATTTCCTTTTACATATAATTTTACTGAAAATGTGGTCTGAAATGCTACATGACAATAACAGCATTCAGGTATGTGCCTGGGGAAGCTAGGAGGACATTCAGGACAGTGGATATGGATGTGCACAAGAACTATTCAGAACGAGAGGTTTGCCTGCCTATTCCTTAAATATATAGGAAGGCCTGTGGTTTTACTTTGGATTATAGGTTTCAAAATATAAAAGGGTTTCACTAAGAGTACTGAGCCTACAGTTCACGTCTCACAGTGAGATGAGTCCCCAAGAAAAGAAAAAGGGAGCCTGTGAGTTTCATCTCTCCTCACACCATCCCAGCATAAAATTTCACAGGACTCACACGGACTCTAGATCACAGCTGTTGCCAGAATTTCTTCACACTGGCTGACAGTGATCATTCATATTTCCAATGACACATCAAAAGACAGGAATGACCTGACCATTTTCCTATTTCTACCTATACTTATTCCATTCTTATGCCTGATGAGTTTTGATGTTATCAAAAATATGTTCAAAGTAACACGCAGTAAATGTAAAACCGATTTTTTTAAATGTAAAACTGATTTGCTATTGGTTGTGCAGATACTAGGTACAAATTATTTTTATATGAACAGTAAGTTTTAGTGAATAATTTCAATTTACAAACCATTGTTTTTAAATGTGCACACAAATAAATATGGTTCATCTGGTGCTGTTTAATTTGTGTGCCTATCATTTTTGTTGTGTTGGATCCCTTGTTTCTTGGCATAAACTTTTCGAAATGATTAATTTACTTTCTTATGATCCAAACTTTTAACATTAAAACTTGTTATAGTAATACTTGCTATCACTGAAAACTGTGCAGATTTGGGTAATGTCTGTTAATCCCTTAGACTACATTTTCACTTTTTAAAGCTTCCATTGACCCCATTCTGCTCCAGGACTACAGCAGCCATGCTCCTGTGGACCTGCCATCATGGTGTTCTGTTTCTCTGCTTCCTTGTCCCCTTCTGTATTAGAGCATCCCGAGGAGTAGAGACCCTATCACCTGTGTATTTCTATCCTGAATCCTCAGGACACCATTTCTGCTATTCACTGTTAAATTGTTTTACTATCAGTTCATAGTCACATCTAAGTAATATCTTCTTGGAACATTAATTTGGTGTTTATTTTCTTAGTCTATAAATTTCATAATAATTGAGTCAATGATATTAGATAAAATGTTGAAAAAATATTTTCAAGATGATGAAATATAAATTCCTACAGGATAGTAAGTCAAATTTTCTAACCTTAAGTTTAGATGTTTCCTTCGTTCATATAACTGAGAGATACTGTTCTATTTTCAGGGACAACATAGCTGTGCAATATGCACAAGATGACTAAGGAAATTTAGCAGATAATTAAGATGATGAAAAACTATTTAACTAATTAAACCTTTGACTGTATTAGCATAGCAAGACCATACTGAAACAAACACTCTGGATATGTCTCGGCAATTGTACATTTGTTATGAGTCATCATTTTAGTCTCTGAAAAATAACCCAATGCTTATTTTCCAAAGGAAATCTTACTTGAAATTACATGGAAACTCAGAGGATGTGCCAAGTGATATAATGCAGTGAAAGAAAGAAGAAATGTTAAGCTACTTTTTATATATGGGGTAAGTATAAAAGCCAAATCCAAAGAAAAGAGCATATAAGTGATTCCTAGAGTATGAGACGTGGGCAACACAGGGAGGGCTTTTGCAATTATTGCTAATTCTAACTAATTTTACATGAATAAAGTATGACCCTCTGTATAGTATACTGCTTGTGGTTTATAGTAAATCACTACACTTGCAGCTTATAGTAGTTCCCTCTTAATAAGAGTTCTGGAGCAAGGGTGCATTAGTGCACACCTGTAATCCCAGCACTGGGGAGGCAGAGGCAGGTGGGTCGCTCTGAGTTAAGCCCAGTCTGGTCTACAAAGTGAGTCCAGGACAGCCATGGCAACACAGAGAAATGCTGTCTCAAGCCTCCCCGCCCAGTTTCTGAACACATTTAAAGAAAGATAGACAAATATTACCTAAAATCTTTTATTAGAGGATGCACAAAATAATTACCTAGACTGTGGCAATAATATCATGAGATTTGGATATACAAGAGCTGATAAACTTATGCATATCAAATGGTCATTGTTCATTGTATGTCATTTCCACTCAACGGCACTATTAAGATACATCCAAATAAAACATCATTTCATTAATCTATCTAGATATCTTGCTGATGACCTATTCATCAGACAAGGAGAGACTAATCAACTGACTCAGAGGAGGTTGCTTGAAATTATCTGCTAAGTTCAAAGGCGTGCAACTAGACAGATGGCACTAGCAGAGCCAAATACAAAGCTGCAGGACTCTGAGATCTTTGTGTGAAACAGACTCAGGATAGCTTACTTAACTGTCATGGGTAAGGACCCCAGACTGCTCTCAAAGTCACAAAGATAATGCAGATCCTGTGATGAGGACTAGTGTTCCCTTCCAGGGAGAGCTTGTGAGAGGCAAAGATGACAGAAAAACCAGTCGTATTGCCAGTGAAACCATTAGAATTGTATAATGATATATGCTGATTTAGCACAGTACCACATTCTAACATAGACCATATGTAATGACCAGAAGTTCATTTGTCTCTAGTCCCTGAATGCTTGGAAGTTCTACACCAGAGGGTGAAGAGTGCTGTGGTAGACAAGTAAAGGCAAAGGGTACACATGCTAGAGCACTGGAGTGTACACATGAGACCAAGCTCAGTCTTATATTAGGCATCTACACATGTGATAACTGACTTCCTCTCATCTTATTAAAGTGGTCTCCTTTAAAGGTTCTATTTCTCCACACTATGAATTTGGAAACTAAATTCCTAGCACAACCTTGGGGGACACATTCAATCCATATACCTATGTATGTATATGGGCGATCTCTAATAGACATAAAAGTGCATGATGTAAATTTAACGAAGGTTTTGAGAGTAATGACTGGAACATATCAGTTAGAACATTAGCCTTCCTAATGAATCAATAACAGCTACTTCTAGATATTCCTCAAGCTAGAATTGGAGGTAGTAATCCTGGGCAGAAGATGGCCAGCTGGTAAGTTAGAAGAGGGTACATATAAGGCAAATTATTGAGGACACCATTTGATATTTTGATATATTATCTGTGTTGCTGATCCCACCCAAGAGTTCATTGTTTCTTGTTTTCTTTTGTTCTTTTTGCTCCTCTCATAAAAAATATAGAAGAAACATTTTAAGTTATGTGTCCTGTGTCTTCAACTCATTGTCAGTTAATTCATTGGCAGTTAATAGTTACAAAGGTATGGATTTGAGAATATTGTATAGTGGGTAAACACACTTGCTACATAAGCATAGAGTCATTTTATTGTAGCTTCACAATTGGTGTGAAATGCTATTCCTTTGTGGTTTTGATTTGAAGGTTCTTAATAGCCAGGGATAACAATAGATTTTTTTTCCGGGTGATTGTTAGGCACGTGTGCATCCCCAATAGAGGAATAACTATTCACAGCTCCTGACCATTATAAGTAATATCATTTGTCCTTTTAATGGTTACACTGTGTGAGTTCTTTATGTATATTACCTGTAATTTATTCCTCAGATATATTCCTTGAACCATTTTTCCATTCTGTATGTCATATTTTCACATTATATATTGTGTCTTTTAAAGCATATTTTCAATTATTTAAAACATTTATTTATTATGTATACAATATTCTGCCTGCAAGCCAGGAGAGGGCACCAGATCTCATTACAGATGGTTGTGAGCCACCACATGATTGCAGGGAATTGAACTCATGATCTCTAGAAGAGAAGTCAGTGCTCATAACCTCTGAGCCATCTCTCCAATGCCCATACTTAAATTTTAGTAGTACTCAGTTTGATAATTTTGTATTATTATCTTTGCTTTAGGCATCTTACAAGAAGACTATCATCAATTCCAAACTTGCAAGGATTTAGTCTATGGGTTTATCATCATCATCATCACCATCATCATCATCACCATCATCATCATCACCATTCTTATAGCTTTGGCTCTTATGTTTATTTTCAGTAACCATTTTAAATTAATTTTATTGATTAAGAGGAGTTATCTAATTATTTCAGTATCATATGTTAAAAATTACTATCCCTACTGAAATGTCATAAAACTTTTATATGGAATTAATTCTTTAAAGATGCCCATACTTAGAATGTCAATTTTGTTTCGTTTATTTGCGCATATATGCTTCTGTCAATATAGCATCACCTTGATATTGTAACACTTAAGCAGTTTCCAAGTTGGAAAAAGTACGAACTCCAACTTTACTCCTGTCTTTCAAATTTTCTCTGATTTTTTGGGGAGGCCACACACATTCTCTAGGCATTCTATGGTCTTCCTATGAGTATCTGCATAAATAGAGTAGTGATTTCACAGATTTGCGCTGAGTTTACATGACATTTTATAAAACTATTTCTCATTTTCATGAGGCTGAATCTTTGAATCCATTTGCATATCTATAATTCCTTTCCATTACTTCTGGTTATAAGTACAATGTCTTACATTTCTCTCATTCATGAGAATTTTACAAGTTCATATATTTAAAATAAGTTTTTTAATTTTTTTATTAATTTATTCTTGTTACATCTCAATGGTTATCCCATCCCTTGTGTCCTCCCATTCTTCCCTCCCTCCCATTTTCCCCTTATTCCCCTCCCCTATGACTGTTCCTGAGGGATATTACCTCCCCCTGTATATGGTCATAGGGTATCAAGTCTCTTCTTGGTAACCTGCTGTCCTTCCTCTGAGTGCCATCAGGTCTCCCCCTCCAGGGGACATGGTCAAACGTGAGGCACCAGAGTACCTGAGAAAGTCATATCCCACTCTCCACTCAACTGTGGAGAATGTTCTGACCATTGGCTAGATCTTAAAATAAGTTTTACAATTCTTAAGTTTTCTTACTGATTTTGTTTTCTCGCTGACTTTATACACTACTTCTATAGATATACAATTGGGTTTGTATGTCATTTAGAATTTTCTGTATACAACAGCATTGCTTATCTGAAGACCTAACTTCACTTTGGCTTTATACATAAAAAATTCTTTTTATTTTCTCAATTAATTGCTAAAAATAAGACTTCTGATTCAATACTGAATTTTAAAAAGTGCAAGGAAGTTTTCTTTCACCTGTAAATTAATTTTCAATGAGAGTCTTTCAGTAGTATTGGTTAAGGTCTATTGTGAATGACATATATTTTTAATATGAAATATTCATATATAGAGTAGATGAGAGTATTATAATTATGGTATATAAAGTCCCAAGGAAACAAAATCAAAGTAATCATACCTATTGTTCAAGAGCTTGAGCCCAAAAACAAACATACTCCTCTGGAATAGAATTCAGATGGATGTAGATGGCTTAGATCTACCTGTCATTTGCATGTTCCGTATTTTAGCAGATTATTAATTTTTGTCATTTAACATACACAAGTTATTGTCATAGAGCTGGTCATATCTGTTCACAAAGATTTAAATTCTACATTACACTTCAATGTATGGAAGGACAATAAATATCTAACTCCTATTTTTTCACTTCTTAAATAGAACTCCCAGGAAGAAATGGCTGAAGGCAATCAGTCCACAGTGACTGAGTTCATTCTCGCTGGGCTCACAGACAAACCAGAACTGCAGCTGCCCCTCTTCCTTCTCTTCCTTGGCATCTACCTGCTTACAGTGCTGGGCAATCTGGGCATGATCATCCTGATCCTGCTCAGCTCCCATCTGCACACCCCCATGTACTTCTTCCTCAGCAGTCTGTCCTTCATTGACTTCTGTTATTCCACAATAATCACCCCCAAAATGCTTGTGAACTTTGTAGCAAAGAGGAACACCATCTCCTATCAGGAATGTATGACTCAGCTCTATTTCTTCATTTCTTTTGTTATATCTGAGTGTCACATGTTGGCTGCAATGGCATATGACCGCTATGTTGCCATTTGTAATCCCTTGCTCTACAGTGTCACCATGTCCTACCAAGTCTGTTCCTGGATGGTAGGTGGGGTATATGGCATGGGCCTGATCGGTGCAGCGGTTCACACCCTCTGCATGTTAAGAGTGGTTTTCTGTAAGGCTAATGTAATAAACCACTACTTCTGTGATCTTTTACCATTGATGGAGCTTGCCTGCTCCAGTACGTATGTCAATGAGGTAGTACTCCTGTGTCTCAGTGCTTTCAATATCTTTATTCCAACCCTGACCATCCTGGGTTCTTACATCTTCATCATAGCTAGCATCCTCCAGATCAAATCCACTGAGGGGAGATTCAAAGCCTTCAGTACTTGTAGCTCCCATTTCTCTGCAGTGGCTGTCTTCTTTGGTTCCCTGGCATTCATGTACCTACAGCCCTTCTCAGTCAGCTCCAAAGACAAAGGCAAAGTGTCCTCTGTGTTTTATACTACAGTTGTGCCCATGCTAAACCCCATGATCTACAGCCTAAGGAACAGAGATGTCAAAATTGCTCTAAATAAGTTACTTCAAAAAAAGAAGGTCCCCATGTAAAAACATATTCACCACAGCAAAAATATACCATGGATTATATAAGAGATTTGTTTAGGAAAAAGTACAGAAACAAGAACATTGTGTCCAGCCATGAAATTATTGTTAATATGATATTATTTTGGTGGGAAAAAGAAGATTGTCAGGGAGGGATAGATTTACATCTTCTTACACAAGAAAAAAAAATCCTTGAGTGTCTGAGAGTTCACCCATAGAGAGTAACCTGTAGAGCTTATAAACGTTTTTAAATCCATCGATGCACATTGTGGTTAATTTTGCTTTATATGTAGAACATGGCTTTTTAGGCTAATATTACTTCTCCTATTTGGTGAATAAATACACTTGATCATGTTGTTTTATAGTCTCCATATTTTGACTGTCTGACATTGTTCTTTTTATTATTTTTTAATTAATGTATTTATTTTGCATGCCATTCACAGGCTCCCCTTCTTCCTGTCCTCCCAGTCTTCCCTCCAACCCACCCCCATCCTTCCACCTCCTGCCATCCTCCTGTCCTCCACCTCACCTCAGAAAAAGCTCCAAAAAAGGGAGACTTCCCATGGATATTAACCTGCCCAACACAACATATCAAGTTGCAGTAAACTTCTCACATACTCTCCCACCATGACTAAGTAAGGCAACCACCTAGGGAAAAGAGACCTAAAGATAGGCAACAAGTCAGATACAACTCTTGCTCCAGCTGTTTGGAGTCCCACATGAAGATCAAGCTGTTACGTATGTGCCAAGGGCCTAGGTCCATCCCATACATGCTCTCTGTTTGGTGGTTCAGTTTTCATGAACCACAATGGGTCCAGAATAGATGATTCTGTAAGTTCTCTTGCAGTGTCCTTAAGCTCTCTGAGTCCTTCAATCTATCTCCCCCTATTCCAGAGAATTCCCCAAGCTCTGTCCAATTCTTGGCTGTGGGTTTCCACATCGGTTTCCATTAGTTGCTGGGTGAAGCCTTGCAGAGGCAGCCATGCCTGGCACCTTTATGGAAGTACAGCAGAATATCATTAATAGTTTCAGGGGTGGGTTATCTCTCTGACATGGGTCTCAGGTTGTGCCAGTCATTGGTTGGCCATTCTTTCACTCTCTGCTCCATCTTTACCTTTGTCTATCTTGTTGGTAGGAGAAATAGAGTGTCTAAGGTTTTGTGGCTGATCTGGTGTCCCAGTTCCTTCATTGGAGGTCTTTTCTGGCCACAGGAGATGACCATTTCAGGCTCCATATTCTCCATTTGTTGGGAGTCTCAGCCAGGTCACATTCACAGATTCCCAGGAGCCTCCACTGTCCTAGGTTTCTAGCTCATCCCAAAGATGCTACCCCAATTCCAGTTATCCCTCCCATATTTTCTCCCTTTGCCTCCACCACTTGATCCCTCCTGCAATGTCCCTGCACCCTTCCTCCACACCAATTCTTCCCTCCATTCCCTCCATCCACACTAGATGCCCACTTTGATTCTAGGGCCCCCCGCCTCACCATACTATTTCTTAGCTTCTTTGGGTCTGTGGATTGTAGCATAGTTATCTTGTACTTTATGGTTAAAATCCACTTATAAGTGAGTACATGTTTGTCTTTCTCAGTCTGGGTTACCTCACTCAGGATGATCTTTTCTAGACCCATAATTTGCCTGCAAATTTCATGATTTCCTTGTTTTTAATATCTGAATAGTATCCCATTGTGTAAATTTACCACAGTTTCTTTCTCCACTCTTCAACTGAGGGACATCTAGGTTGTTTCCAGTTTCTAGCTATTATTGAATAAAGCAGCTATGAATATAGTTAAGCAAATGTTCTTGTGGTATGATGAAATATCTTTTGGATATATGCCCATGATGCGATATCTGGGTCTTGATGTAGCACAATTCCCAATTTTCTGAGAAAGCACCATACTTATTTCCAAAGTGGTTGTACAAGTTTGGACTCCTAGTAGCAAATGGAGAAGTGTTTCTCTTCCTCAGCATCCTCACCAGCATGTGCTGTCACTTGAGTTATTGATCTTGGTCATTCTGACATGTGTAAGACGGAATCTCAACATCATTTTGATTTGCATTTCCCTGATGATGAAGTATGTTGAACAAAGAAATCATGAAATGTTCAGGCAAATGGATAGAACTAGAAAACATTGTCCTGAGCGTAGTAACCCAGACTCTGAAAGATACACTTGGTATATTCTCACTTACAAGCAAATCTTAGTCATAAAGTAAAAGATAAACATACTACAATACACAAAGCCAAAGAAGATGAGTAACAAAGAGGACCCAGTGGGCCATGCTTAAATCTCACCCAGAGCGGGAAATAGAATAGACAGAGGTAGTAGATGAATAGAAGGAACAGAGGGTGCACAAAGAGAAATAAGGGTAGAGGAAAGCTGGGGGAGGAGAAAAGGGGAAGAGGGAGATGAGAGGAGGAGAACCGAAGGCCTGCAGAGAAAAGAGGAAGTGTGGTGGGAGCCTCTCTGTGATAAGTTGCAGGCCTAAGTCAAAATAGGCTCCTGAGAGGACAGGATGGGGACTCAGACAGAGACTATTAGTAGCAGGGGCCATAGAAACTAAAGAGGATACCGTCTAACTAGACAAGTCTCCTAGCAGAGGTAGAGGAACACACACTCACCCAAAAAACTCTTGAGACAAAACTCACCCTGCCTTACAAGATATGCAGGGATAAAGATAGACCAGATAGAGCACAGATTGAGGAAATGTCCAACCAATGCCTGGCCCAACCCAAGAAAGAGCCAACTACTGACACTATTAATGATACTCTGCTTTGATTGCAGACTTGAGCCTGATATAGTTGTCCCCTGTGGTGCTACACCCAGCAGCACTTTGAAATAGATGCTGAGACTCACAGCCAAACTTTGGGCTATGTGTAGGGAGTGTTGTGCAAAAGTAGGGGGAAGAAAAAAGGACCCAGGGGAGAAAGGAGCTCCACAAGAAGATCAACACAGCAAACTAATCAAGTCCCAGAGGGGCTTGCTGAGATTGAAGCATCACCCAAGGACCATGCATGAACTGGACCTAGGTCCCTTACAAAGACATAGCCAATAAGCAGCTCAGGATTCATGTGGGTCCTCTAGTAAGGGAAGAATTGAGGGCTTTCTCTGACATGGACTTTCTTTTCAGCTTTTTGATCACTTCCCCCTGGTGGGAGTGCCTTGCCAGAAAACAGGGAAAGAGGACAAGATCAGTCCTGATTCAACTTGATGAGCTAGAGTGAATTTCAAGTGGGGCTCCCCTTTTCTGAGAAACAGGGCAGGGGGAGGAGGGGGAGTCTGAGAAGTGAGGAGGGATGAGCTATGGCCAGGATGCAAAGTAAATTAATTAATTAATTGAAAAACTTTACAATAATGTCTTCTGGGGCTCAGTCTCTAGTTAATCATTGCTACAGTTTCAGAGCACAGAGAATTGCTCCCAAGAGGTCAGAGTAACATACAAATCATAATAGAGGAAATGTTCATTGCTCTTATCTAGTGGTTCACCCCTAAGGAAAGAAAGTCTAGAAGGGGCTTCCTTCTACATATATCTATGACAGCTCTTATATTTTAAAATGCTTTTAAGAGTAAGATCACTCTTGTGATCTTAGGCCTTAGAAAGCCTTGAGGAGAACTGAAGCAACGCAATTGCAGTGCTTATATGAGCTGCTCAGATAATGAGCTTTGCATTGTGATCCCACAAGTAAAGAAAAGCCAAAGGGTTTTATTTTCTACTTTGAGCACCAACCACCTGAAGCACCATTTCACTGAGGGAATCCTTTGTTCTAAGTTTCACTTGGATTCCAAGTAGAGAGAAGGTGAGTATCTGAGTTCCTTGTGTTCTAGTGTGTACCTTTTCATGCCCAGAATGTTGGAGGATGTTCATGAACCCTGTTCTCAAGACATGACAGGAGTTTCATAATGACAGCTAAAAATAACACTCATGTTTTGGAGCTAGTACTTTCTACAGGTATGTTCAGTGATGAGAGAATTTGAGGTTAACACAGAATGTATGTAAAAGGCTACAGAACTTTTCTTAAGAAAACATGATAAACACAGTCTTCATTTCTTTTACTTGATACATGCATAGTAAGTATAAACTACTTTAAAATATTCTTCAATTATAGTGGATAATTATAATTTATGAGCTTATCATAAAGTATACTCTGAAACTAAACACAGTTCATCAGGCATTCTTCATAATATGTTCCTATCACTCCCTTCATCTTGGAAACACAATTCCTTCTAATAAGTCATTTTGAATTACGATTTTATTTTAGTATTTTGTGAGTCCATATGTTTGTACATGAAAATTTTTGCATTAATGCATATCACCATTTCCACTTCCAAAAACATGAATAAAGCCAGGCGTGGTGGCGCACGCCTTTAATCCCAGCACTCCGGAGGCAGAGGCAGGCGGATCGCTGTGAGTTCGAGGCCAGCCTGTTCTACAAAGTGAGTCCAGAATGGCCAAGGCTACACAGAAAAACCCTGTCTTGAAAAAACCAAAAAAAGAAAAACATGAATAAATCTGGAAGATACTATGCTAAGTGAAATAAACCAGAAATTAAAAGAAAAATGTTGAATGACTCTACTAATATAAGGTAACTCTGGCCCACTGAAGCAGGGAATGCAGCAATGATCACCAGAGGAAGGATCTGCAAGAGACAGGGTGGATATATTCAGTGTTTATAATTCTTTACTATACATGTTTGAATGAGTTAGATTACAATATATTCAAAATAGTATAATACCCACAGGAAACAATATGTAATTATATGCCTAAGACCGGGTACATCTTATATTAATAATCTTGATAAAACAACAAATCAAGAATCACAATATGATAAAAAGAAATTTTTGATTAGTAAAAGGTGGACTGATTATCCTGATTATGTTTGCAGCATAATTGATTTTTCTGTGTGTTCAAACTGGTCAAACTTTATTTGATCAAATATATACAAATCACTGTATATTGATTACATTTCAACAATACTGCTAATGAACTAATATTATCCCACTACACCATTTTGTAGTTTAGTTTTGCTCTATACATCCCCGAAGATGAATCTAAAGAGTGTTAAGATAGTTGTCACACAGGGGATGTTATCTGGATTTTCCCACAAGGACGAATGGGCACCACCACACTGGTGGTGGTAACAAAGCATGGGGAACAGTAGAACGTTAGAGAATGTGAAAGACTCAGAGTTCAGGAGAAGTTGGTCACTTGGAGTAGGTCAAAACCCAACAAATGCTAAGTCACAATCATTAAGCAAGTGATAAAAGAGCTACTATGATGGTACCAGTCTCCTGAGGTAACCTTGTAGGTTTGTGAGAGACAAGAGATAGATAAAATAAACATTTTGCCAGTGATAAGACTCAAAAATATGGAAGGATGTGTGTCCTTGATTGAATTATATATCCATAAATAAATATTCCAGATCAGGTATTAGCTGATTGGAAGTTTACTGAAGTACCTGGATGCTGAGATGTCCAAGGTCAAAGACTGCATCCTATGGGCACCACCTCCTTGCGGAATGATGTATTGGAAAATTAAGAACAAAGGGCACGTAGGTTAGAGAACACAGAGGACTCTGAATTTTAGATACACATGTATGATAACTACTTTATTTTCCTAACACCATTACTGTATCACACTAATACTGTCATTTAAGGATCTTGCATATTGACAAATTTTTCCTAAGAGATAAAATTCACAACATATTAACTGTGAAAGACTCATCCACATCTATACAAGTTTCAGAGTCTTTGACTGTAGTAAAATGATTGGATGGATTAAAATAAACCAAACATAATAGCCAACTTTCAAATTATTCATCTTTTTTTCTATTTTATTATTTTTAAAACACTTTAAAAATTTTTTACATATACATTTATATTATTACATGTATCTTCAATAAACTACTGATATCAAGAAGAACCATGACACAATCAAGATTCATATAAATGTTGCATTCTTAGTGTTTTGGCTATTTGTATTTGACAACCTTGAAGAAAACATCTTTCTTATCTTGGTAAGTTATCCAATATTGTTTCAGCAAGTTTGGCTTATTTTGAGTTAGCCATCTCATCTGCTAGATTTTATTAACCTTTTCTAGTAAAATAACTAACTGGCCCATAACAGGGCAATTTTCCTCTGTAGGAGTTAACCAGCTAAAGAGAGTTACCCACTTGTTTTCTGAAAAGGTTATTATTTTATGATCCCACCAGTGAGGCATTGTGATCCCACATTCTTTCTTTCTTTTTTCTTTTCTTTTTTTTTTTTTCCCTTCAGGTGACTCAAATTTTGATTTATTAAATAAAGTTTCCAAGTGAGAAAGAAAGATTAAATGTGAAACTAATGCCTGTTATTCCTGGAAAAGGTTAGTGTTGCAGACATAGGGCTGCATTTCTAGCACAGGCTGGCTGCTCAAGATCACCTAGAAAACTTAAACCACCCAACAACAGCCAGAGCCCAAAACACTGGCTTCCAGGTCTACTCATAGAGCTATTCTGCCAAAGATCCATACATGGGATATGAGTTTGACCATTTAGGATACAACATCTAGTGCTTTTCATGGAGAAGCCCAGGAAAAAGTGACTTGTTCAAGTCTTTTTAGGGATGAGAGTGGAAAGTGAGTAGAGAGAGGAAGTGAATGTGAGAACTGTGTCCTATGTTCAGTGCTCTACAGTTTGCTCATCAACTCTTCGTTTATTTTATGTTATTTAATTTTTTAAAATTTTATTAATTTATTCATATTACATCTCGATTGTTAGCCCTTCCCTTGTTTCCTCCCATTCTTCCCTCCCTCCCACTTCCCCCCTTCTCCCCTCCCCTGTGTCTGTGATTGAGGGAGACCTCCTCCCCCATATATGCTCTTAGAATATCGAGTCTCTTCTTGGTAACTTGCTACCCTTCCTCTGAGTGCCGCCAGGCCTCCCCATCCAGGCGACGTGGTCAGAAAAGGGGCACCAGAGTTCCTGTGAGAGTCAGATCTCGCTTGCCACTCAACGGTGGAGAGTATCATGTTCGTCGGCTAGGTCTTGGTTAGGGGTTCGAAGCTTACTGCCTATATTCTCCTTGGCTGGTGCCTTAGTTTGAGGAGGACCCCAGGACCCAGATCTGCCTGTCATGAAGTTCTTCTTGTAGGTTCCCAGGACCCTGTGGGTCCTACTATTTCCCCATTCTTCCATGCTACTCTCGCCTAAAGTCTCAATAGGATGTCCTCTCTTCTGACCCACTTTCTTGGTAAGTAAAGTTTTTCATGGTACGTATCGCTTGGACTAGTGTTTTGATATAAGTGAGTATATACCGTTTGTCTCTTTTTGCTTCTGGGTGAACTCACTCATTATGATAATTTCTGGATCAATTCATTTGTCCACAAATTTTGGGAAAAACTCAAATGACACCACATGTTGGCGAGGATGTGGAGAGAGAGGAACACTCCTTCATTGCTGGTGGGAATGCAAACTAGTGCAACCACTTTGGAAAGCTATCTGGCACTTTCTCAGAAAAATGGGAATAGGGCTTCCTCAAGACCCAGCTATCCCACTCCTTGGAATATACCCAGAAAATGCCCTACCACACAACAGGGACATATGCTCAACCATTGTTCATAGCTGCTTTATACATAATAGTCAGAACATAGAAACAGCCTAAGTGTCCCTCAATAGAAGAATGGACTAAGAAACTGTGCTACATTTACACTATGGAATACTACTTAGCTGTTATTTAATTTTTTATTTTAATTTACTCATTTGTACTGTTGGATTAAGTATAAGGCATTGTAAACAATAGGCAAATACTCTACCACTGAGATACATCTCTTGTCTTGTCTTGGTTGTATTATATTTTTTTATTAATTTATTCCTGTTACATCTCAATGGTTATCCCATCCCTTGTATCCTCCCATTCTTCCCTCCCTCCCATTTTCCCTTTATTCCCCTCCCCTATGACTGTTCCTAAGGGATATTACCTCCCCCTGTATATGCTCATAGGGTATCAAGTCTCTTCTTGGTAACCTGCTGTCCTTCCTCTGAGTGCCACCAGGTCCCCCTCCTCCAGGGGACATGGTCAAATGTGAGGCACCAGAGTACCTGAGAAGGAAAGTCATATCCCACTCTCCACTCAGCTGTGGAGAATGTTCTGACCATTGGCTTTTTGCTTTTTAAAAAATTATACTATAATAATAATATTTCTCCCTTCTCTTTTCTTCCATCCTAAGCCTCTCACACATCCTTCCTACTCTCTTTAAATTCATAGCCTCTATTTTAATTGTCATTATATGCATATAAGTATATGTTACACTTACATATTCCTAAATGTAATGTAGTCATTCAGTAATAATGATGTTACTCATATGTATGTTCTTTTTAAAAAGCTTTTGAGTTTTCCTACTGTTGCCATTATATTTCTGGATTTAGGACCATCTGCACACATATGGGCAGTCTCTCAGAGGCTGACTCACTTTAAAATAACTGACTTTCCTTTCACTAGTAGCAGTCAATAGTCAACAGCTCCTCAACTAAGAGTGAGAGTTCCATACTACCTCCTTCCTTCATACTTGGATCCTATCTATCTTGATTATGTACAGGCCCTGTGCATGCTGTCACAACCACCCTGAGTTCACTTGTGCACTACCATATTGCATATAGAAAGCTGTTTCACTGTGCTCATCCACTACCTGACTAATATAGTCTTTTTGCTCCCATTTCTGCAATGGCCCTTCAGCCTTTGAAGGAAGGCTATAATATAGATGTCTCATTTATATAGGGGAAGTTACAGTCTCTTATTCTCTGCGTATTATTCAGTCTAAGTTGCCATCTCCTGTGAAAAAGAGACCTGTCTAATGAGGTTAAAAGATGAATGCATGGGTATAAAGATGTCATTAGAAGTCAGTTTAATTCTAAGTCTGTTTAACATAACAAAATTAGTAGGTTATCTCTGAGAGACTATGGCCTGTCTGGCCATAGATTCTTGACCCCTATTTTGGTGTCAGTCATGACTTCTGTTTTGCAAAGCAGACCTTGAATTTCAGTGGATTACTCTCACAGCATTTGTGCCACTATTGCACCAGTGCACATATCCTGTCAGGCCAGTCATTATTGGACCTCACAGGGTTCACAGCTGAGTAATATTGAGGATGACTCCACTCCTGAAGAAATGCCCATAGAACTTTCTAGCACAATGAAAGCTAGCCAGTGGGAACAAATGTTCGAGGTCGGTACTTGCTAGGTTTTTGCCATGTTCTATGACTCAGATATGTAGTGTTTTCAGTATAGAGTCTTACCATCAAGTTCTGGAGGGTAACCAAGAGCAATGAAAACAGCCTGTAAATTTTAAGGGTCTAGAATACCCAAGTGATCAACGACTCCAAAACATTTAACCTGTTCCCAGCATTGATCTTTTTATCTGATAGTCCATGGTATCTAGGAGGCATAGTGCCTCATCCATTATGTGGTAACTCCACTTAAAATAACTCTCACTTGTGTGTATGTATAAATTTTAGGAGGATTCTGCGGTAGTACATTTCCATGTGACTTTTTCAAACGTCTTTACTGTTTGTCACTCCTCTTCATATTCCCTCCTCTATTCTGCCCTTCAATTCCCAACCCACCTAATCTTTCTTACTCCATTACTCCCTATATCCTCTTTATACTACCTGTGTTTTTATTGGTGGTTGGGAAAAGAACAGCAATGAAGAGAGATGAGCAAATATTTCTGTCATATAATATAGTCATTTGGGAATATGCCTCAGGATTACATATACTTAGATCATGTGGGAGATGCAGTTTTACTTTTTTTAAAAAATTACTATAAAGAAAACTTGAAAATAAAAATATCAAACACCAAAATTAACCAGATTCAAAGTCTGTATGACTTAATAAACTTATTTAACTTAGAACTGACATTCAAAATGGAAGCTGTAAAAATTCACACTCAATTTAGAGCAATGTATCCACCACCAAAAACAAACCAAGCACATTGTTTAGGTTTTTTGTTTGTTTTGTTTTTGTGTTTGATTTTGATTGTTTTGTTTTGTTTTGTTTTGTTTGAAACAAGGTTTCTCTGTGTAGTCCTGGCTGTCCTGCAATTCACTCAAACTTAGAAATTCATCTACCTCAGCGTCCCAAGTGCTAGGGTTAAAAGATTATTGCAACCAACCACTGCCCAACCATTAATAGCTTTTTAAGGAATCTCTACCATGATTTCCATAGTGCCTGCACTCCAAGCATAGGGAATAAGTGCTTCTCTTTTCCCACATATGAGCCAGCATTTGTTTGACCTTTTTGTTTATTGATTTCTTTGTGTTTCAATTTCAGCCATTGTCACTGAGGTAAAATGAAATCTCAAAGTGATTTAATGTGCATTTACCTGACAGTGAAGGGAGTATTAACAAATAAATATTTCTTGGCCATTTGTATTTCCTTTTGAGACCTCACTCTTGACTTTCACTCTCTAGTTTTTCATTAAGTATGAAAATGAATTTCATACTTATTTTCATTGAGTAGGTTAATACTTAACAATACTTCACAAGTTTTTGATGCATGCTGGTAATTTGTTTTTCTCCGATAAAAAAGTCAATACTCAACCTTGGTCATTTCTAGTTGGATTATTTATCATTAATACATCAGAGACTTGTGTGTCTACTATTAGTTTTTCCTAAGAGACAGTATTTTAAAATATATTCTCCAATTTGGGTGTTGTCATCTCAAATTGTAGATGGTGACTTTTAAAACATTTTTTTCAATTTTCATCTAGTTTAATTTTTTTCTATCATAGTTTCTGCTTCTGGCATCTTTATCCAAGAAACCATCTGCAGTTCCATGGTAATAAAGAACTAGTCATGTATTTTTATCCAATGTTGTTAGTTTGAGTTCTTACATTTAGTGATAGGACCCATTTTTGTTTTACTATGTTTGGAATATGACATGAGAGAGAAATAGTTGCATATTGATGTTTTCATATGCTTTAAACTGCTTGTCCACTTGGTGAAAATTCTTTCTATACTGAATTATTTTGAAGTATTTAAAATTATTCAATCATTAATGCATATACTGTTTCCAGCTAGCCAATTTCCTTTTATTTATTTGTGCATCTATATTTTGACAGTTCTGAAACAGTACGTTCTATTTTTATTTTAATTTTTTTTTTTTTGGTTTTTCTAAAGATTTTATTTTATTTTATTGGCATATACATTTGTATTATTACACATAAATTTTTAAAACTACATACAGCAAAAAGAACCACAAAACAATCAGGAATTATATAAATGTTACATTTATGGCTAATTTTGACTAATTGTATTTGGCAACCTCGCAGAAAACATCTTTCCTATCTTGGTGAGTCTAAAATTCTGAATGAAAATCAGTATCTATCATATCTCATCTCTATCAACTTAAAACACCTCTCTAGACCTAAAACATCTTAACTCCTAAACAGCTAAGCTTAATTGTAAGACTAAGCTATGTGGTCTTCAACCCCACAGTAAGTTTTACAGTGAGAAAGCTCAAAACCTCCCATTATGAGCAGGTGTGGTGACCTGCCTCTTCATCCCAGAGGCAGCTGGATCTCTTAAACTGTGATGATAACCTGATCTGCATGGTAAGTTACAGACCAGCAAGGCTTACATTACTAAACCCTGTCCCAAAAAAGTCCTTCAACTTTATTTGTCCTATTCAAGTTTCTTCCGATAATTCCATGTCCCTTATTTGTTTGTAGTGATTTTATGATCATTACATGCTAGAACAAAACTGAGATTTTTTTCACAAGAATGAAACTGCACTTGTATATCAGTTCAGAAAACACTGTTTTTTTCACACTGTTGAATCTTTTGATACGTAAATATGAGATGTCTTTATATGTCCTTCCATTTTACATGAAGCGTTATTTGTTAAACTGTGCTTATACTTGAAAGTGAAATCATTTTTATTTATTTCATTTAATTTACTCCTGTGTTTTATTATTTTTCACGACATTGCAGATAGATTTTTATGGTTGCATAGTTTTACCATTGATCTTAGGTGCCACCATCCTGATTACCTTGAATTAATTATGATAATTCCTTTTTTAGAATTCTTAAAATTTTGCCTATAACATAATCAATTTATATATATATATATGTTGTTTTATTCCTTACTGTTAAATTAAGATGAATTTTTCTTTATCATACAATGAAAAATAAGTATGCACAGTATACAAGTATGTTGTTCACTGCCTTGTAGAAAATCTTTCAGCCATTAACACTAAATATATAATTGATTATATTTGTCTATACAGGTGTGTGTGTGTGTGTGTGTGTGTGTGTGTGTGTGTGTTACTATGATTGTAACATAGAGAAACATTTTCTCTGGGAGAATTACAAATTAGGCCTGAAAAGTTCTTACAAAACTTCATTAAAACTACGAGATCTCTCTTTGGCTGTTCATATATGGATACTAATGAATTCCCATAGTGTAGTTCATGAGTAAGAATAGATATATTTTATATTTAATCTATATCCAAGTATTGCATTTTTGGACCTCTACAGTCTTCACTAATAAGATATAGAAGTAGCCATCAAGATGCATGACTGAAACTGCTTGAATTTGGTTTCACACTTCAGTACATGATAGTATAGGAGACGCCAGTCATAACTCTTTCTTCCTTTCCTACAGAAATTCTCAGAGAAAATGTTAACGGGAAACCACTCCACAGTGACTGAATTCATCCTTGCTGGATTAACAAACACAGCAGTACTACAGCTGCCTCTCTTCTTCCTCTTCTTCGGAGTCTATGCAGTAACGGTGCTGGGGAACCTGGGCATGATCATCCTGATCCTTCTCAGCTCCCACCTGCACACCCCTATGTACTTCTTCCTCAGCAGTCTGTCCTTCATTGACCTCTGCCATTCCACTGTCATTACTCCCAAAATGCTAGTGAACTTTGTGACAGTGAAGAACACCATCTCCTACCCTGAATGCATGACTCAGCTCTATTTCTTTCTGGTGTTTGTTATAGCAGAGTGTCACATGTTGGCTGCAATGGCATATGACCGTTATGTTGCCATCTGTAACCCCTTGCTATACAATGCTATGATGTCCTATCAAGTCTGTTCTGGGATGATATTTGGGGTGTATAGTATGGGTTTGATTGGGGCAACAGCTCACACAGTCTGCATGCTAAGAGTGCATTTCTGTAAAGCTGATGTAATAAATCATTACTTCTGTGATCTTTTCCCATTATTGGAGCTTTCTTGTTCCAGCACTGCTATCAATGAATTAGTAGTTCTATGCTTTAGTGCTTTTAATATTCTTTTCCCAACACTGAGTATTCTGAGCTCTTACATCTTCATTATTGCCAGCATCCTCCGGATTAAATCCACTGAAGGCAGGTCCAAAGCCTTCAGCACCTGCAGCTCACACATATCAGCTGTAGCTGTCTTCTTCGGGTCAGCTGCATTCATGTACCTGCAGCCATCATCAGTCAGCTCCATGGACCAAGGGAAAGTGTCCTCTGTGTTTTATACCATTGTCGTGCCCATGCTGAACCCACTGATCTACAGCCTGAGGAATAAGGGTGTCCAAGTTGCTCTAAAGAAGTTGTATGAAAAAAGTTTCTCATGAAGATTTTTTTCTTCCTCAAAATGTCATGAAGTTTTTCATCTCCTTTTATTATAGCTTCTCAGATTCTTGTGAGCTAGGTATTTCCTTTTTATTTTGTGTTATATTTTAGATGATAGGTCATTGTTTCTTTCTGATTTCTTGGGTAATTAAAGCCTGGAATACAGGTATTGTTAAGAACATGATGTACATATGTTTATATTTTAGGAATCTTCTGGAGTAGTAGTTTTTCAAAGGTTTTTGTTTTTTTTTTTTTTCAGAAAGTCTCTGATGTTTAATTGTCTTTCCCCATAGTCCCTGCCTGACCCTGTTCTCCTATCTCGTAAGTCATTTGAGCTGTTCTGTCCCTTTGTTGTGCATTCTTCCTTTATATCATCGAGTTCTGTCTTCCTGGACTTGAAAGGTTCTTCTTCCTGTCACACCTGCCTCTTCCCAGGAATCTTTGCATAAGAGCAGGTGGGAAGACCGTAATAACCAGAGATGGTGGGTGACTATAATGTTTCCCGGACACAGCAGGACACTTGTACATATGAACTCACAGCAGTTGAGACAGCATGCACAAGACAGGACAAAAATCACAGCAAGAAGGGGCTAGGTGGTTGCAAGGTCCCGCCATTGCTTCAGGAACTGTCAGTGACTGATAGCTGCTGAGAAAGCAAACTAGCTTTCTTTGCGGCTGTGATCCCCAGTATTTATAACATGTTTCTGTGAATGGGCACACACCTAAATCTGTATAGGCGGATATCAATTGGGATGTAATGTGAGTTAAAATAAATAAAAAAGGAAAACAAAGAAACATAGACATCTCTGTTTAACATAATGTTTCTCCTGCCCTTCCTGTTATACTGTGCACAGGATGGATTTACCTATTGTGAGCATTTGAACCTGATTATACTGCATCTGAAACGTCATCTGTCTGATCGCAGGCGTAAAACATTGCAGACTTTATTATCAGCTTAAAACTCAGAACCTGGGAATGCCAATGCTGTGTCAGTTTATCTCATCTTGTGAAACCAAATCTTTGGAGGTTAGACTTTATCCTGTCTTATTGTCACAGCTGATTTTCTTACTATACAAAGTTACCCATATATGTTTATCCAGCTGTTTTTGTACACATATGATATGTTTTATATATGTATGTGTATGCTAATATAAAACATGTAAATATGAATGTTGCCTCTTTATTATTTGAATCTGCTTAGCAAGGTTTGTTTAAATGTATTTTGTATGTTCTTGTTATAAGTACAAAATAGCATCCAGGATATATATATATATATATATATATTCATGAGTACTGGAAGGAAAAATCTATGCCTTTTGTGACCAAGTATTTTTTTACTCACTAAATAAATAAATGTTATATAAAAACACATGTTTGAACTATCCTTGACAATTTTAAGAACTGACAGGCAATAGAATATTTAAATATTATTATAGCTATAAGACAAGTTCAAAGAGGGAGGGAGGGAGGAATGGGAGGAGACAAGCAAGGGGATAAAAATTTAGATGTAATCTGAATAAATTAATAAAAAAATTTAAATAAAAAATAACTCTACCATAAAAAGGAGATCCTAAAGATCCTGAAGGAGAACTACTACAAAGGTGGAAAAAGAATGCATCAGGAACATAGACAGCAGTGTGGCCAATCATTCCCAGGCAATGCTTCACAACTCAGGGACTTCCTCTGTTTTGATTTATTTCTGGCTAATCGCCAAATGATTCAGATGAATGATGTATCTGAAGCCACTATTTGAGAAAAGAACAGAATGAGTTAATGAATTTCTTTTCTAATCTGTCCCATATGGAATTGAAAGCACAATGCAGTTTCATCCACAGCAAAGCAGAATTCCTAGCTGCGTTCTAAACCGTATTCTTACAGTCACAAATAAGTGCAGCTCCCATCTCTCACCAAAAAAGATTCTCTTTGCAACGGGCAGAGACTGTTAGGTAAAATCACAAGTGGTAACAATATAGAGATCAGTTGCTCCTACAGAGTCCTCTGCCTACGGACACCTTCTCCTATGCAAACAAGATAATGCCTTCTTCTAAACTATATCTAATAAAAACATTGAGGCTCTGAGTGGTTGTGTCGTTGATGACACTCCATCAGAATGTTGAGGAACCATCAGACTTAGCTTTTCCATATGTGTGTTTGTGTGTCTGTCCTTTATTCGTCCCTCTCTTAGTTTCTATTGCTGTCATGAAACACCATGATCAAAAGCGACTTCGGGAGAGAGGGGCTTATTTCACTTATATCCATGTCACAGTTCGTCATTGAAAGCAGACAAGGCAAGACTCCAACAGGGAAAAAAACTGGATGCAGGAGCTGAAGTAGGGACATGGGGAATGCTGTTAACTGACTTGTTCCTTTGGCTTGCTCAATTTGCTTTCTTAGAGCCAGAACTATCAGCCTAGGAAAAATAATACTGACAATGGACAATATGACAATAAGACATATCAATCTCTTACTAAGAAAATGCCCTATAATATAGTTAGATATGGTCTTCAAAAGCCTCAGAGTTCTATAGAATATGGCATTTAAAGATGTTTATATTAGTTTAATGCTTCTTTGATAAGACAGGTTTACTGCTGGCAACAGCCAGCCTAACTCAAAGGTGATGATGAGCATCAACAAACTTGCTCATGGAGAGAGCTTTAAATATGGCAAACCAGACACTGGGCAAAATGTCCTCATTACAAACACTGCCAGAATAAATGGATTGAGCTAGAAATGATCATAATGAGTGAGTTAACCCAGAAGCAGAAAGACTCACATGGTATATACTCACTTATATCGGCATACTAGCCCAAGGGGCATGTCCCACAAAAGCCTTCACTTACCAGGAAACTGGGACAGAGGGGAAGGCATCCTATTGGGACTCTAAATGAGAGACGCATGGGAGAACAGCAAAATAAAAGGATACAGAGGGTCCTAGAAATCTACAAGTAGAACAATATGATAGGCAGATTTGGGCCCAGGGGTCCCGTTCAAACTAAGGCACCAGCCAAGGACGATACAGGAGGTAAACTTTAAACCCCTTCCCAGATCTAGCCAATGGTCAGAATATTCTCCACAGTTGAGTGGAGAGTGTGATACGACTTTCTCACGTACTCTGGTGCCTCACATTTGACCATGTCCCCTAGAGGGGGAGACCTGGTGGCACTCAGAGGAAGGACAGCAAGTAGCCAAGAAGAGACTTGATACCCTATGAGAATATATAAGGGGACGTAATCCCCCTCAGGAACAGTCATAGGGGAGGGGAATAATGGGAAAATGGGGGGGGGGAGGAATGGGAGGATACAAGGGATGGGATAAACATTGAGATGTAACAAGAATAAATTAATAAAATAAAAAATTAAAAATTAAAAAAAAAAAAAAACACTGCCAGAATTCTGCCTCAAACTTGGCAAGCTTGGATGGAGGTAGAGTTGATGGCAAAACTCTGCTAAGACAGGGTAAGCAAGTCCTCAGTAGTTCTTACCTCACAAATATGTCTGTCAGATATACTAGGCCAGAAGGCTGAAGATGATGCTCCAATGTTTTAGAGAGATGTGGGTGACTGTTCAGGCAGCAAACTGTCTCTGTCATCTTTTTCCTTATTATTAAATTAGGAAGCTGCTAACTCACACTGCCTGTTTGCTCAGGTAATTAATTTTACTCCACCTCAAGACTCTGATGTGGTTGAACACCAAGTAATTGGGTGTCACAATTAAGCCTAGTTGTTTAGGGATTAGGATGTCTTTAGGTCTAGATAGATGTTTTAAGTTGATAGAGATGATATGATAGATATTGAGTTACATTCAGAATTTTAGACTCACCAAGGTATGAAAATGTTTTCTTCAAGGTTGCCAAATACCAATAGCCAATACACTATGAATGTAATTCCTGAATATTCTGTGGTTCTTTTCCTGTATGTAGTTATTTTATATAAGTGCAATAATATCATTTATATATAAACATTAAAATAATTTAATAATAAAAAAGGAAATGTCCTATAAACTACAGCCACATTTTATGGAGACATTTTCTCAACTAATGCTTCCTCCTCTCGATTACTATAGCTTGTGTTAGATTGACAGAAAACTGTGCAGGACTCTATAGTAACTTAAAACAAAAACCATGCAATAGATACTACAGAATGCTTATGATCACATCCCAAATATGTTACTTTTAGGGAAAGTAATATGTTCTTTATTCAGCACCTGATTGGGGGACATCACAACAATCACACAGTACATCCCATTTATCAAGAAGAGATGCCATACAATACTAAGTAGGAAAACAATGGCTATCCAAGGATGCTACCAAAATAAAATCCACTCACAAATTCTTGGCCTGGTTTCACATGCTATCACCTATCTCATGGAGTGAATATACACTCCCACAAGGAAGAGTAACACAATTTTACCACACATGGCGAAAGGTAGCAATATCACGACATTCATTGTTCATACAGATACCCTGCAACATATCATGTTTGATCTTATTGGTCCCTGTTTGGACACCAACTATGGTGTGAGAGAGAGAGAGAGAGAGAGAGAGAGAGAGAGAGAGAGAGAGAGAGAGAGAGAGAGAGAGAGGGTTTTCCTTGAGATGTTAGACCAAACTCTCAAGTACAGACCAAAGAATGCATTCAACCAAAGTCTATTCTGTTTGCTTACAAGAAAATGGGAGAAGTGTCACTTACACAGTCACACTTGCCTCAAAGACAGCTGAGACACTAAAAGGCCTACTGCTTCATTGGTAATAACTCATGACAGTCACATTCCTGGGGCTCTCTGGAGGGTTTGCAGGTAGCTTGATACGGATAAATCTCCTCCCCTTGTCCCTTCTTACTGTTTCTATTACATAACCTTGGGGATGAAGGAGCACTTCAAATATTAGAAGTTTTCATAGCTTCCTGTGATTTGTGAATTGTATGTTTCCTGAATCCCAGTGAGCTTCCTTCCAGAATGAAATGTTTCAGTTTGGAGTAAAATGTTATATAGCACTTGACAACACTGTTTACTTAGGCATAGCCCTTAATTTATATTGAAACCTAACTTTCATGTTAGGACCCCAATGGTGGACTCACTGGATCTCTTTTTTTCTCTTCCCAATATGTTCGTATTAGCTACATGTCATTTTCTTCTTATGCACAATTTCTTATTTGTTTAAGTGGATTATTGGGTATAAATGTCTGAACTTGGCTTAATTGGGCTGTCATGATCCACGCTCTTACCAATTTTAATACAATAAGGTTTGTTAAAATGCCTGATAATCATTCTGTGAATCACAAACTCCTCTCACCCTCATCTCTTAAGCTGGGATTGTTGATTCAGCAGTATTTAATTATGCACTATACCTGGACATTCTGGAGATTATCAACTTTTATTCAGACGCAGTTAAAAACAAGACATGGGAGTCCTGAAATAAAAAGTTTCTACATGACATCAGAGCCTGAAATAAAAAGGCAATATGTTTGTCCTTTTCTTACTTTCTTTTTATTTTTCACAGGTTATATAGATTTTGTTGTTCATTTTTTGGGGGGGGAATCAAAGCAGAATTTTTTAATACTGATTTTTTTATATCAGAATACTTTACATATACAGAAGATTTTGCAAGATTATCACAGAAGTACATATATTCTTGTGCTCTATATTTTCTCCATTATCACCACAATAGCTCACTCAGAACAGAGAAGCTGGGATTGGTTACATCACTGTTGTCTACAGACAAAGCTTTACTTAGATATTTTGAGTTTTTAATGTCATGTCCTTTGTCTGCTCAAAATCCCAGCCAGGATCTCGAACTGCTGATAGTTTTAATGACAACTCAGTCACCCCTAAAGATCACAATTCTAGAACTGCCTTTCCTGTCATGAAGATATGGACAGTTAAGGACACTAACTGCATATTTTGTAGAATATCACTGTTGATCAGGTGGTTGTTTTTAACCATGCCTTTTGAGTGAGGATATATGTGCATTTTCTGCTAGAAGAAGTCTACAGAAGCAAAGTACAGTTCTCATGGTATTATTTTAGATCGCATCAAGTGTAAGTCACTCTTAAGGAATGAGATCATATTCCACCTATCTGAAAGGAAAACCAATTCATTTTCTTGGAACTATTATGTATTATAGAGTTGCCCCTTAGCTTCATTTAATCACTTACTTAAATCACTGTAGACACACAGGCATTATTTTCTATTCTTATTTATATTTTATTGTATTTGTTTTTGTTTACAATCTTTCGGATGGGTGGATTGGAAATCCTCTTCAGTCATGAATATGCCCCTTTCATGCACTTCTAGAAATTTAAAACTCCGTTGTTTCCTGTCAATGAAAATATTCTAAACATCCTATAATTTTCCTCTCAGGAATAATAATAACCATCTATCCTGTCAGATCTGGATATATTTATTGAATAACAGTATTATACACACGGTGCTAAAGGAAGCTGGGTTTGCACATTACTATGTTGGTGTCATTGATTCTATTATCTGGACATACTAAACAATTAGTCATATTTTTATACTAATTCTCTACAGAGATACATATATGATTATTTAAGTATAACTCACAAAATTGTGTTTACTGTAAGCTAAAAAAAAAAAAAAACTTAATATAATGCTTTCAAATGTGAATTAGTACCAGATGAATTAGTTTAGAACTTTTCATTGCTGGTCTGTAATATCCACATTAAAAAAATAAATGTCCACCATCAATTTCCTATATATGTATTGCTCTATTTCTTTCTCCTCTTTGTTCATAGTGGTCCCAGAATTTTCCCTGTACACCTGTGAAAATTTGTTCAATAAGCAAATATATTAAATAAGGAAGTTGCAATATTTATTTTGTCTATATTTCTGCGATCTCTACTCATTGCCAAACTTACTAAGGACAATATGCTCATCTAAGCCCCTTCCATAAAACTATACATAACCCTTGAAATGATTAAAAAAAAACATATAATAGACAACTTTTGATAACGAATAGAAAAGATTATTTATCCAAATGTTAAACAGTTGCAGAAGCAGTAAAAAAAAAAAAAAAAAAAAAAAAAAAAAAAAAAAAAAACCGCCTCCTAAATGTGAGAGATTATTTTCAGATGGGGAGCTGACATATCCATCCTACAACCATGTCATTAGACTTCAGTTTCTGGCCCCAAATGCAATAATTGATACTATTTTCAAAACACAAAGAATTATACTCGAGAGACAAAATGAAAGTATAAACCAAAGCAGGATACAAGAAGACTTAATTGCTTCCTCCACAGAGCATCTCATCTCTGGGAAGGAAATCCTCAGGGAGTTTCTGCCTATACACACTTGTGATGCCTCTTACAGCTCAGAAATCTCTGTGAAAATAGTATTAGTTTGGTAAGTGCCGCTGGACGATTTGAGGAGACTCGTGCCATGGGATTTATAATAGGAATGTAAACTATTCAGAACCTGAGATTTCAGTTCTGATCCCACAAATAAAAATGAGCCAGAAGATTTTAGTTTCGATTATGACGTGAAGAGGTGATTCATTTCAGGGGCACTTTGGTCTACAATGCATATGTAACAGGCATGGAAGTCTCCAAGTAGAGCAAAGGTGAGCACATAACTTCCAATTGTCCTGTAGTCTCTTATCCTCCAAATGTTAGGTGACCTTCATTAAGTCCACTCTTCAGATATTATAAAAATTTTTCTTAATGATAGCTGAAAATGTCACTCTTGTTTTAGAACCAGACTTTCTCCCAAGCATTTTCAATGGTTGGATGAAACTTTGTTCTTGCACAACATATTTCAGTGGCTATAGCTCTATCCTTGAAGGTGACATACAAAACCAGCAACTTTTGTTTTTGTTATGTCATATAGGCACTAGGTATAAGTTACTTTCAAATAATTCTTCATTTTTAGAAATACCTTCAGTGCATATGTTTAAAGTAAATACAATTTAACAATATCTATTCATGAGGATTTCCTAATATTTTACTGGTTTTTATTATTCTTTAAGTCATTTGAAAAAAATTTAGTATGTTTTGTAAACCTATAATTATTAATATTTTGCAATATAGCATATTACCTCCTACCTTTCCAATCTAATATTACTCTTGGAAAAAACCCTTCATTGGCCCCATTGTAGACTAACCACCATAGCAGCTGATATAGACTTGCTCATTCATAATATGCATCCCATAGACTACTTTTCTCTCTCTTATAGATTATAGGATGTTAACCAGCAGGGACCATATATCATGCATATCTCCGTGTTTTATGCCTACAGGATATTTTCTGCTTATTGTTCTCATTTTTACCAGTTTACATTCACAGCCAAACATTATCACTTGAATCATTACCATCATGGAAGTATTTATTACAATTTTCTGCAAACTTCATAATAAATTCTGTATGGTGTATAAATTTACAATAGATATTTTCATAGTAATTAAAACATAAATTCTTTGGAAATAATTAGTCATGATTACCCAATCTGAGTAGGATTACGTATTCACTAAGTTTACATAACTATATATTATTGTTTTTATTTGCATATATAAAGCATAACTATCATTCATGTTAAGAAAAATTCAATAGGTTTAGCAAAAACTACCACGATAACTTAGAGATCATTCAATATGAAAGGAGAACAAATAAGAACAAAGAAAAATGAGGTACATAATTTTAGATGCAGTGGCTAAGCATGGTTTTGTATGCTAACCTAAAAATTAATTTTATAACCTACCAAATAATAATGCTGAAAGGAAAGTTCTTGGTGTATGTTACATGGTTCTCAATAGTTCTAAGTCATGACTGTGTTCTTTTCAGTTTTACAAACTTTGAGTGAGCCTGGGAAACTCAATGCCACATGAAACAGCCACTCACAAAAGAAAATACTGCAAGGGACTTGATACCCTATGAGCATATACAGGGGGAAGAGGTAGGTCCCTCTCAGTCACAGTCATAGGGGAGGGGAGTAAGGGGAAAATGGGAGGGAGGGAGGAATGGGAGAATACAAAGGATGGGATAACAATTTAAATGTAATATGAATAAATTAATAAAATATATTTTAAAAATTAAAATTAGAAAAAGAAAATATTGTATACAGTAACTCTGATGCTTCGGAGGCCTTGAACTTGGAAGACAATAAGGAGTGTTACATCTAGGGACTTGGAGAGAGGAATGGAAGGGAGGAAATAATGTAATGATATTATAATCACAAAAACTAAAAGAAATAGTTTTAAAATAAATAGAATTTATTTTCAAAAGGAGCTGCTGAAACAACTGATTTAGGAGGTCTCTTTAAGTTCCTTCTTCAGCTCCTGGACCGACTTCCCGCGACGCTATGCGTTCTGTTGATGAGGAGCTGGAGAACGGACAGGACCGAAACTTCTGTTGCAGTGAAAAGCACAAGTGAGGTCCAAATGCTGAACATGGAGCCAGAAGATTTGTGTTCACCGGAGCATGGGTTTGCGTAAGCATAATTGTTCCATGCTCCAGTTCTTCACTTTTAAAGTAAGAAAGTAATTCCTAGTTTTCAGTTTTGCAGGGACCTATAGTAAGGAAACTTTGAATTTTTAAAGAGATCTTAGGCTTTTAAGGTGTTAAATTTTTGTTTGTTTGTTTTGGTTTTTCGAGACAGGGTTTCTCTGTGTAGCCTTGACTGTCCTAGACTCACTGTGTAGACCAGGCCGGCCTCGAACGCACATCGATCTCCCTGACTCTGCCTCCCGAGTGCTGGGATTAAAGGCATGCACCACCATGCCGTGCTAGGTGTTAAATTTTTTTAAAGATTGGAAGAATTTTGAATTTTTATATGGTATTATGATATTCACCTGAGTTTTTAAGGATAAAAAAAGGAAAGGTTGTGGTTTAAAAGTGATGTATGTATTTGTGCGTTCTCTTTACAATGGGTAGGGGGTATAGTTAATATTTATTCTCAGTTTGACCCAACCAGAGGCACCTGAGAACACAGAAGCTCAATTGAAGTAATACCTTGGAAAAGGTCTATTAATGATTGTTCTTAATATATGATAAATGTGTGAGGGTCCAGCCAATGTCCGAAAGCTCTATCTCTGGGCAGTGGCCTTGGGTTGTATAACAAATTAGTTAAACATTAATCAGTAAACAAGTCAATAAACATCTTTCCTCCCTACTTCTTCCTTCAGTTTCTCTTGAGTTGCTGCCCTAACTTCCCTCCATAGGAGATTATGACCTTTAAAAAACAGAAATGAGTGGAAATAAACCGTTTCCTCTCCAAAGTTGCTCTTGGTCAGAGTATTTTATCACAGCAACATAAAAGCAAACTAAAGGGCGTAGCGAGCTCACTTTCATGGAATTACTAACTGACTGGCCTATTACTTAAAAGGTCCCACATCTCAACAAGTTTCCACTGATAAGCAAACTTCCAACATATGAATTCTGGGAGACGTAGAACAACTGTATCAACGTGGATGCTCATCGTCTGTTCTCTTGTTTCTTCTATTTTCCGACATTAATGTCCAGTTATTTCATTTTCCTGTCCCTTTTTCCCTCCACGTTCTCTAACATATGCTCCACTGCTCTTTCTAAAATTCATGCCTTTTTTCATTCATTGCTATAATATGTAAATATATATGATTGTTATAATATGTAAATATATATACATATAGATATATACATCTAAATACAATCTGCCCATTCTGAATAATGTCACTTCTATGTATGGTTTTCAGGGCTTGTCCATATGGTGTTGAGTCTGATCTTCTCTGGGGAATAAAATCCCAACATAAAAATTTTGGAAGACACAGAATAATTATATCAATATGAAACTTAATATTTTATATCTTTTATATTTAGAGATTATGATATATTTATTTATAAGCTTATAATTATATTTTAATTGTAATTATTTTATATATTATAATG